>NC_090926.1:905404190-905707540 GCF_040938575.1 Ambystoma mexicanum
ACTGACGTATAGCAATATAGGTTTGTGTTATGATGTTGCTGATTACATAGCGATTCGATTCTTATTGTGCATGGAAAAGCTAGAAGACATGGAATGTTTATTACCTCAAGTTCTAGTGAGGTCACAGAAGCTGTGTTTGCTTACATTGCTGTCAGTGTTCTAAGTTTGTCAGTTTAACTTGCCTCTGTTTATGTAAGGAGCCTCTGCTGTTGTTGGGGGTCTTTCCCTGTTTAACTTAATGAATACATTCTATGAAGACTTACCTGTGCCCATTAATGTCTTCATAACAGTTTGTAATTTTGGCAGGTACATTCTTTATTTTCGTGTTGTACACCATGTGCAATTTCTTTTGTTACTTCTTCAAAAATGGTGCGCTGGTCTTTAAGTTTTGATTGTAGTACAGTTAAGTCTTCTTTATGTTCTTTATACATGGTGTTTTCTACTTCTGTCATAGCTAATTCTGCCTCATTTGCTATTAGTGGCTGTCCCAGTGTTCTTGGCTTCCTGTTACAGAAGGTTGACTACTGTCGGAAGTGTCCTTATTTAGTTGGGCCTGGAGTTCTTCTTCATGTTGCTGTTCATTGTGCAACATTGTTTTGTACTGCGTAAAGTTAACATTGGTGATAGTGTTTTCATTTGCTTTGAAAGCGTCTTCATAGGAGTCATAGTTATCTAGTATCTCTTCTTCTTTTCTCCATGGTTTAAAAAGTTGTAGCAGGGACATGTAATATAGTTCTTTCTGTTGAGGAGTTTTAAATGACAATTTGATATGATTAATTAAGCTTTGTTTGGTAAGTTTCACTAAGCTGCCTTCACAATCTGTCACTCTATATCTATCTTTTTTCCATCGGGTTTTATATTATTTTTGTATGCAAAGTTTTGGGCTATGTGGTATAGACACATGGTTTCCAAACTGGTACTCCTGTTCGGTTAGTATGTGTCTAGTAAATAGTTTTTCAAAATGTTGTGGCTGTTGGGATCATTTTTAGCTATTGTTTCTATGTCCTCATATGATTTGAGAACTCTTTTTCTAGATTTAGCAGGACCAAGAGACCTAGCCATACTACATTTTCAGATTTTCCATACAAAGCAGTACCGGTTAAACGATCTGCTGCTTCGTAGGCGCCACATTCTCTATGAGAGAGCATTTTATGCCTAAGCTGTACAATTTCTGAAATAGTGTTTTGTCTGATGATAGGTCATTCCAGAGGTCTTGAAGCTCTGTTTTTTCTGCTTTTGTTAAGTAGGCTGTAACGTATCGTGCAACTGCAGTGGAATTGTCTGCAATGTACTGCACATCTATGTTTGAATTCCATAACAGGGCAATGATTGCATTGTAATCATTGATATATTTTGATTCTTCTGTTTTTTTAATGTAATACGTGTTCTTAGGTGATTTACCTTTAACACTATGTCGAACTGAAGATATGAAGTTGTTCACGTCACCTGTTTCTGTAACTGGTCTAGGGAAACCAAAGCGGCATTTGGTGTAGTATTTCCTTTTGTTTTTGTATTTGCGAAGACAATATTTGCCACATTTTTGTCTTCGAAATTGTACAATTTGTGCATGAAGGTCACTATGTCTCGTTTGTGAAGGGATTTCACAAGTGACATATTTTTGGATGAACTGCAAAACAGTGGCATCACTGTCCTGACCAAATTTAGGAGCATCTTTAATCCATAAAAGCACGTGGATATGTGGTGCTCCTCTGGCTTGGTATTCTTTTCTCCAAAAGAAGTGTTGCACTTCTCAGAGGGGAGGAACAGTTTTATTACAAATAAAGTGTAGCATAGCAATGAAACGATGGTGGAAATATCTTGAAACATTAACAGGATCTAGAGAGCAAAGTTCTCCAGGTGTTAGTATATCTGTTTGTTTTGTTATTGTTTGATATGTGTAGGAAATCAAGTACATCTTCCCATGCATATTCTGCACAACTTAATGTAACAAACCAAGTGGGTGGTCCAAGGTTTCTGATCATACAATGTACATCTCCGTGACGTCGGAACCAGTATTCTTTCGTACCACGCATGTTTGCAAACAGATCTGTAGTGCTTGATTGTAAAACCTCATCTTTTTCTTGCAGTTTTTGTATTAATTGCGTAGCTGGCATATTTTGAAAGTGGGTTCCCGAGTTCAATATGTGTTCAACTCCGTAATATAAGAGTTGCTAGTTCACTTTCAAAGAGTAGGTGGAATATGTATTCCACATTTTGTCTAAATCTGGGATCTTCAGAATACATTTGTAATGAGTGGTATTCTGATGCCGTTACCTGAGTGGGTCTATCATCGTACCTCTAAATAGTAGAGGAAAAGCATGTGCTTCTATACTTTTTTCCCATATGCTCATTGGTGATCCTTTGGTTTGTCGCATTTGGTACGTTTCTAGTGCATCATCTATGCTTTCATTCGAGTGTAATGGATGAATTGTATAATGGTCTAAAATATTGGATACTGCAGCAGGATCTAGAAGTTCAAATTGACCAGTTTCTGGTGACTCTTGAATTATTTCAGTTGTTTCCCTTAAGTTTTCTTCAATATTTATTTCTTTGTAGTATTCATTATTGTCTTTTAGATATTGCAAGGCTTGTCTAACTTTATGTAAGTCCACGAGTTGTTGCCAAATTATTTTGTATTTTGTTGGTACACCATTTACTAAGACAATTAAAGATTGCTCTATTGGACGTTGCACTCCTAGAGTGTGCACATTTTCTGTCAGATCTCATGGTAAGTAAACTACTTTGCCACGAATGCCTTTCACCAATTCAGAGAGAGGTAATTTTGCTGTTTTTGGTTGAAGGCGTATTATTGCTTGAAATGGGTCTACTGTTTGAATTATGATGCTCTCATATAAATTGAGTTGTTGCAGGGGTTTTGGTAGTGAAAATAATTCCAAGTTATCTGTGATAGCACGTAAAGGAGTTTGGTTGTTGCCAAGTTTTGTAGTGCAGTAACTGCAAAGTATAAAGGGGTTTCTTATTTCATATTTGTTTTCTGCTAAAAGGTAGAGAGCTAATTCAAACCATTTAGAATCTTCATTGTCTTCTATTTTGTATGTTATGTCTATAGTTTTTGTGTTACTTTTGTAAAATGTTCTGCGGCAACAGACACATACACACACATGGTTTGGTACTTGAGCGGATGTACTTTTAAATTTTAGTATTTCTTTTTTGTATGTGTGTTGTAGAAGGTTGCCATGTGCAGAATTGTTGGTAGTCTGTTCTAAAGCTATTGCATTTTGTAAGTGGCTTTCACTTCCAAAATATTTTCTCTGGATATGGTTGATTTCTTCTTGTAGGTCTTTGGGTTGACCATGTAGAAGAGTGTTATTTAAATTGGCTAGTTCTAAAGCAGGACTTTTAGCATAGTATAGTTTATAAACTAGATTTCTTACAGTTGAATGATATGTTGATATCATTTTGATATCATGGAAGGTTTATTTGCAAATAGGTCCTGAAATGCAGGCTAATGAATGTCCTTGTAGTCCTGTGTATTTGCACACTGGACAGGTATCCATATTTTGCAGCACTTCCATTTTGATTTTGTCTTTACCTTTCACATAGTGATTGAGGAACTGGCGTATGAAAGATTTGTTGGGAATGTTACACATTGACGTGCACAGCCATTTGCATAATGGACGTTCTGGTTTAGTCGAATGGAGAGGTAATTCTTGATCTGAGTTTTCCAGGGATGTTTTTGTAAGCAGTGTTTCTTGTTCCATGATGGTATTATACATTTTTTCATAACCCCGTCCACTGGTATGGATGGCAATTGTTTGTTTGGTTTTGTTTGTATGCTTCTTCATTAAAATATGGTTCTGTGGTCATGGTGTGACTCCATTCACCTCCACAGATATTTAAGAAGTTATTTTTGTTGACATTCCGTTTATTGAGAAGTGTTTTTTGAAGTTTAGTACTTAGTTTTGTTAGTGGTTTCATCCTATTTAAAACTAAAATAAATAACTTCCTTTTGAGAAGGATTGCACTGTCTACGAGCGCTTCTAGGATTAATTTTCTACGGTAGGTTTAAAGGGTTGTGCATGATTTCGCTCCTGTTTTTATAAGATTCCGAAGGACTCTGTGGCGGAACATTTCTGCTAAAATACTTTTTTTGGTATGGTTACTTGCTAGTATATGAAGATTTATAGGAGCAGTTTTAGCAGTAGTGGTAGCCAAATTCTTGTTAAGCATTTTCTGTTTCGTTTTACATTTTGATAGAGGAGGTAAAGTTTCTGTACTAGATGCTTCTTTTGTTTCGCTAAATGACTGCATTAGCTGTTTTGTTTGAACGTTTTGTACAAACTCTGGTAGAGATGGATGCTTATTTTGGACACTTATTTTCATTTGCTCTATTTCTGTGTTGCTTTCTACAGACTTGCTTTTTGGTAGGCATTCTTTGGGGTCTGTTGAAAAAAAAGAAGATATGGGTTGGTCCGTTTTGCAATGTATGTGTGCTGTGTGCATGCATGGGAAGATGTACATGATTTCCTACGCATATCAAACAATAACAAAACAAACAGATATACTAACACCTGGAGAACTTTGCTCTCTAGATCCTGTTAATGTTTCAAGATATTTCCACCATCGTTTCATTGCTATGCTACACTTTATTTGTAATAAATATGATGGGAAGGATGTATGTGGTGGTTTGTTAATGTGCATTGGCCAGTTACAATGAGTTGGGAAGGCTATTCTTTTGTTTGTAGGTTACTATACTTCAGATGAGAGTAGAAAGTGAGCTAGTGGTGAGGAGAAGCATTAATAGTCAACATAATAGTATAAAATTAAAACAGTTCTTTGTTTTGTAGTACTAACATTCTAAGGGTTGAGTATGTGGGATTTGTGTGCCATCTGCCTTCTAATCTCTGTTTAATTAATGGGGATTTGTGTGCAGAATGGTTCAGAAATCGATGTTTTTTTGCTGCGCAAATTACATGAATGAACCACACAGTGTCTTTGAGGAACGGTAAGAATATAAAGGTAGTATTGTACTTACTTTTTTTGTGGAATGAGCAGGTTTCTTCGATATGTTGTTGTTTGTAGTTTAGATGCTGCTGATTTTCAGAAGAGTGGTCTTCACTGCAATTGTAAAAAGAAGAAGTTAGTAATTTTGTGTGTTTATAGCACTGATGTTAATGTACACGTTAATTTTTATGTTTTTGTGGTAGTATTCTTGTTTGATATCTGAACATAGTGTATGCATGCATTTCATTTGACTATGTGCAGCCTTTATATGTTATTTACAGTATGTTAGTTCAACATGGTTTGCAAATGAGTAGAATTTTAAGTTCATGACATTCACTTGTTTTTTTACAGCTGTGCTGTAGATAGCAGAGAGGTTTGGAAGTGATAGTTCATTATTGTAGATGGGAAAAATTTGAATAATTTCATATTATAACTAGACATGCGTACAATCGGGAGCACCTGACAGGGAGATTTCACCACAGCAATCGGGAACATTTATTTTTCTCATAGGATTGCATTGGGATTAGCATTAATTTAGGCGGGAGACAGAAAAAATGACATTTTTCAATGAAACATCGAGAGTCTTGCGCTTAAATCAGGAGCGTTGGCATGTAGGTATTGGCTATTCAGATTTAGTGGCATTACTCTGTTTATATGGAATCATAAGAGTTGTACATGTACTCTGAAGAAAATATGCATACATGTACTTTGTAATCATGCATGTGGATATGCATGGAGCTTCAAGTAGAAATCTTCGAGACTTGTACAGTAGTTTTTGTAGTAGGTGCTTTCCAATGATATGAGACATGTATTCAGAGTGATCAGCAGTACATTTGAAGTGCGGAACTCTGATGATGGAGTTAGATGTAGAGGTCTTGGATGTGATTGGTGGATGGTTGTGTGACTGCTTAGCTGTATCCAATGAGGGAATGGAACCGAGAGTGATGTGGACAGTGTAGAAGGGCTGGCTAAGAGTTACGTGCTGCGCTGACACTGCTGCTGTCCGCGTGTAGGGCATGTCATATACAGGTTTTCCAGCAAATCCGGCATGGAAAGGGGACTGTAGGGATCAGCCAATCAGATGTTGACGTTGTTGATTTGTGTAAAAAGAGAGTGTGTCTAGTGAAGATGGCAGCGGCGAAGAAAGTCAGGGTGTTGGTGCTCGGAGATGTTTGTCCATGGTTTACAGCAGTATTCTCAATGCAGACGTGTGGCAAACAATTTCAGTGTTAGAGGAGTGGAGGTGGTGTGGAGCGCTGTGACTGTCTGCAATGTAGAGGCAATTCTCCAATTTTGTAGAGATATGCGTAGGATGAACAGTCCTCATGTGGTAGTTTTGCACTATGGTGCTTGCCATTTGGGCTACGTGAGTTCCCCTACTTTGTTGGCAGATTTGGAACAGTTGGTTCAAGCAGTAATCAACATCCTTCCAAATGCGAAAGTAATTTTTTCTGGATTACTACCTAGAGTAATATGGGACAATAGTTCTGTTTTAAGTCCTCAGCAAAACATTGCTAGATGTGCAATCAATCGAGCTAAGAGCTGGTATGTTTTTCTGTAACAACGAGACTATTGTTTCGAGGAATGCTGCTTATTTTGAAGCAGATGGTGTTTCTTTATCTTTTTTGGTAAATGCCATGTTCTTCTGGAATGTAAGGGTTGCTTTGGAACGGTTATGTGAAGATTTTAGTTGTAAAATAAGATGAAAAATACCTAAAAAAAAAAAAATACAAAATAACAGGTGTCTGTCAGGCATCTGCAAAAAAAACGGCTCTTTTCAGAGCCCACCTTAAAGGGAAAATGGGGAACACTATTTAACTGTACATTGACCACGCTCAGATCTTCTATATGTCCACGGACATGGCGGTAGTCTGCGGACAGCGCGTATTACATACAGGGATTTTGGGGTGGAGAGGCATGCAAATGAGAATGAGCGGAGCTAGGGATTGGTCAGTTTAGTGGGTGTGTTGTGTAAGGAGAGATTTGGTGGGGATGTCTTTCTGAGAGAAGAACAGATAGCTATGGCTGTGTGTTTTCGAAAACAGATTATCTGGATTTTGGGACTCATGGATACATTGGTTAGAGGTGCATGCAGAACGTTGTTGTGTATCTGCAGATCTTGGAGTCCCTCATGTGGAAGTGTACTGGCATGGAGTGCGTGGAATGAAGTGGCTGAACTTGGTACCTCCCTGCGCTACTTTACAGACTGAGCGTCACCCTGACATAATTATAATTCATTGTGGAGGGAACAGTTTAAGACATGTGTCTGGAATTTCTTTGCAATTTGCAATGAAAGAAGGACTTGAGAAGGTCATGGACATGTTTTCAAATCCCCAAGTAATTTTTTTCTCGTATTGCGCAAAGACAAATATGGCTGCGTTCTTCTTCATTTGGTCCACAAATGGAGAAAGCGAGGCGCAATGTCATTAAGGCCGTTTGTGCCTTTCTAAGAGATGTTGGCATGTCCTTTTTTCACAATGAAAATATTATGTTTCGTAGCACATTCATTTTTCGCAGGGATGGAGTCCATCTTACATATGCTGGCGATCAGATTTTTCTTAGAAATGTACAAAATGCATTGCAACCTTTTTTGGATTTATAGTCCTCTATTTTGCATTTGATGTTGAGGAATCCAAGTTTTCCAAACACACAAAACGCCACCAAAAGGCTCTTTTCAGAGCCACCACTTACTCCCAGAGAAAAGTGCATTGGTTTTGCTAGGGCACCACCCCAAAATTGTATCTGTCCTAGGACTGCCCGCAGACTTTTAATAAATGCGCAGGGACCTGCACTGTTTATTTGGTAGTTCTATTTTTAAACTGAGAAAGGCGGCTCTGAAAAGAGCCTTTTTGTTTTTGAATTCTTGTTGTTTTATATTTTTTGGGCTTTTTTACACACGACACACTAGGAGAGGAGGGGAAAGTAGGGTAAGGAAGGGACACCAACCACAGGGATAAGAAACGGTAGGTGGAGAGAGGAAGATGTAGGGTGGGCCTTATTTAGGTATGTAGCAGGTCTTCTGGTGGTCCGTGACCGTAGTCTCAAAAGCACTTCGAAGACTCTCCCCCCTACAGAGTACTGCATCGCAGTACATACAAAATATTGTGACCCTCAAAAGGTAAGGGTCAACAGCATCGCGAATGACCTGTGAAGCAGCGTGATGGATGCGCTCTCCCACAGGGGTCTCTCTTGTGGTGAGAGGAGTGGAAACAGAGGATGCTGTGGAGGAACTCAACCTACTATGTTCATCACAAGGTACAACCTTGCAAATGTCCGCACTGTGGAACGAAGTTAGTTGTCGCTTCATGGATGTCGTTCCAAAGCTGTACAAACCACGTCTCCCACCAATTTGCACTGGCTACAGGTGACTTTGTTCGCACTTGCTTTTGGTACGTTACCATAAACGGTAAACAACCACCACACCCAAGACTCCCGGCGAGTGCTGGTAGTAGGGCATTCCTCCACCTCATTCTCTTCTTCCTCTTCATCCTCGTTCTCTGCATCCTCACGTGTGTTCCCCTCTGCAGGCCCTTGGGGAGGTAGTGGTGGAGGGTTTGGGTTGGTGCTGAGGCTGATGTAGCAACAGCAGCTATGGATGCCATTAGGGCTGATGAGGTAATCTCAGCTAGTGCACTAAAGGCAGCAAAAGTCAATCTGCAATAGCCAGAAGTACAACGAAGATCAGCTCTGGGGTGTGGCCTTTTATAGTGGTGGAGGGGTGCGCCTCGAGAACATATCGATCACTCAAAAGCGTTTAAAAAGTTACAAAAAATATGTGGAAAGCCAGGGCCATTGTCTGGGACATGTGAAATGGTGATGTTTTACTGTAAAATAATTTGGATTGTCTAAATAAGTTGTTTTAAAATGTTGGGCACCCAGACAGAGTCCTCAAATTAGGACACACGCTCAGCGTGGATGCGGTCACATGATGACATCGGGAACACATCCGCGAAGAGAACGGGTGTCCGCAGGACAGCAAATGCACAGAAGCGGTCATGTGCATGCGCGCAATTGTTCTACGGACAGTGTTCGGGTCTTGAAACTAATTAAAAGTGCGACAAAAGTGAGACTGACAGTTACGGACAGGCACGATGTTCGCAGGACTTACGGGTATGGTGCGCATGTGCGTAGATGTTCTGCAGACTGTACGGCCAGGTATATTGTCCTTAGGACACCTCCATTTTGTTTGACAATGGACATCTCGAACACCGCGCCTGTTCTACGGACAGTTCCATCTTTGTTGCGAACGGTACGGAGAGGTATAGTGTCCTTAGGACACCCCCATTTTCTTCATTTACGGACATCCCTGACAGCTGGTGTGTTCTAAGAACAGTTCCATCTTGGTTCCAAATGGTACGGACAGGTGTAGTGTCCTTAGGACATCCACATTTTGTTAATTACGGACAGGCCGGACAGGCGCGCTGTCTGCTGACATTTTAACTGCTTTTTAGAAGAAAAAAAATAAGACACAATGAATTTCATTACAAGAAGCATAACATTATTTTATTATACACATATACACAAATTATGAAAGAGGGGGAAGCAGAAACTGATACAAAAACAGGGGAATTAAGGGTTTGGATGGGAGGGATGAAGGGATGGAAGTCTCAACAAAATTGTTGTTCACGGTTTGGGGATAGTTCACTGGGACATGGAGAGGGGGCACAGGTACAGGTGGGACAATGGTACTTACTTTTTTCTTTGATGTGGTCCTCCACTAGTTGTTTCAAACTATTGAAATTTTCCTTAAGTGTGTCTATTTTCTGTTCAATGCGTTCGAGTCTTTTCCATTGTGTATTTTAGAGTAAAGTAGAGCAATATATACAAAAAATGAAGTTTACTTACTAGTTTCTGGTAAGTTGTATTTGTTGTGTTGTGTAGGTCTACTGTTGCTTCTAGCTCTGCAGTTTCTGTGAGGTAATTATGTTGGAGGTATATCTTTTTTGTTATAGTATAATCCATTTTTATTACATATCATACTTCAATTGTAGGTTGATCTGTTAAATATATAGGTTCCACTGCTTATTTATTAATATATATAATGTGTATATGTGCTGCTTTTTGAACTTGCGTAGTGTTTATATCGTATGATAGAACAATTTCCGATACCCCCTACGTGTTTGGGTAGTGCTGATGTCGTCTGTGACCGTCCGCGGACATCAAATTATTAGCGGGCTGTTCGGTATGTTCTAAGTTAATTGTATATAAGGTAAGGGAACCCTAGTACACATCAATCAAATTTACACTATGAAAATGTATATAAAGTAAAAAAAAAACTTTGTTAAAGAGATGTTATGGTTAAGTTGCACTACTAAAAACCTACGAAATTCAGTAAAAAAACTTTGAACTTTGTTAAAGGGACGTAATGGTTAAGTTGCGCTACTAAAAACCTATGAAATTCAGTAAAAAAACTTTGGTAAAGGGAAGTTATGGTTCCAAGTAAAACCGAAAAACCCTTGGCATTCGCCAGTTATGGTAAGCTAACCAACCATAACTCGCGCCACCACCGTGCACTGCTAAGACTAACACCCAGGACATCAAAGATGACATCACAAATGTCATTGATGACATCACATGTGCATTTACTTTTCATGAAAACTCTGTAGAAGGGATTCTTATTGTAATGTTGACAAAGTATCAAGGATCATTGGAATAAATATCATGAGCTAATTAGTGCATTAAGCAATGCATTGATATAAATAGCATTCTATTATGAAGTTCTATCCAGTATACTAAGCTACTTATGCAGAAACATAGGCAGTGTGTGCAGCATACATGATGAAGGTGCAATATTCATAATCTTGCCATGTTGAATAGTGACATGATAACTGCTTTCTTATTAGAGTTTTGCGTACTATGAAACATGTAATAGGTCGCTAATAAAACCCACTTACTACATTATTGCATTACTGCACACAAAACACAAACAGACAACAACACATACAAATAGAGCATATACAGGGAAAGTGAAGTAAACAAAAACAGCAGTATTACCCAACAATCTTCATAACCTAACTGATTATCTTCATGCACAGAAATGGTTGCTTTGCTTCAAAGCTACTATTTCCCTATGTATAACTATCACATATTGTGACTAGACCCGAATGAAAGTAGTGTGTATGCAATGTGTACAAATATAAGCATATCCAGGGAAAGTACAGTAATAAAAAAACAGAACTATAAGACAGTATTGATAACCGTACTAATCATCTTCATACATAGAAAGCATTGCTGTCTTCCAAGTCTGTGTTTTCCCCTTTGTATATGTTTCATGTGCTTTGAGTGGACCCTACTTGAATTACTATAAGAACATATTTGAGGTATAAGTCTACAAATATAGTACTTTGTACTATAGTATAGTGAATTTTTAGTTCCCGACTGTTACTGCCCTCGATATATCAGTAAAGGAAAAAAGAGGGAGCCAGACATGTGATGTCATCATTGATGTCATCAATGACATTAGTGATGTCATCTTTGATGTCCTGGGTGTTAGTCTTAGCAGTGCACAGTGGTGGCGCAAGTTATGGTTGGTTAGCTTACCATAACTGGCGAATTTAAAGGTTTTTTAGGTTTTACTTGGAACCATAACGTCCCTTTACCAAAGATTTTTTACTAAATTTCATATGTTTTTAGTAGCGCAACTTAACTTGTTGTTAATACAGAAACCTAAATATATATAAAAATAGGCAATGACTGCAGCATGCACCAGTACACTATTTATAATATTGTAAGTTTGGATAGTACAATAATGAATGCTCCCTTATCAGAGTTTTGAGTAATGTTAAACATGTAATAACTAGCTAACAATTCAAGACTTACAGCACTTGTGCTGTTACAAACAATACATATGAAGCACCACAATGCATACAAATCAGAGGCACATACAGGGAAACTAAAGTAAGGAAGAAAGAAACTGCATCATCAGAAAATGTTAATGACATTAAAGTTTATCTTAATGTATACAAATGAATTGTGTGTTTGAGGCCTGCTCATTTCCCCATGTATGTGCACCATGAGCTGAGACCAAACCCTAAGGAAAGTACTTAAAGAACATATGACAAGGTCAACATCTAGATATACAGCACCTTTTTAAATTGTATTATTCTGACTGCCAGTGACCAAAACCACCTGGCCTATATATGTCAAGGAACAAAAACAAGTGGCCCAGATATGTGATGTCATCGATCCAGAATAGGATTTCAGACATCTTGACATTGGACATTTAGTTTTGGTTTGGGTAGGGAACATACCTCTTAGAGTAGGGACAGTGAGACCTGTTCCCACCTCTTCTTGTTTAAAATAAGTCTATAGCCAAAACGGTGATCTCTCTGTGTCCACGTCTCATTCCGGCCTACTCACACTGCCAAGAACCAACCCAATCATAAAGGTTGAACAGGCACAGTCAAGAGATATCCCTCCTTCACCTTTTGTGGTAACGTGGGCCGAGGGAAGGCTATACTCTTAAGAGGGGTGTGTATGTGGTTCAGTAGCAACCCAAATCACAAAATATAACGGTTCAAAATCAAGTTTCTATAATATAGAAATATATACTCTTTAATTAAACACACCATGTACAATAATAACTAACTAGAAAAACAAGTGGCCTAACCAGTCTCTAGGGCCCAAAAATGGATCATGGGGCAGTTAACAGTCAATAGTACCGTTTTTGCAGTTTCTGGTGGTTCGGCAGTGCAGAACCAGACTTCTTTGTGCTGTGCCAAGATCGGGAGTGTGCAAAAGGCAGCAACAGAGGATCCTGCTAGTTTGAATGTGTGGAACAGTTAACATGCTAAAAGTAGTTAAAAGGCGAAAAACACTCTGATGCTGGTTCTCTTGGCTCTTGGGATGCTCTGAGACCCAATCCAACGTCTCATGTACAAGATGAGTCTTTTTCTTGTTCTCTCAAGCACGGGGGAGACTGGCACAAAACTGCAGAGGTCACACAGTGAGGTCCTGGGTACCGCTGTGGCTGGCAGAGAGGCGATCTTGTTCCAGCAGCAAGTCGCTTCTTGGGTTACTGTGAGTCTCACTCCAGGGACTCACGGACAAGATGTGTCCTTGTTTTCAGGCTCTCAAACACTGGGGAGGCTAGCACAAAACTGCAGGGGTCCTCCAACACAGTGAGGTCCTGGCTACTGCTGTGGCTGGCAGAGAGATTGGTCCTGTTCCAGCAGCAGATCATCCCCAATGGTCCCTGGGGATGGTTAGAGGATAAAGCTTACTTCTGCCTTTGGAATACCCGCATTCACCTCACATCTGGAGGACTATAGAAAGGACTGCTCTCTCAGCAGGGTCCAATGAAATCTTCTCAAGTGATGATCAAAAGATGCCTCAGCATGATTCCAAAGATTGTTCTAAGAAGCTGTGGGAGACCCCTTCTTTTATAGACAAAAGCCTATAGGTGATTGGACTAAAGCTAGCCTTCTTTAGGGGTCCAATTTCTGCTCTTGAAATGTGTGGACTCTGCCCTCCCGATTTTACACCCAAAGTGCTTTGCTCCTGAGGAAGTTGCTGGGACAGATAAGAGAGGCAGGGAGAATCAAGATAGCAGAACACTCCCAAAACGGTTCAGATCTGGCTAGACTAACCCCCCACTTTCTACATCAATAGGATCAGAGGCCTTTAGAAATGCAGCCCCCTGTTGTGAGGCCAGGCTCTCTGTGAATGGGTGTGCCTCTTGATTTCCGTTCCCAGGCCAGCTTCCTGTGGGGTGGCTGTCCCGGGGCAAAGGGTGTTACCTACCCTTACAAAGGAACCAAGAGAAGCAACCCCACTGCTACAGTCCTGACAGTGGACAGGGGTGGACCTTCTTTGGGAAGAATGCACATAATCCTTTCACAGCTGAACTGGGCCCACAGCGCTGCCACATGGGCAAAATCAATTTAATGTGGTTAGGATAACTCTGATAGATACTGGCCTCCATACCCGACTCGGATATGGCTTATATTTAAAGTTTAGTGTGCCAGGGTCTCCGAGGTATGCAATTTCTGGGACAGGGGTTCATATTTTAAATGCAGCCCTGCGCTGCAGAAACATGGATGTCACTGCAGCTGTTCAGAGGGCACCTGCGTCCTCTGAACCTGCTCTGTACCACTGGTAGAGCAGGTGCTAGGAATCGGGATACTAATGCAGCACGTCAAATACACAATATGCTTTTGTTATGGAGCTTATGTCAGGGGAATCTGAGTCACAGAGTTCCCTTTCAGAAATGAAATTACCTGCATCATTTTATTACTTAATAAAAATAAAATACACTAGAGCTTTCGCACCCTTGTCAGATGGCAATTCATCACACACTGCTTGACATTTTTGCAAAGGTTTCTGCGCCAACGACCTTAGTCTCTACGTCGATGGAGGAGCAAGGCACTACCATGCCTTTGAGGAGTGGCAAAGGATCCTTAGATTTTGGCCCTCAAATTTTGTGTGGCCCAGGCCCCGCTGCACAAGCCAGAACTCTTTGAAGCCACTCTGCGAAGAAGGGAAGAGTCAGTCTATTGGCACCATCTTCAACCATCACCCTTTTGTCAGCCTCACGGCCGCAGAAAGAGAAAGTAAAGTTACTCACCGTAGTGACTAGAGTGCTCATTGTCCATAGTCCCCTTTCCTCCATCCTTGTGGATGCCCTCCAACATGGGGATGGTACCGGAACCGGTGGAAGCGAACATTTGAACTTTCCCTTTAAATTTAGTTTAGCGCATGGAGGTGTGGCCTCAGCGTCAGAACAACCCGCCGAGGCCCTGCTCTCCCGTGCCTCACCTCAGTCCCCTTTGAACACATCAGATGCCTAGATATCTGCCTACACTTACTACCTATTAGCCATTGGCATAGAAGCGGGGGAAGGTAGGTGGGACATATGGAGGAAAGGGGACTAGGAACTATGAGTACTCTAGTCACTACGATGAGTAACTTTAATTACTCATAGGTCCCGTCCCCTTTCCTCCATCTTTGTGGGTGATTAGACTGAGTAAAAACATAGGGTGGAGCTGTGACAATCTGCCTCATATCTAGGACGAAGATAAAACATTCTTCAGAACTGCCTGACCAAACTCTGCATCGCGTCTGAAGCTGGTGTCCAGCGAGCGGTGCTTACAAAAGGCCGACGGCATGGCCCAAGTAGCCGCCTTGCTTATGACATCCCAAGAAGCAGGTCTCTAAAATGTGACACCTGTGGCTTTAGCTCTGTACGCATTAGCATGAATCCCCTCAGGAACAGATTTGCACATGGCCGTGTACCTCTCCGAAATGGCCTGAACCATCCAACGGGCGATGTAAGCCTTGGAAGCCTGCTAGTCGGGGAGGAGCCCTCAAAAATCATGAACAATGCATCGGACCTCCTCATGAATTTCGTCCGAGAGAGACAAAACCTGAGAACCCTCTTGAGGTCCAAGCAATGTAGGGCCCTCTCTGCCTCCCACTGTAGGCTCTGGAAGAACACCGGCAGGAAGATCTCTTGATTCAGATGGAACAGAGAGATTCTTAGTTCAAAATAGATTTTTTTAACAAAAATATTTCTCTCATATACTTGTTAAAATGCTAAGTAACAAATGTTAACAAATTAATTTCTTCATTTGAGGCATTTTTATTCCTATTGCCCAAAGTGTTTTGAGATTCAAATTCTCTTTTTCAGGGGCTTTGTTGTTTAACATTTTATACAAAATTACAAAGTTTTAGTTGAATTGTTTCACTTTCATCAATTAGTACATTGTTATCTCATTATTACTTCCACTGAATCAAAAATCAACAATACACTTTAATGCTTCTTCGACATAGTGCAGTTAAAGTCTATAAACCATATTACGGTTTCCGTCATTTCTTTATAAGATAGCTGATTCAAAGTATTGTGATAATCAGTAATTTGGATATTCAGTACTTCGCATCCATCCTCTATTTCATGTGAAATTCATGAACTTATGTTACTCAATATTTTCAACAAGACATGTTCCAAACACAGTGATATTTTCACTACTAATTAGTTAAAAAAGGGGGGATTTTGTTTTAAAAGAAGGAAACCTAGTAAATTGGCCTAACCAGTTATTTGCTTCTAGATAAGGAGATAGCTAACCTTATGTGAGTTGCTAGAATGCTACTGGAGTCGGTCTCGCCACTCCTCCGCCTCTTTGAGGCATTCCCGGAAGCGCCGGCATAGGTCGCCTTCCCCGTCCTCTTCCGAGGACTCTGCCCGTCGGCGGGTCGCTTATCCCTCCATGCAAGCGACACCGGAGGAATGGGCTTCCTTCGGGAAGCAGATGCTAGCGATTCTGGAATCGCAGGGCACCGGTCCGTCCGTGCCTCCGAGTGGCGTCGGTTGGCACCGGTCAAGGGACACCGCTCGTACGCCTTCGGGCTTGGGTGGTCGGCACGGCTCGTGGGAGAGGTCCCGCTCGGACAAGGGTAGCCGTTCTCACCATGCCCGTGCCAGGTCCCGGTCCTCGACGAGCTGGAGACCGCGTGATTCGGTGCCGTCTTCGAAGAAGACATCGACGCCTGTGGCGCTGAGGTCATGGACGATTTCTCTCGAGGCTCTGCCTCTGAGGGGGTCGTCGACGCCGTCAGCGCCTAGGTCGTCGAGAGACACGCTCGAAATTCCGGCTTCGAGGCCTGTGTCGACGCCGATTCGCTCGACGTCGACGCCTTTTCTGTCGATGCCGGCGCTGACTCGTTCGGCGCCCTCGACGCCTTTCGAGGCAGTGGTGTCAGAGGGGCCCCGTGGCACGGGGTTTGCCCCTAGAAAGGCTCTGGCTAAGGTCAGGCACTGCTTTGGTCCCCAGAGGTCTTCCTCTCCCTGCCTGGAGTACATTTCTGAGGGTGATGAAGGCTCTGATGGCGGCTTGGTTCCGGTTACGGTTCCCGATGAACTTACCTCGGGCCATAGCCAGTTTGATGACCTGCGGCAGTCGCTGCATGACGCCAGCGGACTGGACACCTCTCCGGAGGTGAAGTTTTGTATGCTGGAGCCTGGCACTCGTGCTGATTCTTCATATCGGCGCCTTATGTCTCGGGTCGCCGAGTACTTGGGTTGGTCAGCTCCCCCAGGGGAGTTCGTTCAGGATGATCTCACGGACATCCTTGATCTCGGTCAACCCACTGACCCGGTTTTGCCTTTTCATATGGCTCTGCAGAAAAGGGTGGCGGCGGCTTGGACTGCTCCGGAGAGTCTCCCGGCAGTGGGCAAGTCTTTGTCGCAAAAATACTGTTCAGCCCGTAGCGGCCCCTGCTACTTGTCTAGGCACCCCACTCCAGAGAGTTTGGTGGTGCAGGCGGCTACGGCCCCGGCAAAGCAGGCGTCGTATTCTACCATCCCTCCGGATAGGGACGACAAACGTTTTGACGGCTGGGCGAAGAAAGTGTTTTCTTCAGGGGGTATGGCGCTTAAGGCGGCCAACTCCATATGTGCCTTGTCTCGTTTCACACACACTGTGTGGAACTGTGTTGCATTAGCGGCTGAACATATTCCCGAAGGGGACGAACGGGATGGTTTCCTTGCTATGGTTCAGGATGGCAAGGATGCCATGTGTGAGGCCGTTCAGTCGGGTTTGGACTTGGCGGATTGTGTCAGCCGGTCCATGGCGGCGAGCACCGTAATGCGCAGGTTTGCGTGGTTGCGGAAGTCTGGGTTCGCTCCTGATGTGCAGTCCCGGCTCCTCAACATGCCCTTTGATGGTGAACACCTTTTTGGCAGCAAGGCTGACGAGAGCCTTGAGAGGTTGCAGACCTCCAAAGCTGCAGCGAAGTCGTTGGGCGCTGATGTTCGCCAACCTCTGCCTTTTCGTCCCAGGGGACAGCAGTGGAGGGGAGGTTCCTTTCGCTATTACTCGTCCTTCAGTAAAGCGAGGGGAGCTAGCAGTCAAAGAGGCCATCGTAAGAGTGCCAGAGGTGGAAACAAAGGTACTCGAGGTGCCAAGGCCGCTCGGGCAGTTGCCTCTTTGCTCTCAGGCAACGCCGCAGCCGCTACCACTCAGTCATGAGGCCATGTCCCATGGTTCGCCGGTTGGGGGAAGGCTGGCGCAGCATCTTGTAGAGTGGCAAGCCATTACTTCGGAAGTGTGGGTTCTGGAGATCATAACTCACGGCTAATGTCTTCCTTTTTCGGCAGAGGCCTCCCGACAATCCACCAGGAAACCTCTCTTTGAAGTGTCCGGATCCGCTCCTTGCGCAGCAAATTCAAGCCCTACTGGAGAAAGGCGCCATAGAACTGGTGCCTGTAGCGGAGAGGAACAAGGGTTGGTATTCCCCTTATTTTTTTCTTTCGCAGAAAGACGGGGGATTGAGACCCATCATGGACTTGCGCGGTTTGAACAAACTCCTCAGGAAGGACAAGTTCAAGATGGTGACTCTTTCTCAAGTCCTCCTGGCTCTCCAACTTCAGGACTTGTTGGTGTCTATCGACCTCAAGGATGCTTACTTCCATGTGCCGATCATTCCCAAGCACAAGAAGTACCTGAGGATCGCGGTTGGCGACTCGCACTTTCAGTCTCGGGTCCTGCCATTCGGATTGACCTCCGCCCCGAGGGTTTTCACCAAGCTCATGGTGGTGGTGGCAGCGCAACTCAGGAAAGGGGGGATTCCCGTCTACCCCTACCTGGATGATTGGTTGATCAGGGGGAGCTCTCCCGAGCAAGTCCTGCATCATCTGTCCATCACCTGCCACTCCCTTCACAGGCTGGGCTTCTCCCTCAATTTAAAGAAGTCCCATTTGACACCAACGCAGCGGCTCCAGTACATCGGAGCAGTGCTCAACACGTCCCTGGGGCAGTGTTTTCCTCCTCAGGTGAGGGCTCTTCACATTCAGCAGACGGTGCACAGGTTTCAATTTGCCCAGGATCTCCCAGCGTCCGAGTTCTTGAGACTGCTCGGCCTCATGGCATCCTGCAGTGTTCTGGTACCGGAGGCTCGTCTGCGGATGAGATCTTTGCAATGGGCACTCAAGCTCCAGTGGTCTCAGTCCTCCGGCAGGCTGTTGGACCCTGTTCAGGTGCTGCCCTCGGTAGGCCGGGACCTTCTGTGGTGGGCCGTCCAGGGCAATCTGATGAAGGGGGCCCCATTTTGGCTGCACTGGCCGGAGGTGACGATCGTGACGGACGCATCTCTCACGGGATGGGGAGCTCATGTCAACCAGTTGACAGTCAGCGGTCGTTGGTCTCCGTCGGAGTCCAGAATCCATATCAATCTGCTGGAGCTGAGGGCCGTCAGGCTAGCCCTGAAGGCTTTTCTGCCGACTGTGCACGGAAAGAGTGTCCTGATTCTAACGGACAACACGGTGGCCATGCACTACCTCAACAAAAAAGGGGGGGGCAGGGTCACTTCCGCTGTGCAGGGAGGCGATGCAGCTCGAATTCTGGGCCATCCAGCAGGAAGTTTCAATCTCGGCTGTTCATCTGGCCGGAGACGACAACGAGACGGAGGACGCTCTGAGCAGGCAGAGCTCGATCTCTCACGAGTTGGAGCTGGCTCAGGAGATTCTCCTGGAGATCTTCGCCCTTTGGGCGACCCCTCAAGTGGATCTCTTCGCCTCCAGTGTGAACCGGAAGTGCGAAAGGTTTTGCTCGCGGGAATTTCCTCCAAAAGGAGCCACGTTCGTGGTGGAGTGGTCCTTCCCACTGCTGTACGCGTTTCCTCCAGTCCCGGTCATCCCGCAAGTGCTGCGGAGGTTACGGAGGTTCAGTTCCCGGATGATCCTCATTGCTCCGGCGTGGGCCCGGAGGACGTGGTACCCTGACCTTCTCGACTTGTCCATCTGCCCTCCACGTCGTCTTCCCTACCCAGACGATCTGCTCTCACGGGAGGGGGGTCAGGTTCTCCATCCAGAGGTCAGATCCCTCAACCTTCACGCTTGGCTTCTGAAAGGTTGAGGTATAAGGATTGGGACCTCCCTGAAGACGTGATGGAGGTGTTGCTCTCGGCCAGGCGGCCGGCAACAAAGTCTCTGTACCGTTGCCGTTGGAGGAAGTTCTGCGACTGGTGCAGAGTTAAGAATGTGGATCCTTTTGATTGTGACATTCCCATGGTTCTGTCTTTTTTGCTTTCTTTGGCCCACAGGGGCTTGCAAGTGGGGACCATTAAAGGTTACCTGGCGGCGCTGTCCATATTTAAGCACTCGTCTGAAGAGTGTTTCTATTTTAAGATTCCTTTAATTTTGCAGTTTTTGAAAGGGCTCACTAATGTGTTCCCTCTGTCACCTTTTCTGGTGCCAGGGTGGGATTTGAACCTTGTTCTTAAGTTTCTTATGGGTGCTCTGTTTGAGCCTTTACATTCTTGCCCTTTGAGGCTGTTAACTCTGAAAACTGTGTTTTTGGTTGCGGTTACTTCCGCTCGCAGAGTGAGTGAGTTACAGGCACTTTCAGTTAAGCCACACTTCACTGTGTTTCATAAGGACAGGGTTGTCCTTAGAGTTCGTCCTTCTTTTCTTCCGAAGGTGGTTTCGGAATTTCATTTGAGCCAGAAGGTTGTTCTTCCGGCGTTCTATCCTCCTCCACATCCTGGTAAGGAAGAGGAGAGGCTCCATATGCTTGATCCTAGGAGAGCGTTGAGCTTTTATATTTCGCGCATGTCCCGGGTCAGAGTGGACGGTCAACTTTTCATTGGTTACGCTGGAAAGCGTTTGGGACAAGCTGTGACGAAACAGACTTTGTCTCGTTGGATTATTTTAGCTATCTGTGAGTGTTACCGCTTGGCGGGTAAGGACCCTCCGGCTTGCGGGCCCATTCTACCAGGGGAGTGGCTGTGTCTACTGCTCTGCAGAGGGGAGTTCCCATTCGTCACATCTGTGATGCAGCCACCTGGGCTTCAGTACATACTTTTGTCCGTCATTATTCCCTCGATTCCATCAGAGGGCAAGATCTGGCCTTTGGCAAGTCAGTTCTCTATTCCGCAATTTGATTGGGCATGCTAAATTTGTATTCTAAATTCTTTCCCAACTCCATGCTTGGTACAGCTTTGGGAGTCTGTCATAGATATGGAATACGTCGGAGGACCCAATCCCCTCGAAGAACAAGTTACTTGCTTACCTGGTAACGTTCTTTTAATGGGATGGTCCGACGACGTATCCCATATCGCTCCCTCCCTGCCATCCCCCCTGCAGAATTTCTTTTGCGATTGCAGCTTGCGTTCTGCAAGGCCTTGTGTGTCTGACTGGCAGAAAACTGGTGGCACACGTTCTGGGAAAAAACTATAACTGTGGCTATGGGCGTCGTGCGTCCTACTAATCACATCGGGTGACATCGGCCATCGGAGGAGGTCCTCGGGGACGGTGCATCAACGTCATCGATGCAGGACGCAGACGCCAAAGATTTTACGAAGCAGCATAGATATGGAATACGTTGTCGGACCATCCCGTCGAAAGAACGTTACCAGGTAAGAAAGTAACTTGTTCTTCTAATGTACTGCTACTTAGATGCAGGCAACTAGGTGTAATGTTCAACTTTTATTTTCGGTACATGGGATTCTACAATTAGTTGAAGACCTGTTTGGCTTTTATGAACAATTTCGGAAAAAATGCCCCCAATTGTAAAAATGCATTTCTCCTAAATATCCTTAAAAAAATTAAGGGTTGATGATGATTTTGGTGTCATAGCCTTTCCTGTGACTACTGTTTTAGTACTGTCTTGGTGTAATTTCAAAATACCCTTTTGGTATAATTAGTGAGATATGGGATAATAGGGCATTCTAGTGCTTTTGCCTTGTCCTGCTTTTGCCACTCTCATATCTGTATTTAGTTATAGAGCATTGGTTCTGAATTGTCTGAACAGACATGTCATTTCTCCGTACCATGGATGGATTAGACTTCTTACTTTGCATGATAAGGCTGCGTCTTTCGAGTGCACAATCTTCACCATTAGTTAATAACAGAATGACATCCAAATCATTTTCAAAACATTTAATTTGTATTAAATTAAATGCATCTCTCCTAAATAACCTTAAGAAATTAAGGGAAGATGACGAGTTAAGTGTCATTGCTTTTGCTGTCTCTACTGTTTTAGTACTGTCTTTGTGCGATCTAAACATTTCCTGTTGGAATCCTTACTGTGATCTGGGATACTAGGGCATTTTAGTGCCCTCACTTTGTCCTGCAGGTGCCACCCTCATCTCTGTAGTTAGTTGTAAAGCATTGGTTCTGCATATTCTGTACAGACATGTCATTTCTAAGTCCTGTGGATGGATTAGACTTCTTACTTTACATTTGCATGATGAGGCTGACCCATTTCAGTGTACAATCTTCTCCATTAGTTAATTACAAAATGTCATCCAAATCATTTTCAAAAACCTTTTATTTGTTAACGGGCAATAAACCTTTAGCAAATCTTTAAATTTAAATAGACCTTGGTGATGTTGATTATAGACTGCTGATTACTGCAACTGTGGTCCTTTCTAAATCTTCAATTTTACATGTAAACTCAATCACATACCTTTCTGTACCAGAGTTTACATGTTTATGTTGGGACTGTCTCTAGTGAGATCACCAATTTAGAGACTTCCCAATCTTCAAAACTAGATTTAGCCTTTCTCTAGCTCGGAATGTCTAATCTGTTTTCCTGAGCTGCCTTGTCTGAGTTAACAATCTTAAGGACTGGTAATGCAGCCTGTTAATACTGGTCTGTTTAGGGAAGAATAGCAGTGTTGTTGACTAAAGAAATGGGGCCAAGTAGTATTCCTCATTTAGACCTAGTGGAGCCATTGGGCCTCATTCCGATCCTGGCGTTAACCAAGGCGCTATTAGCGCCTTGGTTGACGCCGTTACCTTTCCGACTCGGGCATGGTGAATGGCAGAATTACCACCCCATTCCAAGGTTGGCGGGGTCGGTAATTCCCCATTCACCATGGGCCTTTCCCCATTCCCATTTTTGGCCCATAGGGCTCAATGGGAATGGGGAAGGCGCTAATTACGGCACCGTAAATTACGGTGCCGTAATTAGTTCCTAGGTCCCTTTGCGGGTTGGTTTTTTAACGCCTGCAAAAAGCAGGCGTTAAGTACCAACCCGCAAAGGGAACTCGGAATAGGGTGGTAAGGGTTTAATGGCACCGATCTCGTTACCGGTATCCGTTAACCCTTACCGCCTGACTCGGAATGACCCCCATTGAGTCTAATTTGTGAATCCAGTATAGCTCTCTTTGTGATAGTATCTTAGATAAATGTCCTCATCTGGGCAGGGGATGTATCACTTCTAAGATTATGTATCGTAGCTGTGCTATTTTGTGATTGTGATCACTAAAATGCCTGAAGACTGGAGATTTGACATTACTGGTCCTAATGTTGGACTTGTGCTCTGTCCAGCGTTCTTTCGCTTTGCGCATTGTTTTCCCCACATAGTATTTTCCACAGGGACACTTTAGAGCATATATTACGTTTTTGCTATCACAAGTTGCATAGTGTTTCAGTGGTATTTTCTTGCCCGTGTTGGGATGTCTAATGTATTTCCCTTTAATTAAATTTGAGCAATGCTGGCAGTTTAAACTGGGAAAAGTGCAATTTTTACATTTTCTCAGCAGTGATTGTTTCTGCTTTGATCAAAGTGTCTTCTAATTTTTTTCCTCTCTTATAGGTTAACATCGGAGACTCTGGAAAGAGGCGATGTAGAGTAGGGTCTAGCTTGATTAGGTCCCAATTTTTCTGAATGATCTTACTTATCTGAAAACTCTGGGATGAAAATTTCAATGTATGATCCAACCTGGTGTTTTCTTTCTTCTTATGTCTTTTAAGGAGATCATCTCCTGTACACAGGAAAGGGTTCTTTGAAACTGACATAAGCAAAGAGAGAGAGAGAGCGACTTCTTGTGAAGAGTTTTGCCTGTGTTACTTTGTTGCAAAAGTAAACGCTTGCGGGTACGGCCTGAAATGAATTTCTCTGCTCTTACACATATTTTACCTGATACCACACTGCCTTTCAGCTAGGACTGGCCCTCATTTGATGGTGTTCATCCTGAATTTTGATGGCCATGGCGGTGTTTTACTGGAACCAAACTGTGTAATGTTGAAAGCTGAAAATAGCCCCAGTGCAAAGTCATTTTAAACACAGAACATTTTCTCTTTCAGTTGGAAGTTTTGAGCTGGCAGCATAGCAGCGATGCGCCAGGCTGCCTTTGAATTCTTTTCTTCGGTGCACATGAAGAAAATAAATGCAGCCATTCTCTGGGTTTTCTATGTTCCATCTCGCCCCATATGTGCTCAGCAGATCCAGCGCAGCCATTATTCTTGCAACTGCTGAAAATGCAGTTTAGTGATGCAGGGGAGTTCTGCTGGGCTGGTAAGTGTACCCCACACAGCCGGGCCAGCAAGAAACACCAGCTGCCAAGCAGCACCGCCAGCCACAAACACCTGCTGCCAAGCAGCCCCGCCACCAGGATGAACCTCTTTTCTGGGCCCCAGCCAGCAGGATGTACCTGTTTTCTGGGGCCCAGACAGCAGGATGAACCTGTTTCCCCGGCACCCAGCCAGCAAGATGAACCTGCAACACCAACACCAGTGTCTGGCGCCCAAAGCATTGTGGAGGCCAGTGTTCACGACACACTCGGCGATGGTAGCCATGTGCATGATGCAGTGTACAGTCCCACAGACCCTCGGAGCACACCACCCATGCCACAACCGGGACTCCGTCATATTCGTGACATAGAGGGGCGCCTCACTAGGATGGAGGAAAGGCAGCAGACAATGCATGCATTGGTGCAGCAGTACCTTACTGAGTCACAACTCACGCCACTTGCCAGACCATGCAGGATACCTCACAGAACACTGCACGAATGCTGGGCAGAGCCACGGAAGGGAGTGTACCACCTGACGAGGCGTGTGAGGGAGGGCAATGGGACCATGTCTTCACTGGTGGAGTCAATCAACCTGTTGGTCCACGCAATTGCAGAACAACGCCACGTCACCACCCCACTGGCCCCATCCTCTAGCACAACACTGACAAGTTTGATTCAAAGTAGCCCGGTGCATCGTTCACAGCGGCTCAGTTGCCCGCCAGAGGGGCACCCTCATCCACCTAAAAGGGGGCATAAATAGGCCAAGGTTCTTGTGCATGTGAGGAGGGACTAGTTGGGGAGTAGGTGTGGGGGTAGTTGGTGAGGGGGTGAGGGGTAGTTGGGGAGGGTGTGTGGGGTCAGTACAACGGGATTGTAGTGGTAGGCAATGTCATTCGCATCTGTACATAGTTAATCATATTGCAATACACCTGGTGTTTCAAACAAACATGACTGGACATTGCTTATTCAGTGTGAGTGCATTTAATCATGTACAGTGTCCAGTGCTCAGTGTGACCCACGTCCAGTGCCATGTCTGTAACAGTCCATCAAAAGTAGTGATGAATTAACTCTTGCTGTGTGGCACGTCCTTTATTGCCGTTGTGGTGCGGTGCATTTCCTACATCTTCTTCATCCTCATCCTCTGGTGGCATCATGTCCAGGTCAGAGGGACGTTGCGCCGAATGCACATGTTGAGCAGCATGGCACATACCAGCACAATTTTGCCCACCTTCTCTGGCCCATAAATGAGCGCTCCCCCCGATCTGCTGAGGCAGCAGAACCTGGCCTTCAACAGGCCAAACGTCTGATCGATGGTGCGGCGAGTGCGTACATGTGCACGGTTGTAGGCCTCTTCGTGCCTGTTGTGGGGTTGTCTGATGGGGGTCATGAGCCATGCCACCAGGGGATACCCGGCATCACCTGCATGGGGGCAATAGAAAGGGTACTTGTGATTTATGTGGTCATTCCATGTTGGCACAGGCTGTACAGTGTTCGTTTGATAAGTCAACTATGCACAGGGATTTATAACTGTACATGGCATGTGTAATTGGCGAACTACAATACTATCTCAGTACAACTTGCTTTATTTAAGGTATGGACACATGCCAAGTCCCTTTTGGCTGATTAAAGACATTGCGGTCCATACTTTGTGGGGGGTTTCCTGGTTTTTGGTCTAAGGCCCCATGAGTAATCTTAGATCTTGCTGTGTTACTTGGTCTTTCACGTCTCTGATCACCTTTCTATTTGCTTGAAAGAACTACAGGTTGAGTTGTCGGTCTTGCTGGATGAAATTTGGAATTGAATTGAATAGAAGCTATCCCACTTACCTATCTACTTGAGTTTGAGTTTTAAACACTTTACTGTATTATAGAGCACAGCGTACAACGCACAATTAATTGTATATTGGACTTTATGTATTCACTCTACATGTTGTGTATGTATTTCGTATTTTTTATTTGGTATTGTGTGCTATTGTCATTATTACTCTATATATTTTGTGTTTTATTATGTGTGAAGTCCAAATTTGGACAATATCACAATTAAAATATATATATATATATATATATATATTATAAGTAATGCGCTATGTACCCTGTAAGTGAACTTAGGGAAGATGCATGGGGGTGGGCGTGGGTTAGGTGCAGTTGCTGTCACATAGGCCATTCACTGTGAACCTGCGCTCTCACAAATCAAGTATAGCTGACAACAATGGACTCAAATCTCATATGTGTTACCGATGAATGCGGTCTGTGCCTATACAGTGGCACTTTACACATTTGCCTCATTTACATTTGTTATATAGTGGTCTTCAAAGTATGCAATCTACGTCTACAGGTCTTCATGTACATATCCATCTACACCGTTACCCATTTGACAAGGTCAGCTATCCATTGGTAGTATGTGTCGCGGGTAAAGGGTTACGTAACAAGATTACGGCTGGGTGGGTGGTTGCATGGATGAATGAAGCTATATTGGGTGAGGCCGGCACCTCTCAATCATGTATTTGTGGTAGTCAAGATTTGTAGCATTTTGGAATTTTGGACTTAACGTATTCTACTTGAAGGTGTCCCTTAAGGTGACATGACAGGCGTACGGACCAGCAGTGTACAGTGGAATGTGAGTGCAGTCGCTATGAATTTCAGTGTGGCACATAGTTTCCTCTCTGGCTGACCATCATGACTTGTGAATTACTTTACTGTGAATTACTTGACTGTGTTTTTCAATATCATTCATTGTCACTAATGAGTGGTGCATTGTGGTACATGTGGTTTATGTTTTGTAAAAATCCTAATACATGTGCTAATGTGAGCACTGTGTCTATTAAATGCATGGAGACACGGCTGGGAAGGCCTTTCTCTTTGGCATGCTATTACTGTGTTGCACATTCAGTTACATCAACACACAAGCAAGTTCAAAGCACTCAGTACGCTTTCTTTGGTCATTTTCCATTCAATGTGTGAGGTTTGATGTTGTGCAGGTTGCGGATGATGAGGTTGCTTGGTCTTACTCCTCATCTACCTTAGCCTTCTATCGGCCTATCCAGTCTCTGTGCACTTCAATGGATGCTTTGTCAGGGTTATGGGATATTGCAGGAGGAGTGATGAGGATTCATGTTTGCAGTGTACACATCTGCTCTTTATGCATGCCATGCTGTGCTATGTTTCAGCACTCCTCATGGGCCTGTGGTTAGACTCACCCAGCAGCTAGGTCCGATGTCCAGCATGCTGTGTCGTGCCATGTAGTGCGGCAGCGTGGAGGTGCGCAGCAGCATGGAGTCATGTGTGGAGACATGGAATCTTGCGCAGCAATGTGTGATTATTTTGTGTGCATCGCACACCATCTGTACGTTGAGGGAATGGTACAGCTTCCTGTTGCAGTACACTACCTCCACAGCATGCCGGACAATGAGTTCCACATGTGTGCAGTCGACCACACCTATTACATTAGGCATGCCTGCAAGTGCATGGTATGCTATTTTTGTTGCATTCACCTCCTCCGCAGTCCGTGTTACGCTGATGGGGTCGCGTACGTGGGACAGGAGTGCATCTAGCACCTGGGTGAGCACACAGGGGAAACAGGGTTGGGAGATTCCATGCAGCTGACCCACTGTGGGATGAGTGCCTGTGGCAAGGACGTTTAGCACAGACACTACCTTCAGCAAGGGGGGATGGCTGTCCGGATATTTATTAGGCTCACCAGGTCATCATGTACCAGGCCCACTTTGGTTGTGATGGTGTCCCTGTCCAGCCGGTACAGGATGCGGATCTGAACGGGGGTGAGATTGAATGGGGTGGCCCTTAGGCCAGGGATTGGTGGCTGCCTGCGGGATGCAACCGGCTGCAAATTGGGAATCTGCTGGGCCATCACGGCCCTCGTTCTCCTCATGCGCCTCCGCTGCAACCTCTGGCTCACTGCCTCCTCAATGAGTAGCTGTGCAGGTATGTCCTCCGGCTCCAGTACTGCTAGTGCTAATGGTAGCATTTTGGATTTGGAAGGTGTTTGTGGTGTGTGGGAGTGGTCCTTTTGTGCTCTGCCACAGTCCATTGCCTCCAGCTGCGCTGATTTTGAGCATCTGTGGCAGGTTTCTACCACCAGATTCCTCTTAACGCCTGGTCTGCGATGCCGGTGTTCTCAGCATCATTGTATCCGTTATTACCGGCATGTACATGCCGGTGTTTGCGTGTCCATGCACCTCTTAATGTTGACAGCTGCCACATGTCAACGATGATACCGGCAACCATATGGCCGGGCACGGCGGGTCCCTGGCTATGCTGGTTACACCGGCATCGTGACTCGGACTACACCGGTCCGGCAAAGGGTGCCGGTAAGGAAATAACGGCAACGTTATTGCCGGACCGGCATACTTGTAATGAAGCCCACTGACTGTTTACTTGTTTTAGAAGGTGTAATCCGGGGCAAATTGCGTTTCCACACTTAGCATCGTTGGTGCGTGAATAAATTGCCAAAGTGGAGAATAAAAACAATACACATTAGAGGATAATGCTTGTTCCAGCAGGATATTAACTTTCAGCATGGAAGGACTGCTACAACTAGTAGTAGCAACAGCATGCAAACCAACCTGTAATGTTGCAAAAAAGAATAAGAAGACAAGGTCCAAAAAACAGGAACAGCCTCAAACCTAGCTGCCTTGTATCTGGTGACATACTCCTACGGGTTCTATGTGAAAATCGCACACCTGCTAAACTATGCCCAATGTTAAAGATGAAGAATTTTTTGTAAATCTCACTTTACACTTTCCCAACATATCCTGACACCGGTATACAATGTATGAACACAGTCCAAAAATTTGAAGGGGAAGCGCTCGATACTGGGAGAAAATGCACTTTTCTAGGCCGATGTTAAATAGGTGCAATGTTTTCACATGTTACGCTCATTTGATTTGTACAGTTTGGCCATAAAATGTGGCAGACACCATACAAAATCAACAGCAAATCAACTTACACTGTTCACTTCACAAACAGGTAAGAACTTTCTTGTATAAATATGTGCATGTGAGCAACAAAATAAAGTGGAGAATTTTTCTTTTTTTAATTTATGCTTACTATCAATCAACATTGGGATGCCAATGTGGTAAGTTTTAACCTATATAGAAACATCAGCACATACGTATAACTTTACAACAGACATTAATATACTTATCAAACACACACTACTTTCTGAAAAGACACATACCCATTTAATTAAATCAGAATAATATTCTCCTTCTCCTTCTTCTCCTTCTCCTTCTCCTCTTTCTCTTTCTCTTTCTCTTCTCTTTCTCTTTCGTGGGACCTGATGGGTGTACTGGACTGAAATTTTAGTTGCCTGCCCCCCGCCCCCATCCCTTGTTTTCTCAGAATTAAATAATCAAGTGTTCTTGTGGAAATCTACTTTTGCCATGGCGTGCAGGCAGTCAGACACTGATTAATGTCCCTCGGCAGTGAGCAATTCTCTTGCCGTGGTCAGGTGTCTGCATTACCCTGCTCATGCGAGACTGAATGCTAGGCGTGCATTTAATGAACCAAGAAATTGATTTTTCCGAGGGCTGTTTAATCTTCAGTGGAAGTTCACTTCTTTGAATTTTCCCCTTGAACCACAGAGCATCCCGGGAGTGACCTTTTCTGAGAGAGCAATTTTCACCCTACCTGTCAGCGGAGTACACGGCCACTCAGTATTGTGTGCACTGTCCCAGTTCTTCGCAACTCTTACTTCTAGAGCAGCCATATAAGCGTACAGTAGTATTGGAATACCAAGTAGAAACGGGTTGAAATGGGGTCACGTTTACTGAACATGACTGTCCAGTTTAAGCCAACGTCACAAACAGTGGCGTAACTCAAATTGTGGGGGCACCCCTGCGAGCCATACTGAGGGCACCCCCTCCCCCAACTCGGCAACAAATCACGGGTCGCGCCACACTCTGGTCCGGCCTAGATTATCACGCTTGCGCAATATACACGAACATGCTGCTGAAGGGGTATGCCACACACTGCACTAGGAGAAAGATATAAATATGTATTTTAATGCAATATACAGCCCACTTTCTGAGAAAAATTTACTATAAAGCCACAGTGTTTGCAATTGTTTTGTAGGGTAACACTGTTCCAATACATGTAAGTCACCAACAGTGCACAGGAACATTAATGCTTTGCTATTAAAAATGCCATGCCACAATGAAAACATGTCCAACTGTCTGCACAATGTAGGCCAGTGTAGACACGTAATAACATTACAGTAAAACATGCCAGGCCACATTTAGACATACCTAGACTGGTTGCACCAAAATGCCAGTCAAAGCAATAACACTCATCAAGAAGAGAGCACACATTAAAGCCTGCATCTCCGCGACCTCTACCAACACGGCCAAACTCTTTAAAATCTGCATGGAACTGGTCAATCCTGTTGTGGTCTCTTCCTATTCTTGTTCCCTCCAAGGCCCTCTGTACGGCTCTCTGCTAAATCTCAGGACATCCTGTCCTCTATCTCCTCTTCCTCTCCCTCTTCCTCTCTCAGCCCCCTTCGGCCATCTCTACCTCTCCCCCTCCATTTTCTTCTTTGTCTCTGGCAACACCTGACAAGGTTTCTAGACAAGTCCGATCTATGAAAGTGTCGTCTAAACAGGTGCTCCCCTGCTCCTCCTCTCCAGAACCATCAAGGACCATATTGACACTCTTGCTGCAGCCTTGGCTGATTTCTGTAATCACTCTTTAGCCACTGGAATGTTCCCCTCTCCCCTTAAGCACTCCCTTGTGCACCCACTCCTCAAGAAGCTGTCTGCTGATCCTACCTGCCCGGAAAACTATTGCCCAATCTCCATCACCCCTTTCTTGGGCAAACTCTTGGAAAAGTTTGCCATCTCCCAGCGTACTCTCTACACTGAATATGTTGGTTATCTCCATGACCAGCAGTCTGGCTTCAGAGCTGCCAGAGGCATTGAAACTGCTCTCCTGAACACCCGTGAAGATCTGCTCTCTAACCTTGATTCCAGCATTCCTTCTATCCTCACCCTCCTTCTTTCCTCTGCTTTCAACACGGTCAACAACGCCATCCTGATCAATCAACTCTGTGAGAACCTGGGCATCACAGACCAGGCCCTGAAGTGACTGACCTCCTTCCTCTTGGATCGCCCCCGCCCTCCCAGGTCCAAACTGATCCCAATCTCTCTGCCACCTCTCTCTACCTGTGATGTTCCCCAGGGCTCTATACTCTCACCCTGGTTTTTCAACCTCCACTTGGCCCCTTCTACCTTCTCCTCAAACTTTCAGTGTTATGTGGATGACTCCGCTTTCCTTCAGGCTCCCCTCACCCTCCTCTCCTCTCGCGCTCATTCCTGACAGTCTATCCGTGATTCAGGATTGGTGCGCCTCCAAAGATCTCTGCCTTAATGCCAGTAAGACGGAGATCCTTCTCATTGGGACACTGGCACCAGATTTCCCCCTCTCACTCTGGCCGTCCGCCTTGGGCCCTCTTCCTTCACCTTACTGTGAGGCAAAAAACCTTGGTGTCATCTTCTATGCCACTCTCTCTTTCTCTCCTCACATCTCGGATGTCACCAAGAAGTTTCACTACAATCTGCTCCTCCTCAAAGGGACTCTTCCCTTTCTCACTTTCCACCAGATGCTGACTGTCTCCAGAGCCCTGGTTCTCTTTAGGCTGGACTGCTACAATAGCCTCTTTCTCATTCTGCCTTCCTCTCCGTCATCTGCAACTAATCCAGAACAAGACTGCAAGACTTATCATTGGCCTCAAGCCCAGGGATCATATCTCTCCAGCCCTGAAATCTCTCCACTGACTCCCGGTGGCTGCAAAGATCAAGGTTAAGACCCTTTGCATTGTCCACAAGTCTTTCTGGTGGCACAACACCATTGAGTTGACTGGGCTTCAGCACTCCACCCCGACCCCCTGACATTTTGGGCTATGTTGACTCGACCTGGCTGACCTTTAGAGCAGTTGCCGGACAGAACGGGACACAGATGTTAAACGGTACCTGGGTTTTACTGTTAATAAGGGCCCAGCAATTACCAACGTAAAGCATTTCACTGTTTGTACCTGCATTCAAATGCCACATTTTTTAGGCAATCGATGTGGGTCTAGTACTTGCGTGCCGGGGGAGTGATTGGAAGGGTAGAGAGGGAATAGGAGACTTAAAGGAGAGAGTTAACTGCTTGTAACATTGAAGCTGCACTAGAATAGTCTCATTAAAATGCGTAAAGAAGTTAGATGCCCCCACACAAATATGTTCGCCCCTCCCCACCACCCGTAAAGTAAGCGTCTCTCCAAACATTTGAAGGGTTAGCACCCCAAAATGCAGGTTTTGTTGTGCCCCTGTACACAAGCACACACACCATTCACCATATACACACCCAGCCATCCATACATTTAAGTGTGCACCCCTTCACCATACACTCACACACTTCATGGGGTTGAGGGGAGCCCTATTACTTCAAAAAGAAATTGGGGCTCATTTCGGGTCCGGCAGTAACCGTGCGGGCGTGTTGCCACCAGCCCTGTAAAAAAATGACCAGCGCCTGACTTCCCGATGCCACCGGGCTCTTCCAAGTCCGGCGGCCGGGAATTCAGGCACCGGTAATTTCGGTAATCCCCATTCCCGTGGAGTCCCATAGGACTCCATGGGATTGGGGACATGGAAGCACCGGCACCGTTACTAACGGTGCCGGTGCTTCTGTGACGGGTCTGCCTACCATGTCCGCTGTGGCAGGCAGGGTCAGACCTGTAATATGCAGGTCCGGAAACAATGGTGCCGGTAAGCTTACCAGAACCTTTGTTTCCGGGCCGGTATGGTCACAATGAGTCCCATTGTTTCTTTTTGAAGTCACTCTAGCTTCATTAATAAATTATTCAGTTAAAGAGCTAACCATAACGGAAATAATTTCTTTATGAAGGCAGAGTGACTTCAAAATTAAACTATTTATTTTTGAAGTCCTAGGGCTCCCCACCACCCCATGACATGCAGCCCTCCAGCCTAGGGTCTTCCATGCCATGGGTTGGGGGAAGCCCTCAACCTTCAAAAAGAAAGTTTCTTTTTGTAGTCACTCTGCCTTCATAAAGAAATTATTTCTGTTGCAGAGTGAATTCAAAACGAAACTTATTTTTTTTGTTGAGGAAAAAAAAAAATTCAAGTGTGGCCCCCTCCCAGGACATGTGCTGGCGGGACCCCCCGCACCGCAGGGGATGCGGGGGCCCTGTTACGCCAGTGGTCACACATTAAACGGGTGTCAATTATCCCATTTCAGGAGTATTTTAAATGTTTTTGGGGTCTAATGAATCGTCTTGTTTTCACTATATGCCTACAGCTATACCACCTCAAATACTAGAAACGGAATTAAACCTTGATTTACATTTGTAAATGTAAGCTCACAGTTGCAGTTGATGGTGACAAAAAAGCAGTTCAGATATTTAATGGCAGTATCTTAACAAGAGTGTAAATAATAATGTACACAAATACTGTTTGCAGGAAGTACTCACTTGGCATAGCATATGTTAATGCAGGTTTTTAAGATTAGTGTTTATCATCTCCTTGTAGACCATACATCTCAATTTATAGGAGACTAGTATCCACTAGCAATGAAAGTTTCCAAATTATTTTAAATAAACTCTCCTACAAAAACTATATTCATCCCATTGACGGATCAGTCTTGTGTCCTGGGTTTCGTCTGATTGTGAGGCAGCCCTTTCCAGCTTTTTGACTATGTATTAAAGGTACTCAATCTTGACACATTGAAAATCATAGGACATGTCCGTGTCAGAATTAGAAAAGCAGGGATCTTGTAACTGTATTAACGCCATTGTTTTGTTCGCTTCACAGCAAAATATCACATTTATCTCAATACATGTATCACTTTCTACTAGAGTTTTTATTGATCTGTAATGCTTGTAATATCACATGTTCATATTGCCCAAGGGAGGGAAAGTGGAGGTTGTGCCTGCAGCATGATCAGTGCAATGCTCAGCAGCACACGCTTTATTTACTGAGCTGTCTCAAGGGCGACTGCAAGAATCTGTGTGGTATACACTGACTGCTGGAGGGGTATGCAAAGATAGGAGAATTGGGGATAGCCCAAAGGGTTCTAGTTAAGCTCAGCAAATGACCATTCTTAATAGGTCAAGACAGATTGATTTGGGGTGTCTACCAATTGTGAACTTACGTATGCATTCTTAGCTGGTGACATTTAGAGCCCATATACATATTTCAGCCCACCCAGGGGTTCATGTTATGTCACCAGGCCTAACTATTGCCCTGCCTTCTCTGAGTTGCATGATCTCGTGCTGTTTCAGGTCCCTCAAGTGAAAATGTGGGGTTGAATGTGGGTTTTCTGGAGCCAGAGAAGTTTGCTTTTTGGTTCTTTGTGCAAGAGTTACAGTCACTTGTATGTGGGTGTGTTAGACATTTTACTGGGTGTTGGTAATGGCCACAAATAATACATCACTACCAACCGCAATTGATAGTAGACCCAGGGTAGAAATTGGGCTGTACCTTAGGCTTAAGGGTTGCTTAAAAACAACCACCATTTAAAAAATTGAAAATATTCAAAGTAATGAGCCCCATAACCTTTGCCTACTAACTAGAAATGTGCAAATAGCAGAATGTAAACATTTTTACAATGAACTAAACAAAAACGAAACTACCACACAGGATCACCAAGTGTCATACAATGCCGCCTTATAGAGAAACCAAGCCAAGAATGCATGGTTTGCAGGTCAGCATCTTCTCATGAAACTAGGCACAATGCAGAGTGAAATTGCCTGGGGATGCTTCATAAGAGCCAACATCCGTTAAAGCTGTAACTGAAGAAATACAAATTAAAGCCAAATGAACTATACTGAATATACACACCATACTGAATGTAACTCAGTCTACATAGTTTGGGTAGTTCCGACTCTCAGGGCGCTTAGTGTCTGAAAGTATAGTGACGCTTGCTGCACAACCAGAACCATGAGGCTCGACTCCCAACCTCAAAAGTTAAGTGTGCAAGAGTACATGGTGGCTCGGGACGATTGCGCTAGCCTAATATATCATGTTGCATTCACAGGAATAGATTAGCAGACTTGGATATAAGTCAAGTAGCAACAACACAAATCAAATAGATGTGCTCAGTTAACAGCAATTTAATTATATTTTAACAGCACTAAAATTCCATGTAAATCAGCTGTTCAGTCCTACAGCCAGCACATGTTTCGACAAACTGTCTTTGTCAAGGCAACGCTAGGTGCTATAGACGGCCTGTTCGATGTGGCTAGAGAATCTTTCCAATGGTAGATAGTGTTTTCACGAGTGGGGTATCTCTGTATAGGATACCCACCGGTATTGTTGCGCTGGTATATTGCTGTGATTAACAACACAGTGGCTGTATTTCCATATATATGCCCTATTGGGAGGCGTGGCTAACTGGATTGCCTCATCATCTGCCGTGCCACTTATTCACTGCAATATACCAGCACAACCATACCAAGGGTATCCTATACAGGGATACCCCACTCAGGAAAACTGAAGAATGTGTTTCTTTATATTGAACCTTATAATATTTACACTAAAAGGGTACCTGGCAAATCCCTGACCCGACACCCCCCGCCCCACGTGCCAAAATATATATAAACACAAACAAATGATCAGGGCAATACTCCGGATAGATATATATGTGCTGCCCCACTAGTTCACTGTTATAAAATCCATGTATTAGATCAATACTCTTTAAAAAAAAATCTAAAAACAATTTTTGAAACAATTATCAAAACACATCCGCGTTGCATATATTTATCAACACAGTAATTTTTCAGAAAACATTTACATCAACACGTTACGAACATGAATACATCAACACAGGATCAGAAAAAGGACATTGTGTGTATAATCACTATTTATTATAATGGTGTTTATTGAGCCCAGATCCAGCTTCGAGAAGCAATTGAGCGTTTTACAGAGGTACACACCAATACAGATACATAATGGAGCGCTTTACAGAGGTAACAACAGAACAGATATACAGCGGGGGTTGGGGATGCAAAGGGACACACAAAAGGGTTACAGGTGTAACGGGTGGCAGGGAGGAATAACTGTCACCTCACACAGCTTCTTTATTTAGCCTTCTCACCCTTGGTTTTTCCCAGGATAGTAGTATACCATAGACCCCACAAGTTATCCTATTTGTCCAAGGTATATCAATGACATTGTCATAAAAAACATGTCAACACAAAAGTGTTTGGCCTTGTGAGCTAATGATCCATGCTCTCATTTAGACAGCCTTAATCAGTACAAACGTCATTATTTGATTTCCCAAATATGGACTCTTGTGTTCCACAACACAAATAATAAAATCAGCACATACTGATCTATCCGAATCAACTTTGAACATAACAATAATTTTGTAAACTGGTTATACATACAACAAATGTAGGAATCGATGTGTGCCTCGTCACACTTTGACTGGATGTGTATATTTGGGTCATGTCCAACATAAATACACACCTACAACACAAAACAGTGTTTTAGAGGATCTTTATATTACATAGACACACTCTTCTCCGAATATGCACGCAAGTGTACCATAATTTACAACATTTCCTACAGGTGAACTTTATGTAGTATGGTGCTTACCTATCATTGGTTTCTATTCCACATGAAGGCTCTTGATACTGTAAGATCATATTCTGAAATCATGATGGGTGTAAATCAATATCTATAACACCTCTTTCACTTTTCAAATCAACTCAACCCAAGCACCTAAATAATAGTCCTACATGCTAGACTCATGTTAGGATTGTCTTATAACACAGGGAGCCGGCTTCCTCTTTCATATCATCTAGAGTCTTCTTTACCAGTTTACACAGTGCTTCTACTCTATTCATCCTGCTCATGCTATTTCTGTCGAACACACGCGTTTGACCCTGGATTCTTAATCCCAAGACGTTTACTGCTACAGTACCATTATGTAGCACACACCTCTTACCTGCAATCTAATCACCCATATTTTACTGCCATAGTCTGATCCTTCGCTATTACTGATTTAGACAAAGTTCTGAATAGTGTTACCTTTTGCTTGTTAATTATTGTAGATAACAATCCAACGAGTCCCGTGGTTTTCGCACGTATCCGTGAGCAGTTGACATGTGGCTGGTGGCCATTTTACACTGAGAACCTCCCCATATTATTAGGTTGGATGCTGTGTTATTCTCAACCCATTCTGTCACTCAATACTGGTTGGTGTATTATATTAAATATCACACTATCTTCCATAATGTTTTCACAATTCCATGTGCAGATGCACACAAATATGTTACTGCAATTGTGCCTATTGCATTCATGGATTAACCAAAGATTATTATTCTGACTCATATCGGACATGTAACTAGACAATTATTGATCATTTCTACTTATATTTTATATTTAAAGTTAAAGCCACCGACAACAGTGCAGATCACTGTACTAGGTATGTCAATACCCTTTCTTGATTGGTAGTCATCTTATAATGGTGTCTATATCACCTGGGAAAATGTTCTCTATTCGCAAACCCATATCCACAATATAGAGGACACATAATCAAAATTCAGAAAATCAGATTGTTCCATTCCACGGCTACTTTCAAAGCACATTTCACAGTGTGCATCTTCAATCAGAGTGTGGCAACATCACTTTACATTGAACCCCACACCCTGGTTGCCAGACAACAGTCCCTAATTTTGAAAAGAACATTGAATACCAGCATCATGGAGGATGTTAGTTCTCTAACACTCAAGGACTAATTGAGCAATGTCACTAAGAGTCTAACCCATTTTCCAACTTCTCATTCATTAGAAGAAGAGAAGCAGATCCAGGAGCCATTCAATGGGTTTTGGGACTTGCTTTAGCACTTACCAAAAGTCGTTGTTGTGGACAAGTAATGTTATAGAGATACATTGCAAATATTTGTATGTATTGCAATGTGACTATATAAAACACTATGCCATCTAGAAATGCACTAATTTCATGTTTCCAATTGCCAACTCATTACTTCTTGTTTGCTGGAATCCATCTCAACTGAACACCACTATTCTATGCACATACTTTATCAGTTTGAGGTTCTTTCTGCAGTAAATGTCCTCTGTAAAGAGACACACTGCTCCTTGGAGCAAGGACCATTATAAAATGAACATGCAACTGGTATAAATCCTAGTTGTGCCTGTTCACCCTGAAGATTACCACTCTTGTAATGACCCCTAAAAAATTATGTCATGTCAACTTTGAAAGAATTGTCCATGGGTGGTGGAGTATCTGTGTTTCGAGTGTGTGAGAAACCTGAAGGTGTCACACCCGCTAGATCCCGGGGATCTGTCATCCAGGTGGCCTGGACACGCCCATTGCTATTGGATCCAGTTCCTGGGGGTGGACCAGTGTGGGAGGATAAACCTAAATGGGGGGTCTTCGGGGAGTGAAAGTGTGACACCGAAGGGTGAGACGCAGTATCCCCTTTCTTATGACACCTTTTCCCCATCCTGCCCAGTAGGATACTTAGAAACTCTACCCCATCCCCTTTTCCAACACAAACCCTTTCTCACACCACGAGTGACAACGAACTAATACCATAGCCATTTACCTGACACGCCCCAACACAAGGGTCAGGCAGAGTCGAGCAATTGCCGGCAACTACACACTCCTGACTGCCCTTTCCCTTCCCCATAGGGATAAAAGGCGGAGCACAAGGGCACACTCTGAGCAAGGCTGAACGCACGAGGAAGCAGCTATTCCAGGACGGCAGTTCAAACAGAGGAGTAAGGCAGCGAGACGTGAAAGGATGTCAAGGAGGGAGTTGCCCTGCCCCTTTTCAAACCAGATCCGCAAAGCCTCTGACAAAGCAAACGTAAGACCGGGAATCGTAGCTGGCGAATGGTGGGACTGATGTCAGCGGTACATGGAACCCTCCTGCACTGATAGCCAGGGCGGGGAGATGCGATTGCCATCGTGTTACTGTTCTTGACTCCAGCGGCAAAAGAAACGCCAACGGGTTCAGCACACCCGGTGAGTCGGAAGAACCTGATAGTGGACCGGACTGTGTTAGGCCCAAGGTTGCAGTGGCAATGTTAAGAAGATTAATAGACAAAAGTCTTTTTGTGAACGAACTTGGTACCAGATAGTGGTCTGGCGCCACGTGGGCGCTCATTTGAAGGGCTCTGGCTGGTACCCCTCTCCTGAACAAAGAGAATGTGTTGAACTTAGAGTATTGAAACTACAAGTACCAAGAAGTCCTAGGTAAGGCCAGCGTGAGGTGTCAAGGTGGTCATACAAGGGTCACGCCAAACCCCCTGTACAATCCCTTGACAAGTTGCAAAGGTTTTTGACGATTGTGAAATTGTAAACCCATCTGAGGGAATTGTGAAACGGGCGTTTGCGCCCTGCTGAAGGGAACGCTGTGCAAACTGTGATTTTGTGAAGCCGGCACTTGCCATAGGCTAACAGTTACCCAGCGAGACGAGACCACCTTTTGGAAGTCTCGGTTTAAATTGGCAAGTGCATTTGGAGGCTGATGATGAAAGAAGGATCAGAGTCTGGCTGAGGGGGATCCTAGGGTGAAGAGTAATGGCCTGACATGGAGATACAGAAGGAACATTTGTTTGTTGTTTGACATAGCAGACCCTCTGAAGCAAGAGACTTGGGTGCAGAAGGCCTTGATAAAGAAAAGGGAGACCCCGGCCATAACGTCCTTCTTGATTTATCATTTTGTGAACACTTCCTTTCTTTTCTTGTGAACATTATCTCACACTACTTTGTAGAATAGCAGTAAGGATTGGCAATAGTTTGTTTTAGTATAGGCCCTTTTATTTGACTAGACTCTACTAGGACTGTATTATGTTTTGATGGTCGTAGATTGCTCCGATATTAGATTTAGGTTTAGATTAGGCGTTTATCTCACTCATTCTACAGTTTAATAAACACCCTTGAACTGTGATCACTTGTGTCTGTCTTACTTTGATACCATTCCTTCCTTACAGTTGATGTTGAAAAGTTTTGGGCATTCACCAAGCAGAACCATTCTTTGATGAAAACGAACTGCACTCCTTTTGACGTTAATGGTCTTTTGCCAAAAAGGGAGCTTTGAAGTTACATCAGACATACATGGTGTCCCAAGTAATCCATATCTTTTTTCCAGTGAGCGTCGGGTGTGTGAAGTGTAATGTATTTCTGGACAGCTGAGGCTAGTCAAGGAACTGCAAAGAGCTTCATACTACTATGCTAAACATAAGCATATGAAACATTTTTCTAGCACAATGCGGAACAAATGTCAAGTGAACCTTGGGATTTAAATTGCTCTCCTTCTGCAAAACTTTTTTACACATCAGATAGAAAAACTATCAGCCAGATACTTATCCTCGAAAATCGATCACCCCCTTGTATAATACTGTTGTGGAAAAACTAACCACAGACTCATCCAGTGGATTGGCGCACACCCTGTAATGGTTATTCAGCAAAGCAGCATGCACAGGACAAACAGCAACCCAACGACGAACAAGATTCGACACAGCAACTCCCATTTCCTCCAGTCACCGTTTTTATTTTTACCCCCGAGTTACCCATGCCTTTCAATTGAGAGGGAGGTTTCAGACATAGCAATACATTGGGAGGAAACTGTGTATCGGGTGCAAGAACAGTGTGTCATGTGAGAAACCAAAGGGTATCTCACTTAGTAGTCCCCATAGATCTCTCTCAGGTGGCCAGGTTCACAGCCATCGCCTTTTGATCCAATCCCAGGGGGTGGGGTAGTGGAGGTGAGACAGCCGATGGTGAGACGTGGTGTCCCCCTTTCCCGTGCCCATACCCCACCCTATTTTATAGGATTCTCCAATGTTCGAATCCCTCCCTCCCTCTTTCCACACAAACACTGTGCCGATGAAGAGGAGGATTGAGAGTAAAGAAGCTAACTCTTGCATATCCCATTGGACATCTCTCATTAATAAGGTCAGGCAAAGTCAGACAATTGACTGTAATTAGATACATCTAATACGCATTAGCTCCCCACACACCGATTTAAGGCGGAACATGGAGACACACTCTTCAGCAAGGTGAGACACGAGAAGGAGCAGATCTTCCAGGGCGAAGGCGAACCCATTGGAGCAGGATGACCGATCGAGGGGTAGGGAAACCCTGAAAGAGGTTGTTGTCTCTGGGAAACCATGAAGGATACACAGAGAAAGACAAGAAAAAGCCTGTGTTTTGTTTTATGAATGCCAGCGACCCTCCTGAATGAACGGCAGAGTTGGGAGGCGAGGCGAAGCCTGTGGTATCAACCTTGACTTGTGAATCAAAGCCACAGAGGAAAGAAAGGAATGCACACAACTGGTGAGTTAGCGAAAAACATGAAAGGTCGGTTTGTGTCAAGGAAAGATTGAAGCCGCAACAGTGTATCTCCCAATTGAAGGTTACACGCATTCTAATGAGACGCGAGAGAAAGCAAACCTGTAGTGAACTTTGAAGTCACTAATAACTGTGAAGCCAGTGATACAGAGTAGCAGAGTGGTCAGGGCAATGGAAATAGCCCACTCAAAAGTCTTAGCAAAACGTTTGAAGTTTTGTTATAAAGCGATAAAGTGAACGAACTCTGAAATGCGCAATGGTCAACATGAACCACGACAAAAGGGGAAGTTAAAAGGTGGTTGCTTTAAGAGAAAGATTTATTTGAACTTTTCTAATTGTGTTGTGGAACTACCAAGACCAAGAGACACTGGGGCAAATACCATAAGGAGAGCTGAAGTAAAAGTCAAAGTGGTCCTGCAGGGGTCTATGGAAAAAGCCTTGCACACTCGAAAGTCTTCAACATCAGTGAAAAGTCTGAGCCCAACTGAGAGAGACCTGGAATATGAAATACGTTAGGGGAAGGGAACCCCTAACGAAGGTGAATAAAGCTTGAGGAAGGGAACCCAAGCCAGTGCTGTGATTGCGAGGTAGCACGGTTGAGGGAGACCCTTGTGAACTGTTGATGCCTTGGGAGGTCCGAGCCCGACAGAGGGAGACATACGTGAAGATTTGTTGAACTGTGAAAGAACCTTTGGTGAACTAAAAATAAGTGACTTAACTCAGAAGGCTAAGCGTGCCTCGCCCCACGTTTTGAACTGCTTTTTTTTAAATAACCTGAGCCAGAGTGTATCATCCTGTCTACAGGGGCCACCTTACCCCATGCTGTCCAGCGTGGGGAGGAGAACTGACTCAGCCATCTTGATCTTTTTTTTTAAAACCTTTTTTTTTGTTGATTTGCATATCACATCACAGCTGATCCACATTTCAACTGATTTCAAGGTATACAGAGTTTGAAGGCATTACCTTTTCACCTCACTCGTCTAAACAATGATCTGGTACAATTGCACATTATCAGAGTTCTCCTCGTCAGATAGAGTTCCACGCAGATATGTTCTAAACAAAGTCCAAATGTCTTTTGGTCTGCTTGTTGTAGGTGTCATTCCAACATAGTTTTCTTCAAATTCATTAACGTATGTTAATTCTTTGAGGAAATGCTCTGTGCGTGGGGCATGAACACTTTTCCATGATTGGAGAATACATTTCTTAGCTACCACACATGTGACACTGAACAGTCTTCTAGTTTTCTCTGGTAATTTTCCTATATCCCCCAACAGGTATGTTTGGGGTGTGAGATGAGCAGGGATCTGTTATTTCCTCTAGTATTCCCGCAACCTCCCGCCAGAACCCGGGGATCAAAGCCATCTTGATCTTTTATGTTATAACACTGACATTCCTTTGCATACACATTCCCCTTTACACACTTTTTGTATGAGAGATGAGGCAGGCATTCTTTTTTTTTGTATAGTCCATTTTTATTTGACATAGTGCAAAGTAGGAGTTTTTCCAAACCCCAAGAATTAAATAAAGCTCTTGTGTCAGTGTCATACATGTGATACCATGCCTCCCTTACACTCAGCATACCTAGTCCTAGGCACAAACAGCATTCTCATGTTCAGGAAGACATGATCAGGATGGAAGAGAAAACAGTGATATATTTAGGGTACTGCTGTGCAAGCTATTTCTACAGTTAACACACGGCTCAGGGCAGGCGAGCCCCCTTACTATATAGCAACTTCCATCTGCTAGAGCTGCCTTGCCTAGGAAAGCGAAAGTCTAAATGCTTCTAAATGCCGAAAGGAAAACGCATAAGAGGCAAGAATTGTGGAAGCATGCTCTGCTAGGTAGTGTGCGGTAAAGCCTTTGAGGTTGGGGCACGCTCATTAGAACATAGGGCTCATACAGCAATGGCAATAAGGCACTTGTAAAACATGGCAGTTAGCATTGGCTAAGCATTACTTTAACAATGAAGTGTTAAAAGGTTGTTCGAAATGTGAACATCCCAGTTTTCCCCCACAATACCGTGCCATCGTGACTATGCCACAAACATCTACAGTTTTGTTTTTATTGCACGTAAAACAATGCATTAAATACACGCCTCATGCTAAAAGTACTGTAACGAGACATGAAAATGTAGACCATAAAAAGGAACTTAACTTGTTAAAAAATCACCAGCACAATTGAATTAAGATCAAAATGCAGCAGGAAAAGCACACTGTCGAAATCGAAATCCAGGTCTGGCAGCAAACTCTGAGGAGATGGTTTTTAAATGCTCTGCTGCAAATAACAGATTGGGAAGGCCCTTAATTGTGCTTGGGATACAGCTCCTCAGCCTGCTAGTGGCCACGGAGAAAGTCAGCTCAGAGAATTTTGCTCAACAACATGTGGGCATGTGACCTGTTGGTCATAGTGCCATTTGACACCTGCATCTTCATGGCCAGACAAAGTGGTGATAGGAGAACAAGAGATCTGTAATATGTTTGCAGCACTGTTTGCAGTGAATTCTGTATAGAAGGGGCACTCAACATATTCCAATATATACTGCGTTTATGCATCATGTGTGCTAGAACTAAACCATACCAAATGGAAGCAGGAATGCCTCTAAGCACTATTGCTTCTGTCCAGTTTGGACAGTACCAAAGAATGGGTGATGTAGGGAAATCCAGCCACTTGTTGGTAGTCTTGATTCATTTCAGGGGCAATGAGTTTCACCCAGTGTGTTTCACCAGTTGGGCAATATAAAATTTGTTATTTAGTGACAATGTGAAACAACACCACTTAAATGAGAAGATGAAAATGGGCTTATGAAGATACCAGGGCTATGCTCATAACCTCCATCTCCAACAGTCTCAATCAAGCTGTCAATTGATTTACCTGCAGGTTCCACCACCACTCCTGCAGATGTTACATTCGGTCAGTCCTACAGTACAAATGCCAAACGAGCCAGTTGTGGAACTAAGCCAGTAGCAGAAGGAGCTAGTCTGGGATACAAAGTGCTAACTAAATTTAAATCCTGGCCTGACGCTGATGCAGAGTGCAGCAGTGTGGCAAAGGCTTGTGAACGTTTCCATGTCAGCCCTGTAATAGCAGCCAATAAAGCAAATGATCTACTGTTCTAATGATAATAATAATTTGGCATTTATATAGCGCTACGATCACTCAGGCATCTGAGCGCTGCTTACTATTACCCACAGTGTGTGGTGCTCATTTATTGATCTCGGAAGGATGAAAGGCAGAGTTTGACCCTGCCGGGATTCGAACTTGCATCTGCACGGATGGCAAAGCGAGCACTCTACTCGCATCTACTGTTGAAAATGGCCTCACTCCCACTTAATCTCACCCATTCACGTAACCACTCTACCATGTGTTATATTTATTAAGAGGGTATGAATTACAGTCAAACAAAATGATGATGTAAGTCTGTAGATAGTGTTGTGTATGTGTTTTGTATTTGTTATACTAATGCGCAGCATTGCTTTATGACTTCTCATTGAGTACAAGTGTTTGATGTCATAAGGTTCCAGATTGTGGAATCCCCAGGAGAATGTTATGGCTTGAAATACACAGTTGGATGTGAGCAGCAGTGATGTTTGGGGGTCTCATGTATCTGTCTTTATTATAGATAATAAACAGTTAACTAATCATACTCAGCCTGATCTGTGACCCAACAGATAGTTCTATATGTAATCTGCAAACAAGGTTCTGCTCTGTCTGGCATGGCTGCACATTCTGAGAATGTTATGTTTAGAAAAAGGGGCTGTTGGTGGATAAGTGGACTGGCACAAGCAACAGTCTGGGGCTGCCTGCAGTGTTACTAAATTAATCTGTTAACTGTTAATAAACATATGTTTACGTGAAATAATATATGTAATGTTTTTGGAATAAAACACCAGTTAGTTACGTAGGTTTCACGCAGTTTCAATTTGAGAAATTAGAATTGGAACCACAGTAATATGTAATTGAAAATTGTTGATCTGTGACATAGTCGTGTTTGTTGTGCTACAAAATTGTGTGCAAACAATGCAATCAATGTAAATGTGCAATAAGTTCCTTGAGCATACATGCACCAGTCTTTATGATAGTGAGAATATGAACGGCAATGGGTGTGTTTGCTGGCATTCATTTCCCCAGTAAATACATTAGAATAGTGGGAGATGTTATATCAATATGTTCGTCAACACAAGTTTCAACTAATATGGTATAATACTCAAACAGGATAATAATCTTGGTGGGATCACACAATCCATTCCTATCGATATGGATTGTGTCAATTGTGGCGTTCTTTGCTAAATACTGCTGATTTGAACATACAAAAATGTTGTCACATTAACTACAATGATTATCCAATCTGATGTGATGTCATCAAATGACCGCTACCGCTGAAAGAGGTTAATTGGATTGACGAATTAAGGAATGATTAGTATCAGGAACTGATTCCATTGTCGCAAGATCCCGTATGGTGAAAGAATACTCAAGACTGTCACTTTCAAGTCAGTCAAGACATGATCTTTGGTGCTTGACTTGTATATAATCTACTGTAGATTTCTTGAAACTTGGAGATGAATGTTAATAGGAAACAGACAATATGTCATTTAAGGGACGGACAATATCTTGTGGATTTAAAATTAACAGGGAAAATGTGACATTCATCAAACTATTCAGCAGATAAGAGCCACACTAAGTAAAAAAAACATACATACTTGGGGACAGGTACGTTATATGACACGATAAATGGAATGTTTACAAATGACTGTCACTGTGGATACATGATAATTACAATAGATGATGGTCTAAATGCAGTTAGTGGGCAAATGCAAGGCTATAGAGTTTGTTGTACTCTCTTAGATACATGTAACATGAAGGTTCAGACATGGGGTACAAATAGGGTTGGATTAAAATAAAAATCAGTTCCCCTACAAGGTCATATGCGTAAATACGATTGAATACTAGGGCGCCAGTATAATGTGTGGATAGGCTTTCTCTTCCAAGATGGTGGACCTGAAGCATGCATACAATGTGTCTAAATGTCGGCGGTGTAACAAACGAAAACACTGTAATGCTGAAAGGCCGTTCCTATAGTTGGGGTCACACATCTTGTGAGGTAAGAGGTATGGGGATAAAGATTCAGTTAATGTAAAGATACAATAAAATAGTGGGTAACAAGAAATGGTTTGCATTTACAAGTTAGATAGTGCTCTTAACCAGGAGGCATTTGCCACAACATTTCCATGGACAACCCTGTCCATGTATCTACACTACCTGTAAACAGGTAAGACATGGATACAGACTTATACGTCTTGTTTTCAGAAATCATACACAAGATTACTTACCAGAATCAATTCTGAATTAACAGATACATTGCCAGGAATCAGACCTGTCGCAACACACAATGAGAGAGAATTAACATTCATAGGATAAACTTTATGGGTGAGTGAGCAATACACACATATGGAATGTTGATTGCCACCACTAAAGAAGTGTAAACTTTATGTGCCTATGGTATGCTCAGGGGATTACCCACATATGCCATTACTATGTAATAGCTATCAATGGCAGCAATAATACTATAGAATATGATATATCAGAGATAGCTTGTGGGCTGTAACAGCAACAACATGCTAGTGCATACAAGGAATCATAATCAAATATTACATGAAGATGCTACAAAATATTGTGACATAATTGGGCAAGTTTGCTATAGACTTTTTGGGGGAATTAAGTTTCAGCCACAGTAAATAAATGCTGTGTTATATTGCATTTTGTGTAGAAATATAATAGAATTGACTTGCCATGAAGAAGCTCCCTAGCCCTCACTGAAGTAATGGTGCGGACTATGCGAAACACATGTCGGTTGTAAAAATTGGAGAACCCAGTTGAGAAATTGAAGAAAATTAACCCTACTCAAGAAGCACATGATTATTGATATTGTTTGTGCTCTGCCTTTTTATTATTGATACATTTGTGTAATGTGATGACTGTTACCAAAGTTGCTTATTGAGTAAATGTGTTCTGTTTGTGTTATTGATAACAGTTGAGCAATAGAGGTGAAAGTGGTATGAATATTCAGCTGTTGATAAAGAGTTGAAAAAATAACCTATACCTGCAACACTGGCGACAAGCGTGTCACCGGATGGACCCTGGTGGCAGCCCTAGCCCACTCTACGTTGCTTCCCATTTGTGTGGCAAGGATCTCCAGGAAGGATTTTGCCGACCGGATGTGGGCCCAACAGCCGGCGCACTCCGCTGCCTTCTCTTTGTGCTCAGGACCCCATCCTGCATCATTGCGTTTGCATGCGGCAGCCCTTCAGAAGTGCTCTGTGGTGGGTCCTTGATTTTGGACAGAGGTGTGTGAGCCAACCCATGAGCCAACGCACTGGAGGTTGCAGTGGTTGCCTATGATACAGCTGGCACCCCACGTATATGTCCGTTGGCGCAGCCGCATTTTTTAATCCGGCATCTTCCGGACAACTCTACATACAGCGCTGTTTGGTCATTTCAATGTCGGGCAACACAGCTCTTTGCCTTACTGTGCTAATTTTCATGGATTTTGATTTTGCTGCCTCCTGTCACAAGTGCACAGAAGTCTTCTGCAATCAAACCGGGATATTAAAGCCAGTAAGTGATAAATGTAGTATGTTTGTGCCTGTAACTAGTTTTCCTGCCAAACATGAACATTCCTGGCCCTACGTTTTTCCTGATAAACCCAGGAGAACCCCAGATTAAATGGGCAGACGGGAAGGAAGGGTTTCTCAAATACTTGCATGGTGTTTATAGGAGCACATTTGCTGCAGATAGAAAGTACTCCCTTCTATATCATTGTTTGTATCAGGAGGGACAAGCTATTTTTAAGAAATTGCCAGACTTGACCGATGCAGAGGCTGAAAGATTTCATATTTCGAGATATCTATGAAAAAATTGGATAAGCATTTTATAAAAAAGGCCAGATACCAGTTTGCCATCTGTGATCAAAAGAAAGAAGAGTATTTTGAGCAACTTATGACTGTATTATGAGGTCTGGCAATCAAATGTGATTTTGATCATTGTAGAGATGAGCATCTGAGGGATCAACTGATGATACGATGCTGAGACCACAAAGTGAAGGAGGCTCTATGTTGTGAAGGTGGTACTGGAGTGGACATAACATTGGAGAGAGCAATAGAAGTTGCAAAGATGGTAGAACATACCGAAGCAACAACTTGATGCGGACTCTGGGAAATTGAAGCATAGTAGTACTAATGCAATTGCGAAAGTAAAGAGTTGCAAAGAACTTGGTCACAGAGAGGTGTGGAAGGCGATTTAAAAAATAAAGCCTGAGGCAAAGAAGGATGATGCGACATTGAGTGAGAGAAGATGTTTTCGGTGTAGAAGTTTGTACCACCTTGCCAATGATGAGCAATGCTTTGCCCAACATGTTGTTTGTAGAGATTGTGGTAAAAAGGAGCATTTGGCTCTATGTTGTAAGCATTGGTCTAAATTTGGGAGCGTGAAGTATGTCCAGTAGGAGACATCTCATTGGCATAATGCCAATTGAGGAGGATGAAACTTTTATGGTAAATGCTATAGATGCTAAACCCAGGAGAGTTAAACCCCATGCAGAGATAGAAGTGAATAATGTGAGTGTGAGGTTGTTGATTGACAATGGAGCAGACTACACCCTAATGAATATGGATACATGGAGGCAAAAACTTCACTGTTGTGAGCTATTAGAACCCACAGTGTCGTGCATGCCTATGGTGAGGTACCAATTGATATTGTGAGGGGAGTTTTGGACTGAATTTGGATACAGGGAAGACAAGTCACTTCTATGGTGAGAGTGACTCGAAAAGGGGACAATTTTTTGACAAGGGACACTCAAGCAGATCTGAGTTTGAGACTGGATCCCAGCCACCCTTCACAGGTGGTTGTAGTTCACAAAAGCATTGAGGAAATTAGTAAAGTAGGTGTTGCTAAAATAGACATTAAGAATTGGTTTCCGAATATGTGTTTGAGACAGTCATGGGATGTTTGAAAGTTTTTGTCCACCTTCCAAAATTGAAACCAGGGGCAGTTCCGGTAAGAGCGATACCTAGTACAATACATTTAGCGGTGAGGCCTTAAATTGAGAAAGAACTTAAGAGAATGCTTGATGAGGGGAAGCAGAGACTGCAGAATGGGTTAATCCTATCGTAGCCGTACGGAAGCCCAATGGGAGTGTTCGACTGTGTATTGATCTTCGGGTATTAAACAAATGCAGGGTTCCGGATAGATTCCCATTGCCCAAGATTGGGGATCTTTTGACTGAAATTACGGGGGCAGAAACTTTTTCAACTATTGATTTACAGGTGGCCTACCACTAAGAACGCCTGCATCAGTGCTCAGTGGGCTGGACAACATTTATTACCCCATTTGGTCTGTTTCATTGTAGGAGTATGCCATTTGGGCTAATATCGTTATCGGTCGTCTTCCAGAGAGTCATGAGTAAAGTACTCAAAGGAATAAAGGGGGCATGTTGTTATCAAGATGACATCCTGATCTGGTGAAAAACTTGAATGAGCCTGATGAGAGATTAAAAAAAGTACTGAGTAGGTTGTGTGATGCAGGAATTACCATATCCTTGAAGTGTAGGTTCAGATTACAAAAGGTACAATATTTAGGACATGAATAGTGTAGCTCAAGGTATCAAACCAAAAATGGCTGCAAAAGAAGCCATAAGAGAAGTGAATCCACCGAAGGATAAACAAGAACTATCCTCGTATTTGGGATGGTGGAGTATTATGGAAGGTTTGTGAAGAACCTGGCAGAAAGGACCACGGAGATGAGGGCTTTGGGCAAGAAGGGTACCAAATTTGTGTGGTTATTAAGCATACCAAAAGGAATTTGAGGATATCCAAACATGCTTGGTTGATGCACCAATATTGAAAGGTTTTAAAGAAGACTGGGAGCTGTGTTTACATGTGGGTGCCAGTGAGAAACAACTTATTTGTGTGTTGATGCAAGAGAAAAGTAAAGAAGTTCAAACTGTAGTGTTTGCCTCAATAGTGCTAAAGGATGCTGACCAGAGATGCACCACAGAGGATGGTGAAGTTGTTTTAAATTGTTGCATTGGTGATGACGAGAATTGGAGAATTCAATGCAGGGAAGATGCAGTATCAAAGCACAAGAATCAAGCCAGCGGATATACAAGCAAGTACACTGAATGGAGCACAATCCCACCAGCGGAGTCGGGAACGAACCCTCAATCAACCCCTCAGATCACTGCACATGAATCACAACAGTATTATTTAAATAGATTTCTTTGTTAGATTAAAAACATTAAAATGATTATTAAATAAGTTAGAGCTCATACATGAATAAGAGTAAATATATGACATAAAATTATAAACACAAATAAAGTGCATAATGTGAAGCAAATACTAATTTCCAAAAGAGACTGCTAAGAACCCAATGCCAAATCACAAATTGGAGAGCAATCACAATATATCTGGATCAGTGCCATTGAGTTGGACACACTCGGGAGAAGGGAATCTCTCGAGTGAAAAAATCCTGGTCAACTGAAGAAGTCTGAATGATTTAGAAATACATTCATAGGCTGGTTAAATCCTAAAAATGGCAGGAAAGAGGATTCGTTATTTCCAAATGTGGCAGTTCAATAATAGAACAAACAGGAGACTGAAAAGCATCACAAATTTAAACCCATACTCTAAAAATCTTACATGGGATGCAATACGTCAACTACTGCAGTGACATGCAAATTAGAACACAAATACATGGAAACAATATAGTAAGCATGGCACCATAAAACTAGAAATAACAAATCCTCTTTCCTGCCATTTTTAGGATTTAACCAGCCTATGAATGTGTTTCTAAATCATTCAGACTTCTTCAGTTGACCAGGATTTTTTCACTTGAGAGATTCCCTTCTCCCGAGTGTGTCCAATTCACTGGCACTGATCCAGATATATTTGGGGATGATTGTGATCGCTCTCCAATTTGTGATTTGCCATTGGGTTCTTAGCAGTCTCTTTTGGAAATTAGTATTTGCTTCACATTATGCACTTTATTTGTGTTTATAATTTTATGTCATATATCTACTCTTATTCATGTATGAGCTCTAACTTATTTAATAATCATTTTAATGTTTCTAATCTAATAAAGAAATCTATTTAAATAATACTGTTGTGATTCATGTGCAGTGATCTGAGGGGTTGATTGAGGGTCCATTCCCGACTCCGCTGGTGGGATTGTGCTCCTTTCAGTGTACTTGCTTGTATATCCGCTGGCTTGATTCTTGTGCTTTGTTGCTAGTTGCTTCCCCTCTTGCCAGCGACGTAGGGGGTACCCATCTACTATATTGTTGGGAAGATGCAGTATATCACTAAGTTGTGGAACTTGTGCACAAACGTTGGCCTGTGGATGAATTGGCAGAAAAATATGAACTAAGCATCATGAAGGGTGTGTTGACTGGAGTGGACCGCATGGTAGTACCGGTTGGAATGAGTAAACATGTGCTTCAAATTGCCTATCAGGGGCATTTAGGTTTGTGTAAAACTAAGGGTCTAATACGGCAAGAATGTTGGTGGCCCAATATGGAAGAGGATATAGAGGAAATGTTGAAAGGGTTGCAGTATCAGCAATAAGGTACTTGTGACCAGGGTTTCACCAATGAAGCTGGTAAATCCTCTGGGTAATGTGAGGGATGTGGTGGCGGTTGATATTTAGGGACCCATTGCAGTATGGGTTGCCTGAACAATTATGTAATTGTGGCGGTAGATGTTCTGTCAAAGTGGCCGGAGGTATGTGTTGTGAAGGACATTAGTGCCAGGAGGATAACGTTCTTCGAATCAATCTTCTGGAGACAAGGCTTTCAGAGAAAAATAGTCCCAGACAATGAACCATAGTTTGTAGGTAAAGAGATGGAGGAATTGGTTGCAGAAAATTGAGTGCAACATAGTACAACTGGTTTGTACAATCCCAAAGGAAATGCGGTTGTAAAAAGGTTCAATAGGACCATCATGGTCATTGTAAGGATTGCTGTGCAACCGGTGGTGATTGGGTAAGGAGAGTGATGGAAAGAGTTGTATGATACAGGGATGCCCCGCATCAAGTAACTGGAGTGTCACCGCTTGAAGTCTTGAGGAGGAGGTTGTCTAATTATATATTACATTCTGTTTGAATGACGAAATATGGTGCTGGTAGAGCTGTGCTTGATCAGGAGGTGGTGAGGAGAAGAATGGTGAGTAACTAAACAATGGCAAAGAGGAGGTACAATTGGAGAAATTGCACTAGGGAAGGGGCAATGCCTAAGGCAATCATGGCGAACGTGAAGTTTGGGGGGGGGGGTAGTGGAAAAAGGAATGATGACATTTTCCCTGGTGATGGAGGTGAACGAAGATTTGGGAAATGTTGTTAGATTGAAGAATGGTGAAAAATTGGGAAAAGAGAGAGGGGCCATTATGAATCAATAAAAGGCTTTTGGGAAAGGGAAGGAGGCGTGTTACATTCATTAAGAGTATATGAATTACTTAATGGACAGTGAAACAAAATGATTATGTAAATCTGTAAATAGTTCTATATGGAATCTGCCTGGCAAGGCTCCAAGTTCTGAGGATGTTATGTTTAGAAAAAGAAGCTGTTGGTGGAGAAGTGGACCGGCACAAGCAGTAGGCTGGTGCTGCTTATGGTGTTACTAAGTTTATCTGTTAACTGTTAATAAAGAGTTGAAGAAGAACCTAACATATCCATGGATACTCACTGCAACACCATGAATGCAGGCTCACACCCAAGTACGACTTTCTCTCACCAACCAATACCTCACCTTAGCCATGATCTTTTCAATCTTCCTCTATCCTCTGCTGTACCATCCTTCCTCCCCTCGCTCTTTCAATCCTCCTCCTTTGACCTCACCCTAACAACCCTCACTGACTGGTCCCCTCAGTTCTTTTATCCTCTTCCTCCCCTCCTGGTTGGCCTGGGGAACCAGCTCTACTTCAGCTGGTTCCACAGACCAACGACTGCCTTCTTTTTCTGATGGGTTACAAGTGTCAGAAAGTATAAAACTGGCTTTAAGCTCTGCCCCATTTTCATACATGGGTCTGCTGGCTCTAGGCAGTGGCAGCCAGCTACATACAAAGTCACTGTTGGAGTCTGCTGTGGGTGAGAGCTGATGTCTGTTATTCACTGCAATGACTCCTGACCAGAATTGTGCATAAGAGGTGTGGTGTGATTGGCAGTTGTATTTCACATTTGCAGCCAGGGACAGGTGGAATGGACATTGACTAGGCCTTCCCAACTCCCACAACCTACCTCTAGTGCAGGACTGGCTCTGTTAAGCATCATGGTAGGCTTCTTGCCTCGAGTTGAGAAGCGACCCCATCCTCTCTTGACAATATCAGGGCCCTGACCCTGTCACCCTACTTATGGCTATATGCATCCCAGAGCGAAAATTGATGGACGCCTAACTTGAATGTTATTGAATGAGTCGTGGAGTGATATTTTGAGGAAACAGTCTAATTTCTTCACATCATAGGGAGGAGTTATGGTGAAGTGGCGAGATTCTGCACAGCTGGATCAAGAGACCTAGGCCCTCATTACAGTTTCGCCAGTATCCTGTCGGCAATGCCGCCGGGATTCTGGCAAAACTGCCTTGTTCTTTCCACAGCTCGAGATCCCAGTATTACCGGGATATTACGGGCTGCAGAGACCCTGGTAAAATCCCATTCCATGGAGTCCTATGGTTTGCCAGAAGTACTGATGCCAGTGATTCTGGCATTTATTTGCCGGTAGGGGCTGAACTCTCGGCAGGTCAGGCCTGCGAGTTTATCACAGGCAAACTTGGGTTCCCCCGGTCTGGAGAGAAGGCTGGTGCCGGAATTAATGGCATTTTTTCCAGATCAGGGAATTTATAATGAACCCCATAGTCTCTAGTCATGGCTTCCCTTTTTAAGAAAATTAGTTTTTATTCTCGGCAGATCAATGTGCCTCAGCTTCCGTATGTGCTACATTTGCTAACAGTTGGTGGACATACTGAACACAGGTGCAAAGCATGATGTTAAGAAAGCCTGAGCCATGCTGTTTGGTCTCTAAGTGCCTAGAATAATTCAGTTCATTGTGTTGCTATATACAAACCCCATTCACAGAGACAATGGGGAATCCCCTATTTCTCCAGACCAAGGATGGCGCAGCAACCACTTTACCCTGTTGAGCACACTTAGCTCTAACAGATGAGTAGAAAGAAGGCGGCATGGCAAAAAAGCATGTTTGCAAGATCTTGCAAGTCTGTGTGCCTGCACATACTTTTTTGGCCCGGGCTAACTCTTGCTGCTATTGTGCAAAAATGAGCTTCTCGCCTTATTCTGAATCAAATGTAATCGTAATCAAAAAGAGCTGCAGCGAGATCTTTCCTAGCAGTTGAAGTTTTGCCATATTCATTTTATTGCTTTCCTAAAATGCGTCCAGACCCTCGGGCAGTAACAGGATGTTAATCTGTTCCTTTCCGTTTTTTTAATATCAAAACCATTTGCTCTTCATCAGCTGGCGTTCAGAGAAATAGAATGGGCTGGGTGCACTAAGCAGGTGAACCTCCGACAAAGGGAAGATCAGTTGGGCTTGGACCTCATGCCAAGTCCATCTCGTGGCGGATTTGGTCTGGTCCTTCAGGGTGCGCAAATTCCATATTCCCGCTCTTTGTATCAATGCCAGCTGTGCATCGTTTTTCATAGTACAGGTGAGTTTGTTACAGAGGTCATCCAGGAGTGGAATCAAAACCAGGTGTATAATGCTGGCTGTTCTTTCCCCCTTCCCTGGCTGGATGTACCACTCACAATGAAAAGAGATGGGGCTACTGTACTTCCTCTCTTGATTTATTGTGACTTGGCTACGCGCTCCACCTCGAAGGAGTCTCCTGCATCTGGCTGCCAGATCATCATGGCACTTCTGTAATCATATTTCAAAAAGCAGTCTGTTCTGCCGCATCCTTCAAATAGTTTCATACGTGGCTACGGATTTCATGTCTAGAGACGGGCGTTTTAGTTGCATTGGCAATGGAAAGGCCTCCAATATATCCCTCCTTGCTCTTATAGAGTCAAACTTCTTTAACATGTGGTTACTTGTATGTCTCTGGTCCTTCCAGACATGTGTAACTGTTTTCTCTCATCAGGCTCTGTGTCTCTCTCTTTTAAAAGGGCATTGTTTACATTTCTTCGAAAGTTACCTTAACTAAACGCAGATGACTAGTTGATTACCCTCACTTCCCTTTTCCATATCCCCGTACTTTATTGTGAGTAGGCCCATCAACCAGATGGAAGCGTATCCTTCTTTTTTCAAGACCCCTGCTCCCTGTGTGGTGGGAGGGTAGAACTTCTCTCCAGCACCCACGATCCTCTCCTTTTACTTCCTCTCTCCCGGACAGGGGCTTTGAGGTCAACCGATTGTTACAGGTTATTTCCCACACGGGATGTACACTGTATGTAAATTCGCCAGATCAATGACTTGCTTCCATTTAGGTCATCACCATTGGGATCTTAGGAATCTAACTAATTGACGTCACTAGACTGACATGCTATATTGAAAACGATGGAATTTGCCTAATATGGTGCTAAATTTCGGGTTTGTTTTGAAACATGAGTCTATTGCCACAAAAGGAGATCTACATTATTTGAAGTAAAGTTTTTGATGAAAATACATATCAATCTGACCATCTTGCTGTTTTATTACTGTGTTGAATATTTTGAGGGATTTTCTCTGCATTCTGTGCGGATTTAGGTTACTTATTGCATAGAGGAGTCTTTTCGGGATACGTATATTTTTTTTTTCCTTTTGCCCAAGGAAATTACCCAATTACACCAGAAGTAGTTTCGAAATTGATGGACATGATTATTGATCGATAATGACTTGTGCGTTGCGCACCTCCATTATATTAGTTATTTATTCTCTGGCATTTATATTTGTAATGCGCCTACGGCCCATAGGCAGAGAGGTGCACAAAGAAAGACAACAACAAAGACACAAAACCATGATAAACAATCCTAAAGTGATGCGAGTTGCATTAAATGTCAGTCATATCCAAAGGCTGATTGAAAAGTGCCAGTGAGTGAATTCCTCCTATCTTATTCATGTCACGCCTGCAGTCGTTACCGCTCGAACCAGGGCACTGCTGCATGGTGTCTGCTTATGTTCATTGGATGCCGAAATAAATATATAAGAACGGTCCTTCCTTTTGTAAAGGCTTTACACCGGTATAGAGGTCTACAATGTAACACGATTGTGTTTACATTTAATGTAACAACAAGTGAAATGAACCGATGGCACCCTAATTAACAGCACCACATTACAGCCTTTCATGTGTTGACTTAATGCCCCCATCGTCAGCAACTGCTTTGGTACATATAAGGTCCTCAAAAGCATGGATCCTATCTTTGCCATTTGGCCTGGGCATAGACTCAAGCGTTTTCCTCAGTAATTTTATCCTCGTTTCTTTTGATTAAGGTATGCACCGCTGCAGGTAGATGGGTGCATGTCTGGTCGTTGTGGATCATGACCAGATCTCCTCTTTTGTAATGCAAACTGCGTATGCACAGCCGTCTTCCCATCTGTGATTATCTTTTGTAGAACGATTGTTAAGCAGTCAAAATATTTTTGTATCCGTTCGGCGGCCTCTTTGAGAGTCAAGCTCTCTGGCTCTGAGCATCCTTTTATTAATTTACTGAGGTTAATTTGTAATTGCTTTTTCCTGAGCTTATCGACCTCGCCTCAAAAGGCCACAAAAATGCTCATAATATGGAAGATATGGGACGATATATTTGAATATCTATTTCCAGGTGTTCTACAAGAAGCTGCTTCGTAATTAACACCAACTAAGATGTACTACTGTTGTTGCAGCAGCTCCTATATAACAAGTTAAACATTTGGAGTGCTATTTGATTTTTGAACCGTTCTTCTTTTGTTGTTTCCTTGAATATTCAGGGAGCTATAAATAGTGCATAGTGTTTGTATTTTGTTCAGGACATATGATGATCTGTTTAGGTCAATATCTGCGAAAGACGGAAACATAAATATTCTGAATATGATTATCACTAAAAATTAGAGGAGATAAATATATATTCTCTGATGCTGGTTTAAGCTTGGGAGCCGTCTTCCTAAAAGCCGTTTCTTTGTAAGGTTCTTTCTCTTGGGTGACCTAATTACATACGAGCAGTTGCTAATTACTTTTTTCATTTAAAAAAAAAAAGAAGTAAAAGAAAATGGGATTAGTACACACAAAGTGGAATGTTAGAGTTACAGTGAGGTGGGGGGGTAATTGGTGTGGTCGAAGACTATGGCTACTGGGTTACTTTTACTTTTAGGAACTAAATGGTGCAATATGGAAAGTGGCTGAATGCCATGGCTAGTGGACACCAATCAAACCTATTGGGGCAACATGTCAAGGGACTACAGCAAAAGACCGGGACACTGCCCATGGCCAAAGGTTATGGCTAGTGTGTCCAAAACAAACTTAGTGGTGTGTAGGGATGTCAAACTCAAAAGGAACAGTGTTTAACTCAAAGTTCTAAGCTTCTTCCAGCTCACAGCTTTCTCGCAGCTCTCCTTCCCCAAGCATAAGAAAGTTCCATGAAAGAAAAGTCTCAGGTTACCTTCTTCACTTCAAGTCAAGACTAATCCTTGGGGTTCCCTTCCCCAAGTTTTAAGTAGCACAATCTAGAGCAAAAAGGGTCTCAGGATACATTTCCCAAGACAACAAGCATAGTTTAAAAAGTGAGAATGGAACACAAGACACACTCCAGATGGTGGGAAAGGGGACATTCACACAATACCTTTTAGATAATGACCTTTGTGTACTCTGTGGTAGATACTTTGAGAGCTGGCCCCCTCATTAGAGTTTAGGAACTAACCATCTGAATGATTCTCCCAGGAACACCAATCCGTCCAGTGTTCCTTTCCCACTGCTACCTGCCGATGGGCTTCAGCGGTCATGTGACCGGCACACTGGTACAGAGCTGGCCTCTGCGCTACCGTGCAGGGCGGCTTGTTTGGCTGAATGCCCTACAGTTACCTCACCCAGTTCCGGTTGTCTTAATTCCCATATGTCAAGTAAATTGAGCCCCTCCCTCATCCCCTTTGCACATCCCTGTCATTGTGGTCCCATGATTTAAATTGAAAAGTTCCCAGATCCAGCCGGCTCCGAGGGATTTACAACTACGCATATTTGTGATTGTGCTATTCTTGACTCCCCGCAGCCCCTCCTCCCTTTAGCTAATCGTAGAGCAATGTGTTGGACCAAGTTTACATCCAATGTATCATTACCCCCTATCATTCCCGGTGAAGTCCTTTATACAGTGTGTCTGTGGCTCAGAGTATCTGTGTTATTCCCCATGTGGCCACCCCCACCGTGCATCTTCTTTACTCCCGTAGTTGGTAGGTGTGTCCCCCTAAATGGCGCTGAATTAGCACCCTTAACAAACCCAATGCCTTCACATTGTACAGTGGACACAGCCAAAGGCCATGGTTAGTGGCCTGTAAATAAAACTTTTGCATAACAAACCAGTGAAATTCACTGGAAAAGCCCTAAAGCGCAGTTAAGTTGTGCATATTTAACGCAACTAAATCCTTGAAATTCAGCATATGTGGGAAGTCATGGCCAGCTTAATTCAGTGCATTCCTGTTGCAAAGCCCATGAGCGCATACATATTATCAGAGAAGGGATTCACAATGACATCAAAAATGGCAGTACATGTAATCTTTTTTTTTAATACCAAGTGTTTGATATTGGTATAGACCTTATGCTTCAATATTTTCTGTCCCATGTTGTGTAATTTTACTATCACATTTTAATTGTATAAAGGGATGCAATTTATCTTTGTAGGAATTATTTTGAATGGCTTGGATTACATATTTAGTTGCCCTTTAAATGGCCTGGTACAAATAATTGTCTGAATAAGTTTTAACTAGTATACTATCAATTAGTAAATTAATATGACCAACATTGTATGAAAGAATACAGCAGGGATGCAATGGTTTTGTTTCTTCACTATGGAGTCTGCAGGGTAGGTCCTTAAAACAAAAGGCATGCTATGGGTGCTAAAGGCAAATGCAGGCCTTTGTTCAGGTCAACACAGCCACAGGGGAGGCACCTAGGATCTCTCATCTCAACAAGTTACGTATTGGCACTTATTTCTAAATTGGGAAAGCGAAATCTAGCTTGTTGTAGGTCACCTACATCCATTTTTGCAGCTGTTAGATGAGATATAAAGGAGCTGTGCATTCTCCACAAGGGTAACGCAACAGAAAAGTCCAGACCTTCCTCTGAACTGCACCCCCACTAACCGATATAAAATAATGTTGGGATGAGTGCAGCGAAAAGCCATGGGCGTGGAGCACAACTCTCCCAGGCTGCAAGGAAAGACAGAGTAGCTTAACGAAAACACTTACTAGAGGATTCCATCTACCCCCTCCTTCCTGTGGTTCTCTTTGTCCTACCTTAAAGAGGAAAAAGGGGAGCTGAGGACCTACATGTGACACCCACTTCAACAGGATTCCCTGTGTTCATATTCTAGAGAAACCACCTGGTGCCAAGTTCATTCACCAGGAGTGGAAGGAGGATAATTATGGAAAACAAAAGAAAGAACAATAGTCTGCAGGGACCTGACCAATCGGAGAGAAGACAGACGCTAAAGGGTACAAATCCAGACATCAAAAACCAAAGAAGGAATCCATAAAGAACAGTCCAAGAAACAAACCAAGTGGTAACCAAGAAGACCGTATCCATACTTTTCACAAGAGTCTAGTAGAGAAAATCCAAAAAGAGCCAAAATCCAGATGAGGGTCATAGTCAAAGGCCAGAGTATCCAGATGGTCGTCAAGAACAGAGGGTAATCCAAGACAGTTTGTGAAACAACTCTGATAACTTCCAGAAAACCAGGTAAACAAGAACTGCCAGCAAACGCTGCTTGCACGGGTAATATGATGTTTGAGGAGCACGAGGATGCTTTCACAAGCCTTATGTCCATGTTGATTGTCTTTCTAACCGGCTCAGCGTAGGATTGGTCGTGCTTCTGCAGGTGGGGCATAGATACTCAAGAAAATCCAAATATTGATGAGAGGGCTCAAATTGTAGAAAACACAACTTTGTTGCAAATGCAAAATATCAGCCGGGAGAGTGAGTCAGTCAGTCAGTCAGTCAGTCAGTCTCATGAGACTGAAAAGCTGAGAGCTCATCCCGCCCATATCAGACAAAAAACACAAAATGAGAACATATTTGTGCACAATGTAAACATTATTTGTAACTATATTCCAAACATCCTATTGGATCCTGCCTATATAAAAATGTATTCAGAATAAATTGCCCTATGCGAGGGGATTGGGTCCTCCGACGTATTCCATATCTATGACAGGTAATCACCACAGCTGTGCTGCTTCGGAAAATGTTCTGCGTCCTGCGTCGATGACGTCGATACGCTGTCCTCGAGGGCCTTCGTCGAGCCAACGTCACTGGATGTTATTAGTAGGACGCATGACGCCTGTAGCCTCAGTTCCGTTTTTTCCATGAACGTGTTCGCTTCAGAGATCTCGGCGTGCCTCGGTTCTTCTGAGTTTTGTTCTTTCGGTTCTTCAAACCTGTTTGTTGTAAAGATTTCCATGATGTCTTTGTCTTCTTCCACCGTGCAGCCGGGTTTTAAGAAGTGTCGGGACTGCAGGTCCAAGATGTCGTTGACGGATTCGCACAACGCCTGCCTCTGGTGCCTCGGTGAGGACCACGACACGGATGACTGTCAGTCGCTTACATCGAAGGCCTTGTAGGAGCGTAAGAAGGAGCTTTCTGTAGGTAAGGTGGCCAAGCCCCGGAAGTCGAGATGCACTGGGCTTTCGACTGACGATTCGAGGGGTGACTCTCCGCATCGTCGGTGTAGGTCCGGGGAGTTCCCGGTCCAGGAGTAGGTCCTGCCATTCCTCTGCCTCTTCGGGGCACTCACGGAAGTGCCGGCATCGGTCGCCTTCCCCGTCCTCGTCCGAGGACTCTGCCCGTCGGCGGGTAGCTTGTCCCAACAAGCTTTCCACTCCTGCAGAATGGGATTCATTTCGGCAGGAGATGTTGGCGATTTTCCAGTCTCAGGGCTCCGGTCCGTCCGCGCCGTCGAAAGACGACAGCCAGGACCGTGCTAGAGACGCCACTCGCACGCCTTCGGGCTCGAGCGGTCGTCACAATCACCGGGCACCTTTGCGGTCCCGGTCGGACAAGGATGGTTGCTCTAGACATGCCCGTTCCTCGATGCCCTCGAGACCTTCGTAGCCTGTGAGGTTTTCGAAGAAGACATCGACGCCTTCGGCGCCGAGGTTGTCGAGGGGCTCTCTCGAGGATCCGCCTCCGAGGAAGCCGTCGACGCCATTGGCGCCCAGACTGTCGAAGGACACGCTCGGGGCTCCGCCCTCGAGGATTGTGTCGAAGACGTCGCCGCGCCATACTCGACGTCGACACCGATTCCATCGACGCCCTCGACGCCTTTCGAGGCTGCTTTGTCGGAGGTACCCCGTGGCACGGTGGAACCCCCTAGAAAGGCTTTGACCAAGGCTAAAAATGTCTTTGTCCCCTTTTCTGTGCCCTCATTCCAGCCTCTGGATTATATTTCTGAGGTGGATGAGGGGTCTGAGGAAGGTATGGTTCCTGAGGAGGTACCTGATGAGATTTTGTCTGGTCATAGCCAGATTGAAGACCTGCGTCAGTGGTTGCACGACACCAGTAGTCTGGACACCTCTCCTGAGGTGGAGTTCCGTACCGGAGCCTTATGTCGAGGGTCACGGAATACTTGGGGTGGTCGGCACCACCAGTGGATTTTCTGCAGGGTGACCGGACGGATATCCTCGACCAAGGTCCACCACTGACCCGGTACTGCCCTTCCATATGGCCTTGCAGAGAAGGGTGGCAGCAGCTTGTACTGCTCCGGAGAGTCTGCCGGCAGTGAGCAAGTCTTTGCCGCGAAAATACCGCCCAGCCAGTAGCGACCCGGGCTACTTGACCACGCACCCCACTCCGGAGAGTTTGGTGGTGCCGGCGGCTACGGCTCCAGCAAAGCAGGTGTCGTACCCTACCATCCTTCCTGATAGGGACGACACGCATTTTGATGGCTCGCAAAGAACGTGTTTTCTTCAGTGGGTATGGCTTTACAGGCAGCCAACTCGTGTGTGCCTTGTCACGTTTCAGGCACACTCTGTGGAACTATTTTTCGTTAGCGGCAGAACATATTCCCGAAGGGGAGGAACGGCATGGTTTTCTTGCTATTTTGCAGGATGGCAAGGATGCCATGTGTGAGTCTGTTCAGTCGGGTCTGGACATGGCGGATTGTGTCAGCCGGTCCATGGCGGCGAGCACCGTAATACGCAGGTTTGCTTGGTTGCGGAAGTCGGGTTTGCTCTGGATGTGCAAGCCCGGCCCCTCAACATGCCCTTTAATGGTGAACATCTTTTTGGCAGCAAGGCTGATGAGAGCCTTGAGGGGTTGCAGACCTCCAAAGCTGCAGCGAAGTCGTTGAGCGCTGCAGTTCGCCAACCTCCAACTTTTCGTCCTAGGGGACAGCAATGGAGGAGAGGTTCCTTTCGCTATTACTCATCTTTTGGTAAATCGAGAGGAGCTGCAAGTCAAAGGGGCCACCGTAGGAGTGCCAGAGGTGAAAAACAGGGTACTCGAGGTGCCAAAGTCGCTCAGGCAGTTGCCTATTTGCCCTCAGGCACTGCCGCAGCCGCTACAGCTCAGTCATGAGGCCATGTCCCATGGTTCACCGGTTGGGGGAAGGCTGGCGCAGCATCTTGTAGAGTGGCGTGCCATTACTTCAGATGTGTAGGTCTGGAGATCATAGCCCACGGCCACTATCTTCCTTTCCAGCAGAGGCCTCACGACAATCCACCAGGGAATCTCTCTTTGAAGAGTCCGGATACACTCCTTGCGCAGGAAATAAAATCCCTGCTGGAGAAAGGCACTATAGAACTGGTGCCTGTAGCGGAGAGGAACAAGAGATGGTATTCCCCTTATTTTTTAATTTCAAAGAAAGACGGGGGATTGAGACCCATCATGGACTTGCGTGATTTGAACAAGCTCCTCAGGAAGGACAAGTTCAAGATGGTTAGTCTTTCTTAAGTCCTCCAGGCCCTTTAACTTCAGGTCTGGTTGGTGTCTCTCGACCTCAAGGACGCTTACTTTCATGTGCCGATCCATCCCAAGCACCAGAAGTACCTGGGGTTCGCGGTTGGCGACTCGCACTTTCAGTTTCAGGTCCTGCCGTTCGGATTGACCTCCGCCCCGAGGGTCTTCACCAGGCTCATGGTGGTGGTGGCAGCGTATCTCAGGAAAGGGGGGATTCACGTCTACCTCTATCTGGACGATTGGTTGAACAGGGCGCGCTCTCCCGAGCAAGTCCTGGATCATTTGTCCATCACCTGCCACTCCCTTCACAAGCTGGGCTTCTCCCTCAACTTAAAGAAGTCCCACTTGACGCCAACTCAGCGGCTCCAGTACATCGGAGCAGTGCGCGACACGTCCCTGGGGCAGTGTTTTCCTCCCCAGGTGAGGGCTCATCACATTCAGCCGATGGTGCACAAGTTTCAACATGCCCAATGTCTGCTGGCGTTCGAGTTTTTGAGTTTGCTCGACCTCATGGCATCCTGCATTCTTCTGGTGCCAGAGGCCAGGTTGCGGATGAGATCTCTGCAATGGGCTCTCAAGATGCAGTGGTCACAGTCCTCCGGCAGGATGTCGGACCCCATTCAGGTGCCGCCCTCGGTCGCCCAGGACCTTTTGTGGTGGGCCGTCGATGGCAATCTGATGAGGGGGGCTCCATTTTGGCTACCCTGGCCAGAGGTGACAATCGTGACGGATGCATCCCTCACGCGATGTGGAGCTCATGCCAACGAGTTGGTAGTCAGCGGTCGTTGGTCTCTGTCGGAGTCCAGACTCCATATCAATCTGTTGGAGCTGAGGGCCATCAGGCTTGCCCTGAAGGCTTTTCTGCCGACTGTGCGAGGAAAGAATGTCCTGATTCTGACGGACAACACAGTGGCCATGCACTACCTCAACAAAAACGAGGGCAGGGTCACTTTCTCTGTGCAGGGAGGCGATGCAGCTCTGGTTCTGGGCCATCCAGCAGGAAATTCCGATCTTGGCGGTTCATCTGGCCGGAGACAAAAATGAGACGGCGGACGCTCTGAGTAGGCAGAGCGCGATCTCTCACGAGTGGGATCTGGCTCAGGAGATTCTCCTGGAGATCCTTGCCCTTTGGGGGACCCCTCAAGTGGGTTTCTTCACCTCCAGTGTCAACCGGAAGTGTGAAAGGTTCTGCTCGCGGGAATTTCCTCCAAGACAAGCCTTAGGAGACGCGTTTGTGGTGGTGTAGTCCTTCCCACTGCAGTACGCGTTTCCTCCAGTCCCCGTCATCCCGCAAGTGCTGCAGAGGTTATGGAGGTTCGGTTCCCGGATGATCCTCATTGCTCCGGCATGGGCCAGGAGAACGTGGTACCTTCTCGACTTGTCCATCTGCCTTCCACGTCGTCTTCCCTACCGAGACGATCTGCTTTCACGGGAGGGGGGGTCAGGTTCACCATCCAGAGGTCAGATCCGTCAACCTTCACGCTTGGCTTCTGAAAGGTTGAGGTATAAGGATTGGGACCTCCCTGAAGATGTGATAGAGGTGTTGCTTTCGGCCAGATGGCCTGCAACCAAGTCCCTGTACCATTGCCATTGGAGAAAGTTCTGCGACTGGTGCAGGGTTAAGAATGTAGATCCTTTTTCAAGTGACATTCCTGTGGTTCTGTCTTTTTTGCTTTTGTTAGCCCACAAGGTTACCTGGCGGCGCTGTCCATATTTAAGCGCTCGTCGGTGGAGTGTTCTTATTTCAAAATTCCTTTAATTTCTCAGTTTCTCAAAGGGCTCACTAATGTGTTTCCGCCATCACCTTTCCAGGTGCCTGGTTGGGATTTGAACCTTGTTCTAAAATTCCTAATGGGTGCTCCATTTGAGCCTTTACATTCTTGTCCTCTGAGACTGTTAACCCTTAAAACTGTATTTTCAGTTGCGGTCACTTCCGCTCGCAGAGTGAGTGAGTTGCAGGCACTTTCAGTTAAGCCACCCTTCACTGTGTTTCATAAGGACAGGGTTGTCCTTGGAGTTCTTCCTTCCTTCCTTCCTTCCTTCCTTCCTTCCTTCCTTCCTTCCTTCCTTCCTTCCTTCCTTCCTTCCTTCCTTCCTTCCTTCCTTCCTTCCTTCCTTCCTTCCTTCCTTCCTTCCTTTCTTCCGAAAGTTGTCTCGTAATTTCATTTGAGCCAGAAGGTCATTATTCCGGCATTTTATCTTCCTCGCATTCTGGTAAGGAAGAGGAGAGGCTCCATAGGTTGGATCCGAGGAGAGCTTTAAGTTTCTACATTTCACGAATGTCCCGGGTCAGAGTGGACAATCGGCATTTTATAGGTTACGCTGGAAGGCGTTTGGGACAAGCTGTTACTAAGCAGATTTTGTCTAGATGGATTATCTTGGCAATTTCTGAATGTTACCGCTTGGCGGGTAAGGACCCTCCGTTTGGCTTACGGGCCCATTCTACTAGGGGTATGGCTGCCTCTACTGCTCTGCAGAGGGGCGTTCCTATTAGAAACATCTGTGAAGCAGCCACTTGGGCTTCGGTCCATACTTTTGTACGACACTACTCGCTGGATTCCATCCATGGGCAGGATTTGGCCTTTGGCACGGTGGTCCTTTACTCTGCAATTTGATTGGACATTCTAAATTTCTATATTCCAAATTCTTTTCCCTCCTCCATACGTTGGTATTGCTTTGGGAGTCTGTCATAGATATGAAATACGTCGGAGGACCAAAACCTCTCGAAGAACAAGTTACTCTCTTACCTGATAACGTTCTTTCGATGGGATGGTCCGACGACGCATTCCATATCGCTCCCTCCCTGCCTGCCCTGCTACAGAATTTCTTATGCCATTGCAGCTTATGTTTCCGCAAGGCTTTCTGTGGTCATACTGGCAGAAGATTGGTGCCACACGTTCTGGGGAAAAAACTACAACTGAGGCTACAGACATCGTGCGTCCTACTTATAACATCCGGTGACGTCGGCTCGACGGAGGCCCTCGAGGACAGCGTATCGACGTCATTGATGCAGGACGCAGGTGCTGGAAATTTTCCGAAGCAGCACAGCTGTGGTGATAACCTATCATAGATATGGAATACGTCGTCGGACCATTCCATCGAAAGAACCTTACCAGGTAAGAGAGTAACTTGTTCTTCTAATTGGTTAGTAAGTTGGTCTATTCTGATTGGTTAGTAAAACAGGTTACCTTTAAATGTGCATCCCCCCACAGAGGACCTAATCATGTGTAGTTAGTACGAAGATCAAAATCTGCCGCCCTCAGTAATAAACTAAATACAAGGCCATTCTCCTTCGTGTGACCAGATATCTTGGCATTGTATGCATCTCCATGCATTTGCAGCTCTGCCACATTAAAACCTGTCCTCCTTATTATCGCATGCTTGTCTGGCTATGCCAAGGAGGAAAACCATGATTTCATAGTATGCTCGACTCCCTGGGGAAATATTTAATGAGAAAGTCTACCAGAGGCCTATCTCTTAGAATAATAGCTAGTATTTGTTCTGCCGGGCCATCCTGCCACATACTCAGCAGCCCAGCGGCTCGCTTGGATGCGCAGAAACAAAACTTAATTTCACATGGCAGAGACAAAGGCTGAATGCTCGGAGGCCGCCTTCTTGATACAATGGTTAATACGTGTGCTACTTGCTCACACTGCAGTGTACTTGGCAATCCATAGACTCTGTAGAGTGAGGCAGAAACAAGGCCTAATTCAATAAACTTGCCCAAAACACTCATGTTAATAGCAGTCCCAAAGCTTGTATCTTCTTTTATGTTTGGGGTGTTGCACCCCCTTATTAACAGGGTGACGTGGCAGTGCTGGATTGGCAACATATCTGTGGACAGAATGATGCAGGACTCGCTTGGAGCATGCTCAGTTGCCACCAGCACCATCACCCTTTCTGATGCTGTGCCGTGGCTGGTAATGAGTACCCACCAGCAGTAGATAACTCATTCACTGGATATATGACCTTACAGTGCAAGGTGCTACCCAAATGTTTGCATGAAAATCAGAGGGTTTCAGGTGATAACCCAACAGTTTTGTCGTAGCTCCCACCCCTTTGCATGGGATTTCCACAGACGTTATGTTAGGCTATGGAGGGACTAAGTGCACCTTGGACCCAGGAAATATTTTGTATAATCCTCCCTCATCATAGGTGGCCAAGGTCCTGACTAAATTGGGCAGGAGTTTATAGTAGCAGTCCCCTTCTTGGTCCTAATAGTCTTGTGTCCTCCCTCATAGGGCGGTCATGCAGCCAACTATGAAAGCCCTCTCAAAGGACACGGTTGACCAGTGGTCCTATTTCTGTTCCCCCTTCATAGGCGGTACGGTTTCCCAGAGGAATTTAGCTGCAAAGCGCACATAATGAGGTCTTTCTATTGGATTTGACTGTACCATTCAACAGTTCATACGCCCTCCCACTCTGTAGATTGGTGCTAGATACTGGCAGCGTTCTAGTCCTAGTGTAACTTTAGATCACTATCCTCCATCCTAGCTTTCACCCACTAATCTTAGTGTTTACAGCACAGATTTATTGTGGGTTGGCATGTTCTTCCCTGTGCGTCCACTGAGCAGAAATCAATCCCTTCTCTCCATGGGTTGGGGCGTGAGACGACAGACGTATTAGCTGGGTTGGACAGCCTTTCTTCCAGCACAGTACTGGTCCTTCCTTTGGACCTGCTGGCAGGACCATGTATGCTTCAGTCCCTTCCATTTGAGCCTCTGAAGTCAGAGATTACATTTTGCTTATGAAGACCGTCTACACAGGGACATCACATCAGCAAAGCGGGTGAGAGAAGTGGGTACACTTCCCGAGTTCTGCCTTAGTTCAATAAAGGTCAAGGTGTTCCTCTCTTCCATCTTCACTTCACTTGCATCCCTGGAGCATTTTCCTCTTCGTTGGTGTCAAGAGGACTTTGCTTTTGTTCTTTATGGAGACATCCACTTTCTGGAAATACTTTGGGGATAGATACTCTAGGGCTACAGACTCCCACTTATTGACCCAAGTGTCTTCAGGTCTACAATGGTAGGGCACTGATGTGGTTGTCTATTTGTGTGGTGTTCTTAATAGGTAAACTTCTTGAGGCAGCAGGTGAGGTTGAATATATGTTCCTTTTTTCAGGTCTTCAGGTATCACAGTTTAGGAATAGAGTAGGACAGGAACATGAAGGAGCTGGGGATAAGCCCACTGGCTCCCGCCATCCATGGTTGTAACTGCCTCAGCTGGAACTCACACCTTCAAATGAACACAGATCAACACTCCAAGCACTCAGGAAACATTCTCTCCATGACATCAGGCCATGACTTCACCAGATACATTCAGGGACTGAGGGAGGATGTATAACGCATCTCTCCTTCTTACACCTAAAAAAAAACAAGGACAACTGAGGCACAAAATAACCGCATACATTTCCATCCAATGGGGAGACCAGGGGTACAAAGATTCAAACAAGCTCAACTAGCCTGCAAATAGTAGAAAAACACCAACAATGCTACTTTCATCAATCTGACATGAAAAAGGCACCTTCCATCTATCACTGCCACCAGCGGGTCTCGGACCGGACACGTCCAAGCACAGACCGGCCCTCACTGGGCATGATACCCAAATCTACTGTACCTTGCAAAAACGGAACTAACTTGCGACAACCAAGCTCTAGAAAGAAACAACCACAGGGATGTCAACATACACAGACAGGCAGGGACAGGCATGCTGACACACACTTATACAGAAGATGGGTAAAGTGACAACACTAAGTTGATCCGAAACCAAGAGCCTTTTATTTACCACCACCACGTCCTGGTCTGCTGGCAAGGCATACTAGGCCAACTACAGTCAAGCTTTGCTAAACCAGAGAACTTAACAATACCAAATCACAAGCCAAATATGCAGCAGATGACAAACTGTTGTCAGGGTGACAATCTGCAGGTGTATACTCAGCAGAGACAAGGGGCTTAACTGTTGTTGCACAAAGTCAACCACAAAAACAACCCACAATTCCAAATTAAACTGGCCAATATTTATGAACCGGGCCTGGCATAAATCTAACAAAAATGTATTCAGCAAAGCAACCAATATTCAAGGTAAGAACTACGAGACCCATTAAAATCACACATCTCAACATACAGTATCAAATTGCACCACCATACACAGTGGTTGAGATAGACTTGAGACAAGTGACTGACAGCAGACAAGTCCTTGGCTTAAGCCATAGACACAGCCTCAAGATATAACAATCACTAAATCCTGAAATAATGCACGTGTGCAAGCAAAACTCAACATCACATTGGTGAAAGAAAACAACAAATAATGCCTACTTAAGTGTGAACATCAACATTTCCATGTAAGGATGTCATTTAAAAAGCAAATGCTCTCTCAAAGTTGTAAAGAGATCAGGGTAAAGGAGGTGTCCAACTTACGCTGCAAAAACATTTGTAACTGAAAAGCAGGATGCGTCCCACCTCACACTAGTCAAATTCAGCACATTGAATCAAACAAGTGGACAAATCACAGCAAAATCGCAAACTAATAATTAATTTAGTAGTAACACACAGTTAAATGTGTTCAGCCATAGCATATCATGTAGTAGTAAAGCTAGGTAACTCTGCGTAGTAAAACTCTTGCATAGCTCATCATTGAACTCCCGCAGCAGCTCATCAGTCAATCCTCTCCGCAGGTGCCTGGTTTTTTTCATCATTTTGGGTCCAGGTGGAAAGCCAACTCTTCCCCACTGTTAAAATGTACAATTTATGAGGCAGCAAGTGAGGTTGACTATATGTTCCTATATTCAGGTCTTAAGGTATCACAGTTTAGGAATAGAGTAGGGCAGGAACATGAAGGAGCTGGAGATAGGCCCACTGGCTCCCACCACCCAGGCTACGTGGTTGTAACTGCCTGAGCTGGATCTCACACCTTCAAATGTACACAGACCAACACTCCAAGCACGCAGGGAACATTCTCACCATGACATTACTAGATACATTCAGGAACGGCAGGAGGGTATAACGCATGTCCATGAATTTGGATCTCTTCCGGGATGCACTCTCTGGCTGTCACGCTAGTAATTCATGACAGAAATAGGTCTGATACAGCATTATGGTCTCATAATTTAATAGTCTTCATTACCACTGCTCCTTCTCTTACTTGTCATAGTTCTGAGAGTCAGCTCTGCTGCCTTGAGATATTAGGGTTGCCCCTCAACTCATTATGTATTATAGCAGAGGGTTGTTGGATCTGAGGATGAGTTGTACCCTCCCAACCCACAAGGGAAGGAGGAAAAAAAAGGATGAGCTCCTGTCTGTGTGGTGGGCCTATCATAGTTAAGTATTCCGGTAAGGAAGAGTAGGACTAAGGGGTAATGAAGATTACTTTTAGGTTGTCAGGGCTATAGGGGCTGTAGGGCTTCCCTCCATCAGCTAGTTATTAAACACTGGAGATGTGCAGGATTGGGGCCCATGACTACATGATCCAGAAATCCCAGAGAGCCACCATTGTGCCGGGATTCTATATAAAGACCTGCCTATGCTTAGTGCTGGTAATTGAGAATTTCTATGCATGGCATGAGCAAGGCTTCAGAGGTTTTACTTTTCCATTCTGCTTCTGTGGTCCTTCATGCAGATCCACAGCAATCCTGTGGAAAGACTCCCCTAGGATGCTTTGTTAGCCTTCTTGCACCCTGTTCCCTTGGCAGCACTCTGGCGTCCAGATTTCGTGGCATTGCCTCAGTGCCTGATTCCTTGTTGATGCTCTGGCATCCAGGTTGCTAGTCTGTGCTCCAATGCCCTCCTACTAAGATCAGAGGTCCCTTTTCTGCCTCAGCCATTGCCAATAGCACTCAGCCGGCGGACCACAGCTGCACCCCCACTGATTATAGTTGGAGCACACCCTGCTCCACTCAGCTCAGTCACAGTGTTCCAGCGAGAGTTTTTCTATTTACAGAGAACACCCTGGGAATCCTAGTTCAGGGTTTCAGAGCTAAGTATCCATCGAAGAGTACAAAATACACACAGAAGTTTACATATGATTTATTAAGGAATGTGATGATTTTAGGTTTGAGCCAGTTTCTCGGTTTTCTCGTAGATTTAGGCTCCGCTAGGCAACGTGCTAAGACAAATGTTATGTTCAAAATAGGCATTGGCCTGTGAAGTAACAGGTTTTGAGTGTTAACAAAGAACCAACTTTACCAAACAATAGCCAAGAACAACTACTGCTTATTTGTCATCTGTCTTGCTTCACATCAGGAACAGCTTATGGGACTGCCGACGCTAAATATCTACTACGCTTGCCAGCTAAGTAACCGCAAGGGCTCTAATCTCTTCTATGCTTTCCTGCTGAAATAGGTTGATTCGTGTTCATGCTAGCGCTTATTGTGGGATTGGCAAACTATGTGCCACATTTTAAGTCCAAGCTTAATTAGCCTGAAGTAGTCATATCACCTTGTGACTAGAAAAGGTGAAACAGAAGTATGATTAAACAGTGGGAAGAATAGCATGTGAATTATAGTATTGAAGATGTTATCTTGTTATTCTAGAATCCTAGAATCCTCCTTACCTACCCATAACCTCTTTCTGATCCTCTTTCTGTTTTCCAGACTTCTTCCTACCTATCCACAACCTCGCCTCCCCTTGGCAGCGTTGTGGTGACCTTTCTAAAATATCATTCAGCCACCCGTGCCAATGAATTGGGAGGTGTGACGAATCCAGGGAATGTGTCCCTTCTCCCAAAGGGTGAGCCATCCCCTTTAGGACTGGGGAGATGGGCCTGCTACGCGTAACACCCCCTAGGGAGCAGGGCGAGCGGGATCCCACGGGGGGTGATCCCGCCTTGTTGAACAAGGAGTTACCAGAAAGGGATGCTACTCAACTTCTCTCCTGTGAAAGATGATATGTGTTTGTTGGAATTGTACTTAAAATGCACCTTGGGAAAATCACTCTGATCATCTGGGAGGAGGACAGTCAGGCACTTCAGATCCCTTGCTCGTGCTTGGCACTGCATGCAACTTCAAAGCACAGGAGGCGGGCCGCCACATGTAAACATGAAATGGGATTGATGTTTTGCACTAGAATAAACTAGGGATGGCACTTCTTCACTCTCCTCTCAGAGGGTGAGCATCATGAATCCATTTAGCCCAAAGATGGTCTGTGAAATGTAGCACTGCTCCTTGAACATAGCTGGAACCCAGGATGTAGACATTGTTGTTTGTACAGCTAAACGATTTTCTCCTCTCACACTGCACCTTCTCAATTTAGCAGAAGGCACAGGCTCACTTCACACACCCTGCACTCACATATAACACAAACACTGTTGCACAACACCTTTACGATAAGAATGAAGCAACTTTTAACTACAAAAATTCGAACTGTAGCTTCCCACATAACTCTCTAGCTCGGTTCATAGTGACTGTTTTGACAGTCTCAGTTTCGAATGACAAAAGTGTCGGAAAAAAAAGTCTCAATTTTTTTTTTTTTAATGGGGGGTTACCCATACTTTTGTTTCGGAACTTTTACTTTGACTGGACACCCTCTAGCTCCTTAAACATAATCCTCACCCTTTACTATATAGAATACCTCCGCCGTGCCCATACACACTCCATTCAGACATGGGTGAATAGCAGGTCTTGGCCACCTCCAGGCAACTTTAAAGGCTGAACTGCACACACGCATAATAGCACCTCCCAATTTTCCCAAATGATTGGACTCAGTCCCTCCGAGGGCATTCAACCAACAGCGCATTGGGACCATAATTATGGTGATAGGGTCTATAAAAATGAAAAAAGTAATGAATCTCGGGATTGAGCACTATGGTTACCCTTGTAACACTATGGAAGTGGCTGGCAAAGTTGTTGACCCTTCTGTTCAGCACCTGCCACAAGAAACACAGACTCAATGGAACATTCCATCTCACTGCAGCTGGAACTATAAAAGCAACAAAGGAACGGAATCAGAGGCGGAGCTGAGAAAAAGAGGGGCAGAGAATGCCCCACTCAGGGACCCACGAGCAACAACCACCATCTGCCAAAGGTCGAAACAGCCAGAGTCAGACGCAGTGCAAGAGAGAGGCCCACGGAACACAGCTGAAGTTAGCACAGTCTGTAGACAATCGTGCTCGACCGAGGGGACGGTAAACCACCGCCCGACAGAAAAGCAGGAAACTGATACAAGCAGCCCACGGCACAAACGAGCCTGAGACCCTTTGGACGAACCACAGGCCGACGCAGGAACCCAGCAGAGAGATTGGTCCTGAAGTGGCTACCTCCTCCAGAGAACACTGCCACAACGCAGAAAGTGCACGGATATACCTGGCAACAGCGAGGAGGGCAGTAAGTCCCAGCTCAACCCCAAAAAGGGGCGAGAGGCACGAAACCCCACAGCGAAGTCCAAAACCCTAGATCCCTTGGCAGAATAAAAACCCACAAAGGGGTGAACGCCACAAAACCCCATTGGGTTGGAAATCTGAAAACCCATGGCAGTGTAACCACCAGGCATTCCCACAAAGGGGTGGAAAGCACAAAACCCCACAGCGGCATGCACAATCTTAAACCCCTTGGCTGGGAATCTGCCAGACAACCCCACAGCAGGGTGAGAGCCATAAAGTCCCATAATGGGTTGAAAACATGGGGACCCATAATGAAACAAAAACGTATTAACACAGTGTTGACAGTGATCCATGAGCACCTGAGAGTCGTGAAAGACATTGTTGGGCAAACTTGTGAACTGTCCCACCAGGTGCAAGACCTGCAAAGCCACAGTTAGACAATTGGATGCGGGCAGAAATCGGCCACAACTTCAGCCATGGAAGTCCTGTTCTGGTCAGCCTTTGGTTATCCTTTTATTTGTATTAGTGGCATGGTTAGCACGAAGGTTAGATTAGGCTTTAGGACAGATAACTGTATATTGTTTGTAGGACTTACAGATGAGCACCAGTTATTCTTCTTTTTGGACAGGGCTAAAGCCACTTTGGAATTAGTATAGAGCAGGCCTTTTTTTCCTTAGTTCAATGAAATCATTGTGTCCACCTCCTGAGTCTGACTAGCCATAGAGGGTAGAGCTGGTTACATGGAGAGGGTGGCTACCACACTCCCTCTCTCAAGCCTCCTGACAAATAGGTTTGTAATAAAGTCACTCAATACCATATAGAAGATCTTCTATGCATCTTTCCTCCAGAGTTCCATGTTCTAGGATGAGAGATGGTACATAGAACAAAGAACCCTTTGATGAAGAATGCCACAAGGTCCATTTTCAATATCTCAATCTTCCTCCTTCAATTTCTAACTTGCTTGAGAGGTGACTCAGTAAGTCTTTGTAAAGGATTCAGCGGCTGCCACTTCCCTAATGGGAGTTTACCTTGGCTTCTTTGCATTCCTTGCTTTTATTACCACTACCAACTAAAATGTTAACTGGTTGTCAGTGAAAACTGTTAACCCACAAGAAGAATTTTAGGATTTTTTTTTTATTAAACATGGACTGCAATATAAATGTGACTCTTAATTTTCAGATATGAAACCCATAATGTTAAAAAAAATTGTTCTTATGTACATGGCAAAAACACACTATGTTTTTCGGGAACAGATAAAAGGTGCCATTTTCATTATGTGATATTTTTTATTCAAGCTTCTTTGACGTGTGCAGTATAAAAGACTAATAACATCTGTGATGAATCAGAGATGATTCCCCACAACAGCTGACATGGGATACTTCTCACGTGGCCAGAGAAAGGAAGACGCTTTCTGATCCTGGGGATGGTATTCTGTGGGAGGATCACATGAGTGGGGTGGGGGGAGCAGGTCAGGAGGAATGGCAAACACCCTTTTATAACTTTCCATGAGACCTCACTTTTCTAATGGCTTATTGTAAAATTGATGCTGTGAGAAAAACTGATTTTTACACCATGTAGTCTCAAGTCCTACAATTTCCGAAGTACTGGGATGAAGAAGAGGGCTGCAGAGGCTAGAAACTGCAATGTGCAGCCTATTAGGGTTAATGAACCACACCTGAGGGAAACTTGGAGGCATAAAATGCCTCCTCAGTTGCAGGACATAGAGAAGGAAAGTAGCAGCAGGAGGTGGAGTAGTTGTGGAACTTCCACTTGGCAGCAGATTTTAGGAGAGAAGAGAAGATGGGACCACCGACGTGAGTCGAACTGATGCCGATCCTGAGAGAGTGTCTTCTTTCCAAGACCTTAATTGCAGAGTTTGCGCAGCGGGAAGTGTTGGGGATTGACAACTTTTCCCCCTGAGAATCGTAGCAGCAGAGTGTGCACAGCAGAAAACCCACAGCTTTCACCACTGTCAGCTGTGCTCTGGTGGCAGGTGAGCACTGAAGAGCCCTGGGATCAAGGAGGTCTACTGTTTCGAATGGTGCAGGCACGGGAAGCAAAGATGCAGAGGTTGCCGGGTTGCGAACGAAAGCAGAAGCAGAGGACCTGTAGGCAGCGAGGTGAACAGCACGCTAGATCTGGTAGGTTCACTGAGATATTGTGACCCTGGAGCGCTCTATAACCGCCCGCTGAACAATTGTTTAATAGTTTTGAACTGTTGCTAGAATTCAAGTTGGAACAAGCAGAACTGTATTGGAACCTTTGTTGTCAAGCGGAGCGAAAAGAACCGAGTTGGAACGTTATTGCAAGACAGGATTTACTTATCCTTTTGGAACTGTAGAATAGAATAGAATCCTGCTTGTATCTGGGAAAGGGAAGTTCACCCAGATTAAAAGGAGAGACAGTTATCAGATTGTGAATCTAATTTATATTTGTTATGTTTGATCTACATACAACAAACTAACAAGGTAATATGGCAGAGGTGTGAGGCACAGAGACCTTTTGTTAAGAGTGTTACCTTCAGTTTATTTTAGGCAGGTAAATTCCTGTCAAGGTAGGCGACAGTGAGCCGTTTATCCAAACCTTTGAGGTAATAAAATGGCATCTTTTTAAAATTCATCACAAAGCTGTCTGCTTCACAATTCTGACCCCTCACACAACACATAACAGTACGCACATTGATGTCTTCTTTCTGTCATTTTAGAGTGCACCCTCCTGCAGGCTATTTGTTTGATATTTGGGCACAAACACCTTCCCATATTTAGTCCATAAGTATAAGCAATGACTACAAGACCACATGCATATTCTGGGGTGATTTAGGGCTATTGGCTTCAAGATCACCCCGTCTGTATATCACAGGGTGGAGTTTGCAGGGTGGTGGAACTAGGTCCCTTGGGCTCTTTCCAGGTTGGCTTATAACTGCAGGTTTCCAGATCTTTTGAATGACATTCCCATATTGATTAATGCCAGCGATATTTAGATCTTTTGAATGACATTCCCATATTGATTAATGGCAGCTGTTTGAAGTAGTCATACATGGCTTTACTAAACAAATGATTTCAGCCTTTCCTGTCTGTAGAAAGCCAATCTACCAAGTTAGCTTCTTGCTCGTAAATTATGAGTTTGGCTATGTGGCATTGAAGAAGGCTCATCACTGTTCTCTAGTTTTGTCCTCTTGTCTGGCACATGAATTCCCATGGTTAAGACGCTTACACATCCTTTTTTGGCTGAAGGAAGATCAGGGTGGTTTTTCCACGAAATGCTAGAATTGTTTGCCTGATGCCGGTAAGATATCTCAACGTGTAAGCAGTTCCAATTATTGGTTGGTCATCTGCATAGTCGCCAGGAAATCAATACTCTCTCCATTTATTTTTAATATCTATATGAAACTGGTCGCTTTTGGATGAGTTTAATGTCTCACTTCACCAATATGCAGACAATAAACATTTACACATCAAAGTGAATTGTACTCGAGACATTCCCTGCCTCAACGAATGCTGCACCCCCAGCCATGCTGGGATGACAAGCACTTGCCTGAAATTCAATCCCACCAAAACAGAATGTGTCCTACAAGGCCAACTACGCGTTACAAATAACCTATCATATCGTATCATATAACTAGCTAAACAGAAGGCCATCCAAGGGTGGCAGAATTACATGAACTTTGATGGATTCACACCACAATTGTCCCATTGTACCAGATCACTCCGGTTTATCTCTCCATCTGGCAACATATCAACAAAAGCAATGCTCAGCATAAACTAGCACTTGTCTTGAGGCTAAAACCCTTTCTTCCATCCGAGGATTACAGAACCATGGTCTAGGACCTGGTAATCTCACATATCAATGGCAGGAACGTCAGGAACACAAACCAGCCCCCTTGGAGCCATAACATGTTGCTGCATGCCTCATACCGTGAACTAAGTAATTGGACTACCTCTCCCCCCATCCTAAGAGAATTACATTGACTGGCTACTCAGCCCAGCAAGTGTATTCTTCAAAACTGCCCAAACACCAGCCTACCCAGCCACAAAACATGTGGTCTCAGGTGGGAGGTACCCCTTTAGGTACCAAACCATTGTGAAGCTCATGACTAAAAACTGGCATGCAAAGAAAAACATATAAAATAAGCCTTCTCTTGCTATACCTTGCCTAATGGAACACCAGCCCGGTCCCACTGAGGACAACTCCAATGTTCCGGCAGGTCAGGATGTACTCTTCAGACCCTGTTCTTCATGATACTTCTAGGGGCCAATTCTGACCTGCTACACCTAGGTATTAACCAAACCTGTAATGTGGGATATCCAAGCTACTGCAATCTGTAAATTCCCCTTCCACCTACCTCTGTTAACCCCCAATTACTTGTAGAGCAGTCCCTTGCTTCCTAGCTAGGTTTGCACCTTAATAAAAATAAGCACTCGCCCTGTATCTGTATATTTAACCTGCAATCACACTTTTGAATCCCACTATGGTCCAATAAGCCCTTTATTCTTCTGAGGATGATGAATTGAGTACCATTATAACATTGGAATCCTGACAATCCATTGTAAACACTGGGCCAACAGAGGTCCTTCACTGCTGTTAATAAGCTTGCTATTTCTTGCAAAACATTCTACCTCAATGGTAAGTGTCTGGCTCCCTTAGGTAACATTCCACCACAACAATGCTAATTGCAATGTAATTTTCTGAACGCCTTGTCTAACAGTTTTTCTTTATTTCCAACCTGCTTTATAACAGACGAGGGCTTTTAACGGGGGTCCCCGGTGCCGCTACTACCTGTTCCAGCCCTTCTCATTCAATGAGCGGAATGCCTCGTGGCATCCCAGTCATTGAAAAAAAATACTTTCGCAAGATGGCCGCCATGGATCAGGAAGGCGGGGCTCCATGCAGAGCCACTCTTTCATTTCCATGGTGTACAGCGTGTAGATAGCCGGCATTTGAGCTGGCATCTTTTAACAGCAGCACAGTATGAGGTCTGTGTGTCGGTATGTGCGTCTACTCACATCTCTAAGACCTCTCTCTAGGAGCTCAATGGCAGCAGAATTCTAATTTCTAATCTTTCGTCCGCCTTTCTCCTGTATCGGGGCCTGAACTGTCCCACAAAGGCACCACGTGTCCCAGATGGCTTCAATAATCTTTTATTCTTCCCTCCCTTGCCTTGAAGTGCTTTGAAACACATTGTGTATAGGCGCTATATAAATAAACTATCATATCATATCTCTTCTCTAACTCGCTCCCTTCACTTACTTCTTCTAACAATTTTCTTTGTCGCAGTTTATTAGGCGGTCACTCTCAACTCAGGGAGTCCCCCCCCCCCCCCACACCCCAAAGAAGGTGGCGCACACCCAAAGCGCTTATACAGATTCAACTTTAGTGAGGCCTCCAACTTATTTCGCACCACCCCAGCAAATACCCTCTGTACCACCAATGAACTAGGAACCAGGCCAGTGTATAGTAAGAATATATATTTATTTAAGGTTTGACAAAATGTAATGGCAACCAAAACATCAGCCACTAATACTGTTGCACTACACAATATCACAAATTCAAATTTCTTGCACCAATTTATTGACTTATATTTCTAATGTACTTACAGATACTAGAGCACACAGGTATAATTTAGAGATGGACAGTTACCACTTTACATCACATTTCTTGCAATTTCATCCACGAACCATATTGCTCATCCAGTGATTGCTTAGTCTGATAGCAACCCCCACCCTCAGGCATCAGTTATATATGACCCCTTAAGTTGAAGGCACGTTACAGGGAGTGGGAATGAAGTAGCAACATCATTTTGGCTTTTAATTAAAAGGCAGGGTTTGACAAATGGACACATTGAAAACAAAATATATATATTTTTTTTGAAAGGCAAAGGTTAGGAAAGGAACTTGTTTTAGGCTTTTTATTTCATAAAATGCAGGGCTTTGGAAAATAGTTTTGGGATGTAAGTAAATAAATGGGAAATTTCGTTTTCCACACTCTACATTCAGTGGAATGGCAGCATTTTAGGGTTACTGATTTGGGGATTATGGACACCCCCCTTCTGTACAGAAGACAGGGGTTTCAGAAAGGTAGAGTCACCCAAGTACATTGTCTATACCGGCTCTAACACACTGGGCATGAACGTTGTTAGTTTCAAACTCTAACAACATTCATCACATGATTTCCAATATGGGAATTAAATGATTTAACTTCAATACACTGCACTAAGGACCTACACAGCTTCCCCCATCCCCACATTTTAATGGAAAGGATTAAGGCAGGCAGTTCCCAACACATTTCAATTTAAATAATTTTAATTGATAGGGGATTTTCTATAGTGGAATTAATTGGAGTTGGATTTAGTAAAATGTGCCATGGGTCTCCCCAGTTACACCCTCTCCCCCCACCCACTAAGTGAGATGGAAATTAAGGCTGGCAGATTTCCCCCCACACTTTTGTTGGCATTGAGATTAATCTACTTACATGGGAGCCCTTGATTCTGGGGCATCCAGGGAAATAGCATGGCTCCTCTGAGGACAGCACAGATCCAGTCAAAGGCTTTGGTCAAGGGTTCTCCCAGGCACCCAGACTTCCTCTGGCTCCTCAACTAACAGCCCCATCAAGCTTCTAGATTTCCAAGTCTCTGTCTCCCACGCAATGTTTAAGGCCCAGCAATATAGTGGGAAAGTTAAGCGGAAAATCAAAAGTCCAAAGAAAGGTCCCAAGAGTAGAAAAGTCAAATAAAGATCCCCCTCAGATTGAAAACTGATCTCTTATAGGGCCGGTGACACTCCAATATTATCATATTTCCCACACTACGGATTGGCCAGACCTCTCCCTCTCCCTCCCCCCCAATTATGCCCACTGCCTGCTAATAGGACAAGGAGTTGGGGGGGTGGATGAATGATGGAGGCTGAAGGAGGAGAAAGATTCATCATACCAAAATGATATGATATGGCATTTATAACGCGCCTATACACAAGCGTTTCAAGTGAGTTTAACTTCTTCAGTGTCATTAAAATTTAACATGACAGCTACCCTAATTTTTCAGATAATTGCTGGCATATATATATGTTTTTGAATTCTATATTTTATGGCGAGTCGCAAAATGCTTATTATATCTCTGCACGCCTTTCCTGGGAGGATCTACTGTTTTTATCTATTTACTCCTGAGTGAAATAGTCTGAAATCTGCCCCTTCCTGATTCAAACGTTACTTCCATGACCAATCATCCCACCAACTATCTATTCAGTCGGAATTATGGGAAGGCCGGAATCATAATTTTTCTCATAACTCCACAAAATTTGTTTTGACATGTTCTCGATTGGCTTTTCATCCCCTTGAATATGAGACCGGGGTGAGCTCACTGGGACGTACGATGCGCTTTTTATTCAAGAAAATGTATTCAATGTTAGTCAATGGTAAGGCATCCCATGTGTCCCTCAGTTTCACATAGTCCGCACCAATTTTAAGATAAATGCCTGTTCTTGTGACCGGACGCAAACATCTGTTTGAGTAATCTGTATAATACACAATGTTTGATCATCCATTAGTGGTTCTGAAGCCATTTCTTAAGGTCGAATTAACCCTGAAAAGGTCATTTCTGTGGCCAACTATTGTACAGCTAATGGGTTAGACCTATCCTTAAAGGTAATTTCTGCTGTCTGTGTTACCTGCAAATCCCACAATTCTGATCTAATTCTCTGTATATTCTTTGTATTTATAACTGAAAACCATACCTTCTTCTCCTGGAGGTCCTCAGCCCAAGGTCTTGAGTTCCAATTTTCAAAGGCACTGACCTTTCAGTAACATTTTAGCATTATATCTGGGCATGTGGTTTTAATAAACAATCTTTCTTTTCTACTATTAGAATAGAGGTAGATTAATTATTAATCTTAAGCACACAGATGGGCCACAGTTAACATAGGAAACCAGTGTTCACATCTACAAAAACAAAATGGGCCTTTCTCTCTACAGGCGGTCATTTTATATGATGAAAATGAAGTCTCTTTATTCCTGATAAACGCAATCGGTCACTTGACTTTATTTCTTAAATGTCAGACATCATTCCTCCTTGGTATTTTCCACAGGCCTATCCTTTCAAAATATATTTTCACATGTGTACTGCGGCAGTTTTGTATCTGTCAAAAGTGCTTTTTCCCAGTTTACACAAATTCAGCATCTTTTTGTTTGCCTGGGGGGGCGTGGCTTGCACGCATGCCGTAAAGACAAGCTCCCGTGGAGCTCCGTCCGAGATCCTGCCAAAAAGAACTATTAATGCTTAATTAGCTCTGCAATATACGATCTAACTGCATAATCCTGCAGGGGAACTAACCCCCATCACTCGACCCGACTCCTGAGCCGAATCGGAAAGGAGAACACAGAAAACGCAGAGTCCAAAGTCGAGCCCCTGGGGCCAGCAAGATGGCGCCGCCCGCTGCGAGCTGTGACTGACGCAGCAGCCGACTCGAGACCCCGCGGAGCCCACAGCAGCGACCGACTGATCGGACCATCGGATCCCCGGCCCCCCTCAGCACCGGCTGCTGAGCGAGCGGCACACTGCGAACGCCGGCGAACCCGGTGCAACGGACGTGGGAGAAGCCGCAGCTCCCGAAAGGCGGGAGCGGACACAGACCACCCAAGGCCTGCGGCGCGGTGAGGCCCCCGGCCCCGCGAACGTACTCTTGCGCACTCTTGCGCACCGGCGGGGGAGCCGGGCTACGCAATCCACGGCTTCGCCCAGGCTCCAAACTCAGGGACAAGCAGCGGAGGCTGAGAGTGAACCCTCTGTGGCAGCAGAGCGGGGTGCTGGCACGCAGCCACCCGGAGGCGCCCCGGCAAAGCGGCGGTGAGTCGGCCCTTTCGACTCCGGCCTCCATCAGGACACCGGGCCGCACCGCAGACCGCAACAGCTGAAGACTCTGCAACCGACGGGCATCCCGACTGTTCCGCCGACCACATCCTGGCACAAGTGAGAAGAAGACTGAGAAGGGAGAACCGGGGCTGGGGGCTGCTGCGGCCACGGCGCATCGAGGGAGAACCGGTGCGCGGGCGCGGCCTGTCGAAGACTCGCCCGACGGAACGGCAAAGCGGGGGACATGGTGCCGTGCCTGTGACGCTGACCCGCATGAACGCAGGTGAGGCGGGGAAGGACCACAACTGAGGGGAGCCACGGGGCACAGAGCGGGAGGCGACGCAGCGCACGGGGCGAAGACCCCTCAAGCCACCCCTTGCGGGGGCACCAGACCTCGCCCTACATGACCTCCTAACACCCGGGAATGAGAGGCCAACCCAATCTGGGCCCCCGGAAGGCTGGACAACGCGGGGGGCCCACACTAATAACCACAGCCCGCCTGGCAGCACGGCAACCGCACCAAACAGGCAGCTTGGGGGCACAAGAGCGATCAACGTACCCCCAGGGAGACTACACTGAAAGCGGCTGAGGTCCGCCAGCTATCGGAGGCCGGGGGCACCCCCAACCACACACTGGGCCCAACTGACAGGCTGGCACCCCCCCCTGGGACGAAGCCAGCAGCAAGACTGATACCGTGCAACCACCACTGCCTGACGAAACTGCCACGGGGGTACTCCCCACCGGAACAAGCCCCAACGAAGCCAGGACCAGGCCAAGCAAGCAGGAGGACCAGCCTGAGCCAAAAATTGACGAGCAGGACAGTGAGGCGAGGAGACCCATACAACCACTGGGGCTGCTAGACACTGGCTGGACACGGAGCCCCGTTCAAGGTCCCCATCAAGTAGCGCCGGAACCACAGCACTACCTGAAGGCAGTAAGTCAGAACCACACAACCTGCGGGTCAAGAGCTAGAACAGGACACAGGAGGGACACTGGGAGGGAGATATCACCCCCTAAGAGCAAACTGAAACTGGTCACAATGGACTCATTCACGACGGCCAAACCTCAGAGACAACCACAACAGGACCAAGAAACCTCGGGAGAACCCTCCCAGAAGGAAGAAGACCTCAAACATGCGCAGGTTCTACAGGCAATATCTGCCCTCCGCACATCGGTGGAGGGGAAGATAGAGGAGGTGAAACCGGACATACAGCTCATGCGTCAGGATGCCCGTAACCTCACTGAGAGGGTCACAGCGGCGGAAAACACATTACAAGACACTGTGGAGGACACCCAAGAATTGAAAACGAAAGTCCAGGAGCTTGAGCAGAAGGTGGCAAGGCTGGAGGCGCGCTCCGAAGATGCCGAGGGCCGAGCCTGCCGAAATAATATTCGCATACTAGGGGTTCCCGAGGACATGGAGGGCCCGGACCCGACCGACTTCGTCGAGACGCTGCTGCTGCAGGAGATAGGCCCAGGGAAGCTCTCCCAAGGGTTCTCAGTGGAAAGAGCCCACAGATCCCTTCAAAAACGCCCACCGCCAGGCTCACACCCACGACCAATTATAGCTAAAATTCTAAATTTCCGCGACCGTGAAACCATACTACGATATTCGAGAGAAGGAGAAATCAAACGGAAGGACTCAACAATAGTCATATATCCGGACTACACACCCACTGTGCAACGAGCAAGGAACTCCTTCATCCCAATAAAAGCGCAATTAAGGAAACACAACCTAAAGTATATGCTGCTCTATCCGTCACGCCTCAAGGTCCTCTACAAAGGAAGAGCGACATTTCTAGAGACACCAGCTGCAGCAAACCTATGACTGGACCATAACAACCTGGCCGAAGGCAAAGATGATCCACTAAAATCGGATATGGGATGACAACCAACCCACCGTCACAATGAGAAAGGTGAGGCCCCCTCATGCAAGGCCACCAAATCAGACAATGAGATCCCAGCGGAACACCACTAAGTTGATTGCAGAATCGGACGGGAACTCGGAGGACCACACGAGCACAGAAAAACGACCCACCCCCACGGAAACTGTGTAGGCAATCTACCTACACGCATCCTGATCCGGAAGGCCTGGAGTGGCCTGGAAGGTTCGGGACCCCCTGAGCGTTGCAAGTTGGAAGCAACTGCTGGGGGCAGTTCAAAGTTACACGGTTTGCTGTTCCCATTCAAAAGAATGGAAGTTACTACTGTTGGTAAGTCTCCAAGAATGAACAGAAGGGGGAGAGGGACTGAACTGAGGGAGGAGGAAACTTGCTTCTTGTCCCACACAGGGGAGTGGCCACTAACGCTAGTACCATGCACACGGACACCAAAAAGAGAGGAGCAGAACGGACACTATGCCCACTTTGAACCACCATGACCACAACAGCAGTTAAAATACTGACGAGGAATGTGCGAGGTTTGGGGACATACATTTGCAGAAACAGAATTAAGACCTACCTGAATAGAAAAGGGGTGATGATAGCGTTACTACAGGAGACTCACTGCACGACAGACTCACTGGCCAAACTCCAAACACATTAGGGGGGGCAGGGTTTTGGCACTGCATACTCCAAATATGCCAGGGGAGTGTATACCTGGATACACCCACAGCTCCCTTTCCGCCTGAGAAAATCAGAGGTTGATCCCGAGGGTAGATTTGTGATACTATGGGGGCACATAGAGCAGACAGAAATATGCATAATGAACTCCTATTTTCCCAACAGTAATATACCGGCCCACCTGGACTCACTATACCCCAAAATCGTGCAACACAGAGATAGTCTAGTCCTCTGGGGGGGTGACTTCAACTGTGTATGCGATCCGACAATAGACAGATCCATCCCCCACCCGAAGGGTCCATCAGCAGCGACAATGGCACTGACTGCAATGATAGATAGGCTGGACCTGACAGATGTGTGGCGTGAAACACACCCAACACAGAGAGGATACTCATACTACTCATCCCCGCACAAACTATACACGAGACTGGACCACATCCTCATAGGCAGAGAACAACTACCCCAGGTGGAAGGAGCGCAGTACTTAGGAAGAACCATATCTGACCACTCCCCACTCATGGTGACATGGAACCACAATGGCCCCAGACCTCCGATCCCCATGTGGAAAATGCCAGCGGAAGCACTCAAAGACCAAGACTTTAGGGAGGAGCTACAAGACTCCATAGATAGCTACATAGAAAACAATGTGGGAAGTGTGGAACACAGCAGCACGGTATGGGATGCCCTGAAAACGGTGATGAGGGGGGAAATCATTGCAAAGGCCGGGGGAATCAGGAGACAGCTCAGGAAAGAACTAGACCAGCTGGAAAAGAAGATACAAAGGTTAGAGGCAGCCCCCATAGGTGACCAGAACAGGGAAACGGAACTTCGTAAGCTCAGGGGAGAAAATGATACAGCGTGGAATAGGCTGGAAAAGCTCGACCACGTGGCCAAAACGAACAGGGTACACACAGAGGCGGACAGGCCGGGCAGGCTGTTGGCCTGGCTATGCAGAAGGGAACACCCTAGACACTCCACTACCACGCTGCAGGATGAGGAAGGGAATACACACCACGCGCAGCAGGACATAAACGACACCTTTAAACGCTTCTACACACAACTCTACTCACATGAGGAACAGGCCCCTCCAGAACAGATTACAGACACCCTTGATGAGATAGGACTCCATAAGATACCACCCGAACAAGCTCTGATGTTAGATGCTGAAATCACGCTTGACGATATAACAGAAGCCATCCGGTCCCTGGCAACGTGCAAGGCACCTGGCACTGACGGCCTGCCCTCGGAGTTCTATAAAGCATATGAACCCTCCCTCACACCCCTGTTACATGAGGTATACCAAGAGGCATATGAGAGGGGAGTGCTGCCCGAAAGCATGAGGGAAACGCTGGTGGTCCCGGTCCTTAAACCGGGCAAACCGGCGGATCTGTGCGATTCCTACCGCCCGCTAGCAATGCTAAATTATGATGCGAAAATTTTAACAACAATACTAGCTAAGCGACTGTCCAGAATAATAGGGGACATAATACACAGCGACCAGTGCGGCTTAATACCGGGCCGAAACACATCAATAAACCTGCGCAGACTACAACACATTATGGCCCAAACTGATGAAGACAGGAGCCTATATGCACTAATGTCCCTAGATGCCATAAAGGCGTTCGACTCCATCTATTGGGAGTGGCTGGTGGCAGTACTTAGAGAATTCGGCTTCGGACCCGGGTTCATCAGATGGGTCCAGATATTGTACACCGGACCGAGAGCTAGAGTGAAGTCCGGGAAACACATATCAGAAGCCTGGGACATACAAAGAGGGACCAGGCAGGGCTGCCCACTATCCCCAATGCTGTACATATTGGGGCTGGAACCCATAGCAATCTATTTTAGGAAGCAGTTTTTTGACGCTGACATAAGACTAGGAGGGGTAGACCACATCATCTCGCTTTACGCGGATGATGTCCTTATATATGTTAGAGACTCACACCTCAACGTACCCGCCATGCTGGAAGTCCTGGACAACTACTCCAGAGTATCTGGGATCCAATTCAATAAGTCGAAGTCCTGCATGTTCCTCCTGGCAGCCCTAAAACACGTTGAGACGGTGGCACTTCCGAAGGTAGGGATAAAATGGCAAACCACCAAATTCAGATACCTAGGAATCCAGATAATGCACACCCCCACACTGATGCATGAACACAACACAAAGGCGGCACTTCCGACCCTACACAAGTCCATGAACTTCTGGTCGCGACTTCCCCTGTCGATGATGGGAAGGGCCTCCATAGTTAGGATGATTGTTTTACCGCGATTCCTGTATGGGTTCTAAAATGTACACAATTATATCAAAAAACCCTTCTTCCAACTACTGGAGTCGCTGATAAAGGAGTTCATATGGGGAGAAAATAGGCACAAAATAGCACTGTCAACACTAACCCTGCCATACGCCAGGGGTGGCATTCAGCTCCCTAACTTAGAAAAATACTACCTAGCAGCACAACTCAGCTTTATAACCAAATGGCTCTCAGACGAACCCACTGATGAAAACTCCTTACTACAGACTACGAGCCTCCCTCATCACCTGAAAGAACTGGTATGGGCACCATCGAAGTTGATGGGAGAAACACCGCACATAGTCACCCTGGGGAGGGAAGTCTGGCGCAGAGCGAGGACACTCGCCCATGCACAGAGGGCCTACTCACCAGAGATCCCACTGATTGCAGACCTATACACAGCAGCCACAGACCTGAAACAAATCAGATCATGGGAAAGGGAAGGGGTCTACACTTGAGGAGACTTATACGAGGAAGGCACATTCAAGGAATTTGCCACGCTGCGGGACAGAGAGGGCAAACACCCGTGACAGTTTCTCTGGTACCAGAAGATCCGCGCCAGGGCACGAAGCAAGTGGGAAACATGGCCTGAAGAACCGGACACTGACCCACTATTAACACTGCTATACAACATGGGGGAGGGCTGCAGACCAATATCCCAAATATATAGGCAACTGAGCGATACACCTAACCCCCGAAGCATGGACATGAAAAGGAAATGGGAAATAGACATAGGCAGGGAAATGACAGAGGGGGAGTGGAACCGGGCGCTCACATTCCCCAAGGAGGTGTCGAGAAACCACCGGTTCAGGCAAATACAGATGAATGTGCTGCACCGAACCTACCTAACCCTGAAACGGATAGCCAAATTTAGCAAGCAAATGCAGTCAAACTGTACCTGGTGCAACAAGGAGGAAGCAGACCTAATCCACATGATGTGGGAATGCCCCAAAACGAAGACACTTTGGGAAAAGGTGAAACAAACATGTGAAGAAGCAGGTATGACCAAATACAAATGGACACTGGAGGAGTGCTTGCTAGGAACCTACCCCAGATTAGCCAAGATAAAGCACATAGTCAGACTTATGGACATAACGTGCATATTAACCAAACGAACCATAGCCATGTCCTGGAAAAAAGCAGCCGGACCACAATATAAACCATGGCATGGAGAAATGGAACGATGGCTCCTGGCTGAGACCAAGGCCTGGGAAGAAAGCGTGGCCAGATCAACCGATGAGTCCAGCAGAGCCTTGGAAGCATGGAAAGAACTCACTAGACATATGTTTCACCCCTCCGACGACAAGCCCCCCTGAGCCAACGGCTTGGAACGAACATGCCTACAAGACATACAGGGAGACCCGATGAGAGCCAATGAGAGGCGCCACGGGCCTCTGGGAAGCATCCCCCCACACTCTGCAAACAACCTGAATGCCCCCTCCCAAACACCCCTACCCCCTAGGGACGAGATAAGCTGAATCAAGTGAACACTGTAAGGAGACAGTTGTTAATGTTTGTTAAAGTTAAAATTAAAATGTATTTTAATTGTACAAGAATAAGGCACAACATGGAAATATGTAACCGATGTTATTGAAAATGCCAATAAACAAATTTTAAAATAAATCTTTTTGTTTGCCTGCATTGGACACAGTTACAATAATACAGTTCTAAGGCAAACTCTCCTTCCACACAGTGTGTCAGGACCCAAGATTGGAAACATTGGAATCGCTGGCGGTTCCGACGGTGAGCGGTCTAGTCCTCACCCAACATGGCGCCCAACATGGCGCTGGAGCTTATATAATCTGGCTCCGCCCACTTCTCGGCGCGTTGTATCTGTTGTTTAACTTTCTCAACGCTCCGACTTTGGATTATCGCCATCCAGTGTATTACCTTCCTAGTCCCTATTTCTCCTTGTTCCTTCCCTTTATCCCTTGTCCACTACCTTTCTATTGTCTTCGTGCTCGCTACAGTTTTACTCTGTGTTCACGGGTACCGCTGCTATATCAGCTGCGGTGCCGCTCCGCTTTCCTATTGCTTCCTTCGCTCTAAAACTTTATATCTACCTTACTCCTACCTGGTCTCCATCCTAACTATGGCCGCGAGGGTGCTTCTCGCACTGTGTTCCGCATCCGTGAACAGGAGCTTCCCTGCTGTACTTGCTATCGGCTGTTCTCTCAGCCCTTCTGGCTGGTAATTTCTTTCAATAGGCGCGAAAGCGCTGTACTTTGCCGCTTCTGTGTTTCTTGAGCCCCTGTTGCTTATTCTACCTTTCTGCCTTCTCGGCGCACTGCCTTCTGGCGAGTTGTTCCTTTCCGTACCGCCGCGGTGGTTCAACGCTGCTTCAGACTACTTGAGGCATCCCTGTTGCCTTCTCCCTGATTTGGTACAGTAGTCCCTTCCTGTTGCTTCTAACTCCTGTATACCTTTTATTTTCTATACCTTCCTGACCTACCCTTCTCCCAGGGTCTGCTACCCTTCCACTCCGTATCTTGGCATTAGCGTCTTGGATTCCTGCCTTCAGCTACACTGACTACGTCATCACACCTGGCATCTTGGAACTGCAAACTAAAGATCTGTACCATCTAAAGGACCTGTCTTCCAAACCCATCTATGGACTAGGGTTTTTTCTGCCTTCAGGCTTTTTCCCTAGAGCTGAGGCTGGCCCCCTCGGGTTCCCCGGTGACAGGTCCACTCTTCTGCCAAGGTGGCCTCCGGAGGGGCCAGACCTTACCTTCACGAAAAGAAGACCAGAACACAGAAAGGCAAGGTTCCAAGGACTAAGGAGAAGCCAGGCAAGGTTGAGACGGATCCTTGTGTACTTACCTCGGAGGAGTCAGGTGAGGAGAAAGGGGAGGTGGACTTGGATCTTGACACAGTGTCTTTGTATTTTACTAAAGTTGAAACAGGGCCATTTTTGTTCATTCACTAGGCCTTATAGTGGAAATCAATGTTTTGAACTGGCCCTCATTTTCCAATGGGTGTTACACAAGCCAGCTTTGCTCTCACAGTAGGGGCCTGACATGGCCTCTCCATCTCTGTCACTCTGGGGCTGTTTTTTTACCCCACACCTACCACACACACTCTAACACTCACTCGCCTATTCATAGCTTTACTTTCATTAAGTGGTACTATTCTCTTTCACATTCAAAACCTCATGTGCATTAACATCTAGGCACTATCGCAGTCTCCATAGCACTCCACTCCACCTTTCGCCTTTCTCTCACTCCTCCTCCGCACCTTTTGACCTCACCTAAACACCTTTCATTCTGCCTTTCTGTCTCAGGTCTTAGGTATAGACCCGTATAGACGGGAGGCGAGTGCCTTTTGACTCCATTTTGTGGTTACTCAGGTCTTATATACCCAGGATTTCCTGTGTTGGGCCATCCCTCCTCCATGGATTGGTTCTGCTCTCCACCTGACTTTACGGGCCAATCTTACCCTGACTCTTTTCCCGGGGTTGAGAAAGCACATTGAGAGTTCATATAACCCTCACGTAGCCCCTCACCCTTTTCAAGCGCACCACTTCGTGTAGTTTCTGCTGTCTGTTTGGTTTGTCTTTCGTCGCTGTGGCAGTGATTGGCATGATTGATTAAAGCGTTTGGTTCTGCTTAGGGCTGATGTTACGGAGGCTGTAAGAGAGACGTCGACCTTTCCTCCTGAGTGGCTTTAGTTTCTGGGGCTGCGCAGCATTGTGGAGCTTGTGGTTCGGAAACGAGATAAAAAAAAGGTTGGCATGTGGAAATGGTACCAAGTACATGACTCAAGGTGCACACAGGGCATTCAGGGACTGGGGGCGTCCCAACTCCATCAACCCCCACCCCCACCTCTGGAGCCAGACTGCTCTGAGCCTGGGAGGGGTCCATAGCCGGACCTGGAAGGACTCTGTTGCAGCTTCCCAGTGCATACATTTACTAGAAAATCTCACCTGTGGTTGGACGTAGATGGTTGGGGGTGTTCTTTCTTCACTGTGCACCCCTCCACGGCCCACTTACGGGCAATGTTGATGTAAAACCCATTGCCAGTGTTGTAATGCAGGTAAATGACTCATAAAACAGGTACAACATGAGCAGCCAGGGAGCCAGCAGATACAAAGTATGCAGCTTTATTCATGCACTTTTAAAAGAGGTCCAGTTACTTTTCAAGTTCAATTTTAAACATGAGCACACCCATACCTGCTCAGGACCCAAGTGACACACTCGGGACAATTGCGCATCACCACTCATCCAACATTCGCTGAGCTGTCTTTCACAAACAGGCCCCAACATCCCAATTTCATATAGGGATGATCAGCAGGACAGGACACAGAGCTCACCCTCAGCAATACAACACAAGGCATGTATACAATTGTGAAAATGAAATAAAGGATGTATTCAATTAAACAACTATTCTGCTTCGTTTTAGACTTCGACTAAATACTTGACTAGCTGTTCAGCCAAATACGAATACACTGTTTGCTAGCCCCTGCATTGCAATGTCATACAATTGACACGCTGCACTAAAACAAGGCGTTGGAATACATTTGAAATCTAGTCTAGCAGTGACCCACCAACCTGGCTCTACAACACCCCCAGGGAGTGATTAGTGTTGACAACGCATTTCACAAAATGGGCCCGGGCAGGGTCTTCTTGGGAAAGCGTTGCCCAACAGGAGCTCTGCAATCCCAGTGATGGCCATCAACCACATTGCGCAGGCCGGCTGTTTATGTAATACAGATTCACTTCAAGCTCCTCCCCTTAATATTGGAGTCCATACATGGAAAGCGCCCTTCCCCTCCTTACCTGGCCCACTCTGTCTCCTTTTAGTCCTCTCCTCTTAGCATCATGCGATACCAAGCTGTAGTCAATCTGACAGTTCCCACGTTGCCCCTGTGCGGCTTCCCTCTTCCTGTCCTTTACGCTCCTTGCACCCCAGCACTGGAACTCCCTACCTCTTGAACCCGCACATGATCATTTCCACCAAAACGCTCCCTCTATCCAGGGAAGGAGCGCCAGAAGCCTACATGAGAGTTCTTTCACCCCTAGCACCAACTTCCCATCATTCATTGCGCGCCCCCTCACTGTACAAATGAACATGGTACACTCTTTGTAATTGATATCAGTGTCTATATAGGCAACCTATAAGCCGAACCTATTGCATTAGAGGACTCATAAATGGCACATGATGAGGGACACAAACTTGTAGGTGTTGAGTTATTTGCCCACCCATTGACTGCCCAGGGCCATGCTAATCCATGTGGCCGTTCCCACCCTGCCCATGCCCGCCCAAAATATCTCATGGCAACTGTTTCAGCTTGCTTTAACCAAGCCTCACCATCAAACGTTCCACTACAAGTGCCAGTCAGTGTTTTTTTCAAAGTAGTCTTCTGAGAGTTAAGGATGTAATTGGAACTGTAAACGAGCGAACAGTGTAATAAAAATGTCTTAAGCATGTCTGACTTCAGCCACTCTATTTATAAGCATTATGCGTGCCCTTCACTGAAGTCCTGTTAAAATCAAGCATTGGCAAAGCCAACAGTTTTGACGTGTATGTAAGTATTTTGCTTTTGCCAGGCACTGCTATGAAATGGCCAGTGCACAAATGCCCAAAATGTGAACCTTGCCCCTCCCTCACCAGATTATCAACCTATAAACCTTTACTTTCTTTTCTAAAGCACCCTGCAAGGAATTGCTGCACTTACTGTCATTTTCTTTTTGCACCGTTTCTGATTGAGGCGCTCGCTCAATATCTGAAAATAAGAACTATGGGAGCATAGGGCAGGTTCTGGTATTTCAGATTACCTGTGAACTGTACTCACTCCAAATGAAGGATCACAAGCTGGTCTTTCATTGCTTTGTTAACTTTGGGTTCCATAGAATCTTTCTTATAAATATCTGATTTGTCGAAATTATAAAATATTCTGTGTTTGGGTTTCATGTCGGTTGTGGTTTTTTTTTCTCTCATCTTCCCTGTGTGTTGCCTACATTTTAAAGCAAGATGCAATTACAGTTGTATTTCATGTGATGTTTGTGCAAACAGAGAATTAATTTGCTGTTGCATCTTTCTGTCCCCCAGGGACTCCCACTATAGCAACATAAGGTGGGCGGGAAGGGATGTATCCCTAGGGCAGAGGCGCTGGTTGATTCGCAGAGTTTCCCATCTACTCGCATCACTTCTTCATTTGAATAGCGTGAAAGGCCCCTTCCACATATTGGCGGGAGATAGGCCCTCAACTGTGCACGCATGTGTCCTGCTCTGCTGTGGGTGTTGCTTTGATGTGGGCTGAATACTAGCGTTTGGGCAGCAGAGGCGGAAAAGAAGAGGGCCCTGTCCGGACCGGACCTGCAGACCTAGGTGTCTGCTTTTTCTGAAAGATCAGGGACAGGAAGTCGAAGCCTGAATAAAGCGTTAAATGGAAAGGGAGGGCAATTGCTGGAGCTTCTCTCACAAGCGCGCGTTTGTTCTTTTATGCCACGATTCCTAAACACTGAGGATCTTCTGTCTCTCTGTAGGGAGAAGGAGGAGCAGCTGACCCGAGTGACGGAGATCCAGAGGCTGCAGGCCCAGCAGGCGGATTCCGCCCTGGAGGAGTTTAAGCGGCAGGTGGAGCTGAACTCCCAGAAAGTCTACGCGGAAATGAAAGAGCAGGTGAGGGGATCACAGTGCCAGCCTCTCGCTGACTCTTCCTCGCAGTGGGGTGGCACTCTCTGATCTTACAAAGCCAAAAGCCGGCTTCAGTAGAGGCACTACGACTCCAAATCTTTCCCGTCCTAGTGCCTTTGCTCGGATGCTGGTGCCGAATGCTGGCAGCCACCGATTCATCCCTCGAACAGTCAGACTGGTCATTATTACTGTGCTACAGTGGCTGCAATTGTGTTAACAGCAAAAGACTTCATGTGAGTTGCAGTGAGCTGCTTTACTTAGCTGTGCATTACGTTTTCATGGTATTTGTTGAGTGGAATTCAACTCTATATACATACCTACCTAATCTGCGGGTTTATCTGGGTTAAAATAAGCATGATTACACTTATCATGCTTATTTTAGCACAGATACTCAGAAAAATATACAGTGCCACAGTAAGAAACGGCTACTCTCTTTGCACCCAAATGCCAGTCTAGCCAGGCAATTACACTTATCATGATTGCTTTATCAGAGATTCCAGTAAAAAAAAGTCAAGCCACAGTAAGAAATGGCGACTGCACCAAAATGCTAGACTAGATACGTAGTAACACTCAGGATGCTTACTTGATTTTAGATGCCCCCAAAAATCTGCCATTCCACGGTAAACAATGGCTAGGCTGGCTGCACCAAAAGGCCGATCCAGCCACTATAACACATGCATGCTTTATCATAGACGTCCATTAAGATTTAGCGCCCCAACCCTCACCCACCCCCCACGCATACCCCCTCTCCCTCCTGCCCCCCACCTCAACCCCCAAAATAAGATCCTTGTCCAGAATTACCTTCACGTCCCATATATATATATATATATATATATATATATATATATATATATATATATATATATGTATATAATATGATAGCTCAGCGGGTTGAGTGCTCGCTGCTGCGGTCTGAGCACGATCTGCAGGTCGCAGGTTCGAATCCCGGCAAAGCCAACTCAGCCTTTCATCCTTCAGAGGTCGATAAATGTGTACCAATTTGGGTTGGGTGATATTGCATGTAAATATGCGCTCTGTAAAGCGCTTTAGATAGAGGTGCTATATAATAACACATCATTATCATTCCTCATCCCAGTACGTACGTATGAGGCCCCTTGTCTCATATGTAAGTACTGGGATGAGGAAGAGTGGCACTAGGAGTAATGAAGATTACTAGTAAGTAATCCAGCCATTTAACACAATCACACACACATTCACATGTTCACCCATTAACTGCACCCATTTACCATGCACTCTGATGCACCCACCCACCCACACAGCCAGCCAGCCAGCCCAACCATAAATCATGCACTCACACACAATAGACACACACTTGCATACACACACACACACCCACATTTACACAAAATGCATTGATTTACCTTTTGCAAATCTGTTGCTCTGAGGAACGGGCCTCCCATTACTGTCCTGCGCAGAGGAGCTGGGGCCTCGATGTAATATGGGGTGTGGCAGAGGCAGCTTTTGGTGCAGTGAGGGTGAGCGTCCCTCCAATATGATTCAATGTCAGTGGTGGCTTGTGATTTTTTTTACATTGTTTTTGTGTTCATGTTTCCACAGAATAGTGTCAGCGACATATCATAGGGGCATTTGGTTGCCGAGTGGAGAGGTTTCTCACCCCAGAGAATTTTTTGTCCAATATGGAAATTATGCATTTTACAACTCAGTTTTTGTGATAAATAGTGTAAAAAGCCATATAATTTGCAATCATTTCTGTAGGGCACCACATGAAAGGAAACAATAGGTGGCAGGTCACCACCAGCACATATGAGCATTTAAAAACACATTTTCATTTAACAAAAGTCAGCCATCAGTATATACAATATTGGCACTCACCTTTCGTTGACCACAACATAGGCCTGCATCTGATCTGCCATTAATCTGTACAAGCTTTCTTTCTGCTGCCCAATATATGCTAGTACTGTTACCAGAAACCATTTTCAAACTGGCTGTACCCAACAAATAGCAGTAGATTTATCACACCAAGCCCACCAAATCACCAGTTCTGTACATCACTAAACACAATTAATATAAGAATGTATTTTTGTCTTGGTACAAAAATGCTGTCCTCCAAGGCATTGGTCAACCTCGTACAAAAAAAGGTGCACCTGGCTGTTCCATGATCCCTCCAGGTAAAATATCCTTTGAAAAACAAAAGATCAGGTGACCCTGTAGACACAATGGGCCTCATTACGAGGTTGGAGGTAGCCATGCCATTTATACCGGCATGGCTATCCCCAAACTCGGGTCCGGTTCCGGGCTCTGCAAAAGAGGAATTACCGGGCCATTCCGACCTTGGCGGGCCCGGTAATTCCCCTTGCGCGGGACCCGGAGCCGGTACATCCCCATTCCCATTTGAGTCCCCATAGGGCTTAATGGGAATGGGGAGGATGATAGCAGCGGTACCGTTGCTACCATCCTGTTCTGCTCGCGGGTGCCGCTCTACACACCTGGTCTGACCAGGCGTGCAGAGGGGCACCTGCGAGCCGAACTCGTAATGTGGCGTTATGGTAACAGCGGCGCCGGTGGCATTACCGGCGCCGTTGTTGCCTTACCGCCACAATCGTAATGAGGCCAATTACCCTAAAAACTGATTTAATAAGAATTTATGTAATGACAAAGAAATTACAATATTTCACACTTCAAGAAAGGTAAACAAAATCGGTAGTTACGACACATTCCCAACATTTAACATACACATTACTGAATAGTGATCATAACGCTTGGCACAGAATAGAGTTTATGTTAGATAGTGCAAAAACCCTGCAAGGTTCATCGGGGTAAGTGATTTCATACAGGTTTTAAACACCAAGACAGTGTGTGCCCGCTTTCCATAACGGGTTCTGTGTAGTTTAAAAGTCAACACAACTGTGTTTCGGCCTCAAGCCTATTCTGTGGGGTGCAATTTGATAAGCCTTCATCAGGATGGGGAATTGAGGTCTGGTCAGGGTTGACAGTCCTAGAAAACAGATATAGTGTGGATAAGTGTGGTTCTGTGTAAGGGAAACAATTTCGTAACAAGGCTAGAAAGTAGCAAGAACAAGGCCCTTGTGAGGGCATGCTTACCATGCCTTATTGATTAAGCACGCACATTCAGTATTTCAAAAACGGGGAATCTATAAGGGATAAACAAACAAAGGCCTGCATTCACTGCTTTCATCCCTCTGGCTTGAAAATAAATATGTACAGGGCAGTGAGGACAAGATGTGGCCACTTACCCCCCTGGGAAATGGTCTACAATCAGCCAGATACTGAGTGGGTATCAGTGGATTGCCCGGGGCGGTACGTATTTGTGAGATTTCCAATCTTGCCACGTGCGCTGTTTGGTCTGCAAAGATGAGATATGTGAGCAGAACTACTTGCTCTCAAAAGTGCTAGAGTTCATCTAGAGTCGTCCCCTGCATGCATTAATATTGTACTGCACAGTGCTAAAGTCCCGCAGGCTAAGCAGGTTCCTCAGTGAACTGAAGGTGTGAGTGTGTGTGCAGAATTCAGCTGCAGTTATGGTACGCAGGCATATGGCTGTAGCCAAGCAGTGGTGTGTTTGCGGGTGATCTAATGTGATCTATACTTACAGTGTGCTGCGAGTCAGCGTCCATGGCAGGGTGATTATTGTGCGTTAGTCCGTGTGGCTACGGGCCATGTTGCAGCTAATTGGGTGCCATCTGTCCTTACCTCCCAAAGGTGGAGTTGCTGTGGCTGTCGGGTTCTGCTCACGTCCGATCAGTGGAAGGAACAGCGGGACGTGGTCGTGGCTTCTAAGATTAAATGCTGGCGGGAGTCATGGCAACCAAGCTGGGCAGGGTGCTAGCGGCCGCTGCCATGGCAACCGTTGAGAACAATGCTTTCACGGCCCGCAAGTGGCCGTCCATATTGAAAACTATTGTTCAGTGTGTTGGTCAACGCTGAAGGCTCGAGTCGCTGCAGTAATTTCAGCACGGGTGCGGCTACACACGCCATTCTAGTTGAGATCGGGGCCATCTGCTAGGTATGGCACGAAAAAAGTATTAAGTATTATGGGCTACTGGTATAAAATTATACCAGGATGGAGCATGGTTGATAAAACGTGGTTAAAACAATGCATGATTGGAAAAAAAGGCTTGTGTCCTGCTTAACTAACCTGGACGAGGAGAGCCCAGAAGGACTACACAATTCAGTGCATCGTCACATGGTGTCGGATGGGGGGGGGTAGCATATTTTGGGATGTAATTCAAAACCTTTTACACCTCCGGGGAGGGATAAGGGGGGTGACTGAATAAATATTTATAGGGGATATTCCAATGAGGGCCACTATGTGTTGGAAAGGGTATTGTAAGAGGATTCAATCCAGCACTACAGCTAAGTCAATGCCTTGTCTGGGATACTGAATGGAAACCCTTATTGATATATCTTTATGTCCAGTTCATGAGTTCTGGATGACTACCCCTATATAACACCCCTCTCTTGGAACCCCCCTGAGCCAAGAAGTAGTTCTGTTTTGCAAGTTTAAATGGTTTATTTGAGAATGTAAACAGTATAAGCCAGTCAAGTGGCACAGCGAGTAGAGCGCCCGCTTTGACACCCGTGCAGAGCCTGTTAACGCAGGTTCGAATCCCGGCGGGGCCAAACTCAGCCTTTCATCCTTCCGAGGTCGATAAATGAGCACCACACACCGTGGGTAATAATAAGCAGCGCTCAGATACCTGAGGGTTTGTAGCGCTATATAAAAGCCTAATTATTATTATTATTATTATATATATATCACACTTTATAATAAATTAATAATTAATATCACACTTCAGAACATGAGCAGTTAACAACAATGGGTAATGTTATACTAATAAACTGATTTGATTACCCAGGAGTAGTATAAAGGATGAGGTAGCACGCTTGGGAATAGGAACAGAAGAATAAGGTGGTAGAGAATGCTTTATCTAGTTTTAGATGGATGCAATGTTGAATGAAAATGCAATACAGAAAATACTCAATATGATTTCAACAAAACAATGTAATCACTTTCCTCTGGCAATCCACTCCCCCCTTTATGCAATGCAAGGAAATGGAAGGAAAGCACACAGTTCTCAGAAATACAATCAAATGTAATTCAGTTCACCCCAGCAAGCTTAGACTACAGAAGTTTGAAACACAGGCCCAACATGCTTTTATATGTGCTGGCAATGAAGTGAGGAATATGCTGAAAATGGTTTTAATTCCCTTTAGGAGGTTCAGGGTGAGTGAAATATACTTGGGATGAGTTCAGGCTCACTTTAGCAAGGATCTAGGAGTAACTAGCAGGTTAAACAAATTTTTGGCAAAGGAAAGCAAGGAAGCTGCTGTTTTCACACGTGGCTGGATTTTTAACCAAATCGCGAATCGCGGCAAAATTTGCGAATGCGTGAATCACGATTACGCCAAAAGTATAAGGAGTAGCAAGTCGGTTCTAAGCTTGTTGAAAAGCAGCTGAGATTCTAAGCTTTCAGAGGAAAGTTAAACCAAGTTCCTAGCCCAAGCGGTTCCAGAGATACGGACAATTAAATAAAGGTAGTTTTTCGGATTTTAAATTTTAAAAGTTCAAAGCGACAGGTTACAGCTTGCAGCTAGAAAATGACAGGTGACAGCTTTGCAAATGACAGGTGACAGTTAGGAGCCAGTTCTGGTTAGATTAAAATAGATTGAATTAAGAGATTGGTTCTGCACAGTTCTGCTAGGTACTCACAATATATTTTGAAATGGGCGTCCCCACGGATCTGGTCAGGTTTTGGACTGGACTCCGGTTCTGGTCTCGGCTCTTCACAGTGATCTGGGTCAGCTCTCTGGTTCTGCTAACAGCGGTCTGGGTCACTCTGGATCTCTAGCCTCTGGTTCTGGATACTGCTCTGCTTTCTCTGGGTACAGCACTGCTTCTGGATCTTTCTGGCACAGGGTTTCAGGCCAGAATCAACACCTGGGTCCAGCTGTGAATAGTCTGCAAATGATTTTTGGGCCTGCTGACAAATACTTTTGCTTGCAGTGGGCCTTCTTGGTTCAAAGTTCTGTAGTCTCTGTTTAGCTTGGAAGTCTAAGTGTAGGATCTCTGGATGTGAAGTCGTCGGTGAGCTTGCAGAAAGGACACTCCCCTGTCAAATTGCACACAAATCTATATTTGATCAAAATACACATTTCTCAAATACATAGTGGTTTTTCATTGCATGTACATATTACCTATCACATGAGGTATACTCTGTTCAAACTCTGCTCTTCCTGAGGGCTTGCATTCAAAAATGGCAACTTAGTTTCGATTTTAGAGGGTTATGCAACCTTGGTTCTTCATTAAAAATTATACACATATACACGACCTGTCCTTACATACTCCAGTAAATTCCCATGTCTCTAGCTTAAACACAGAGTCTGTAGTATCCATAAATAGCGGGGTATTGCCCCAGAACATCACACAAATTCCCAACGCGTCTTAAAACGTGCACAGAAAATTCACAAGAATTATGGTATCATTTAAATAATTTTGACAAGTCCGCACTGTGAGTTATACCTCTTTCTTAGAATCATATTCTGGGCAACAGGGGTGTGTCTTTTCAGGTCACATGGTGTAGAAACCAGTTTATCCAGTTTCTGCCAAGCTCAGAGACCCTGCCCCTCCCAGCTTCTGCCAAGAGGAAGCTATTTAACGGTCCCCCTAATAAACCATCTGCCTGGGCCCTGGAAGGCCCATTGTTCAAGAGGAAGCCATTTATAGCCTCCCCCCAATAAACCCTCTGCCTGGGTCCTTTGTTTAGTCTCTAGCAGTCCCTTGGTAATTCAATCAGAGAGGGGTAACCTCCCCTCAGAATGCAGCCAGGCCTGAGAAATGCTGTGGATCTAGTTTCACTCCAATTGGGGGGAAGTTGTCGGGCAGAATCCAGTTCCTTAAGCCAGGCCCCAGCTACTGTCACTTTTAGTTACCCAGTTTTCTGCATTCAAATAAAACTAACAATTTTTACACATGCAGCTGGAATGCTGATTCTAAGTTCAAAACTATGACATTTTAACAGTGACAAACTATGTGGCAGTCAGAAGTCTGTCCCTCAGTTTATTTACACATTTCGATTTTTGGTAATTTTAAATCCAGTTTCATTTTAAGCCCCTGCAGAGCTCAGCCAGTCTTGTTATAAACCTTCAAGTCACTTCAGAATATAACTTTACATTGTATCCACCTCTTAGTAAGTCTTTCTTTGGCCTGCTCTGGGTTCATTTATTCAGTTTTACACAAATGTCTGGTGTTGTTTTAAAACGCCGGCTTTCTGATAGTGGTGAGTACTGGTAATGCAACCATTTTTGGGATTTAAGAAAATGAATTCCCCACAGTTCTAGGTTGCTTTTGGCAATCAGCATTGTTATTCCCTATGGTTTCAGGCTACTGTGTGGGTAGCCCATGGTGGTTTTAGGCAGTGCCCTTCTGTGCCCATAACATCGGCAAAAATGGGTGGCAGCCTATTCTTCATGCACTTCCCTGTGCATTTTCTGGGAAGTTCTGGCCATCATGATGTTTTCCATGCCAGTACTGGACAGTTTTTGTGGTAGGGCTCGGATGCATGGGTAAAAACCTCCCACAGTATGTGTATGCGTGCTGTCTAAGTAGTTAGATCACATCTTGATATACCCTCTAGGGGTATCAACCATTCATTTCCAATGGTTGTGGGGGTTACAAAATGCCTGTTGGCCAACATCCCCCATACAGGCAAGCATTTACACATGTGACATACAATCCTCTCCTCTGTTGCATAATATGATACTGTTGCGGGTGACCCAATCGCAGACAATAATGGAAAGGGAGCTACAGGGACTCCTGTAGGACTCCCTGCTCACTGTGCTCAGAGAGGCGCAGCTTCACCTTACTGATGAGGCCCAACAAGGCTTAAACACGTGTATGGGGTTGCTGTTGGTACTCTTGTTCAGAGAGGAATTGCCATAGCATTTCGGTGCTGGACTGCCCATGTGGGCGGGACAAAGACTGATATGCAAATGGGTATTTCCAATCTGTAAAAGGTACAGTGAGCAAAAAGTGTGTGCTGCATACTCTCACCTCAGAAAAGGTTATCATGCCATGTTCTTTCTGGAGAGGAGCGTCTGCTACCTTTTTTTAAACATAGCTAACCGACTGCATTCGAGAATGAAGTCGGTGGGAACACTGGTGGCGTCTTCTCTGGTGTCCAGAAAGGACCGTAGAACTTCCAGACACTCTGGGATCGACGTGTGTACACAGCTTCGACGTCCATGGTGACTAGAGTGCACGAGTCATCTGTCGCGATGGTGGCCAGAATGTTAATGGCTTGTGTGGTGTCCTTAATGTATGATGGCATCTTGGTCACAAATGGTTTCAGGAAGAAATCTGTGTTTAGTGATAACAGCTCCAAAAGCGAATCGCATGCAGATACGATTGGTTGGTAGGGTCCTTGTGTATTTGGGGGATGGTGTAGAATGCTGGTGTCCTAGGATTACCCTGGTTGAGAAAGATGTTCTCATCTAGGCAAATCCATTTGTGTGTTTCTGCATGTGTAGTAGGACTGATGATTTCTTCACTGAGTCTTTTGATGGGATTGAGCTCCAATTTCATATAAGCTCTATGGTCTGAGAGTAGACATTCACAATCCACTTCGTAATCTTTAGTGTCCTGGCGGACGATACCTCCTGCCTTGTCAACTGGTTTGATGGTTAGATTCACATCCATACTAAGGTTTTTGAGGGCAGTACTTTCTTCCTGTGTTAGGTTGTCGTGCTAGTAATTCTCTTTGTTAATTGTTTCTGAATTTTCTTTGTGACTATCTTTTCAAAAGTGGTGAATTCAGATGGTATGGTATGTGGTGGAGGATCAAATCTCGATTTTTCTTTTGAAGCCAGTCAGATTGGTCTTCTCGTCTGTGATTCCGTCATTCCCTCTATCCATCTGATGTTCCGGAATGTAAATTTCAAATCAGTGGGACAGCACCTAGCACCTGAAGTGTATCAGGTGCATGTGTTACTGTAGTCAGATTTTGAAAGTACGGTGAACAGCAATAACCCTAACTCGACCTGTGGAATGGCACCAAGGCCAGGGATGCGCGAGAGAGAAGTACCAGAAGGCCAAATCAATTGTGTACTGTAAGTGGGTTATTAGTTTTCACACGAGAATCTACTAGACTGTTCATGCCATAGCAAAGGAGCTCAACCTTAGCCCTCACTTGGTTATCCCTATAAAATGCAAACAACAACAATATAATTTCTGGTTAATATAGAAGTGGGTGCCCGGGGCAGGTAAGCCGCCAGCCCAGAACATTTTCTACACTTACAGGCTCAAGACAAATAGCAACACACTTAGTTATGACAAACTGGGCCCACCATGATACTTTATACAGGAGTTTGTAACCTGCGGCTCTTCAGATTTTCTGGACTATGACTCCCATGATCCTTCTCTCATTGATTATACTGGCTAGGACTGATGTGTAACGTTTTATTAAGAAGCCATCTTCAACATGGGAAGTTCCTTCCCTCCCCACTTAAGTGGTTATGCAACAAACTGTTTAACCTATTATTTGTTTTAGCCCTATCTCAGACACATATCATGCCCCTTGGATCCCTCTCCCCTTAGCTAACAATGAACCAAGAACCAGGCCGGTGTACAGAAAATATATTGGTTTTTATTTCAATTAAAAGTAATAGAAATTAGCACAAAAATGTCAAAAACCTCTTTATCCGTGGCACAACACAATCAACTTCACTCAGCATAAATACATGTTAATGTTAAATGATATTTGTACCATGCACTATCACCACCGGAGTGGCCTCTGGCGCTCTGGCGGCTCTGAAAAAAAAGGGAAGGGGGGGTGAGTTAGTGGAAATAAGCTGGGCAAGTGCAAGAGAGCAGTGATGTGCTGTTGGCAGCCTCAGCCCGGTGGGTCTGTTTGCTGGGCTTGGGGTGTTTTACGGTCGGCAGTCATTGTGTGCTGTTGTGCGAGTCTGTGTGGTTTGTTTTGTTGTTGCAGTGTAGTGAATTTTGTGCAGATTGTTGTGTTTTAGGGTTGTGGTTGGTTAGAGCTTGAGAGGTGTATGCAGAAGGGTGAAATTGTTAGTGGATTGGTTAATTGGCATTGCTGTCCTTGCAATTATGTCTAGGTGTGATGCTTGCTATCATTCACTTTTCTATCTGAGTGTGGCACTTGCTAATCTTCAATATCCTATCTAGATGTGAGGCAGGATAGTGAGCACTATTATATCGTAATGTGGCACATGCTAACATTCATGATTGTATCTAGATGTGATGGAGGCTAAAGTTCAGAATTCCATCTAAGTGTGGCGCATGCTAACATTCACATTTCTATCTGGATGCGACGCAGGCTAAAGTTAAGAATTCCATCTAAGTGTGGCACATGCTACCATTCATGATCGTATCTAGATGTGACGGAGGCTGAAGTTCAGAATTCGATCTGAGTGAGGCACACGCCCCCCTGGCAAAGAACTCTTTCCAGCAGCCTTAAAGGTGCTCCTTCACTCAGCTGTCATGGGAGAGTTTGCAGGTTTAGTTTGCTCAGCCAGAGGTCTTTCCTCTGGCCTGAAAGGGGAAACCACAGGAATCAATGGGCCATGACTATCACTGGGGTGGGGGTCGTCACTATTAAAAGCAGGCTTCCTAAATGCTAGATATACTAATGTTTTTCAAATGTGCATCTTACACTTGTCTAGAAAAAACAAAAAAGATGTTTCCAAACTGAAACATGCTCTTAAATTTATACTCACTAGACCACCAAATCCGTACCATATAGCATGGCCATGTGGCACCTTTCTGCTGCTTCCATAAAAGGCACAACTAATATGAATATGTAAGTTATTAAGCATATCCCTAATTTAATTTTCCACCCGCTCACCAACTCTCACATTTGGAACATGTTCAGATCAGCCAGAAACCTAGTTTAACTGGTCATTACTGTTTCCAGAGTCACAGGAAAATGAATCTTATATCCTCCCAAATTGCCTCGAAAATATATAGAACTGGTACAAAAATTAAATCAATCTGGCTTATGTTTGCTGACAAAAAGGCCTAAATGATAATAGTCCTTTTAAATTAATTGTGAATCTTCATGTGGGTCAAATGCCCCTGACTCCTGCCTTCCGGTCAATTGTTCTCATTGGGTCAGCCTGTGCCCACAGTGTTTTTTTTATTTTTTATCCGTCTCCTTTGTGCTGGACGCTTGCTCTTTGAAGTGAGTGCCCCCATTTTCACACATGCTCTGGCCAAGGGTGACTTTTTCTTGAAGTCAATGCTTTCAGAGCCAGCAGGTCTTGAGAACACTGAATTTTGACACTTTTAGCAGGACATTTCTATTGCAGTTGGTCATTAAATGGGAGATGTGACATCCAGGCTCCAAGTGGGAGATGTCCTTGTGCAGGTTTGCCCAAAGCCAACAAAAGGGTCTGTGTTGGGCTGACATTTTCCATGAAGACAAAATGGCTCTTATAATGTCACTGGAGTCTTGTGGGTGAAACATAATATACATTGCTTTTGGTCAACCCGCTCATCATATTTTGTTTTCCAAACATTTATCTGTGAGCAGTGATATTTTTTTCACTTTTACTTTTTAAAACAGTTTTTGTTTGCACACACATCTGCAGGCCGTTTTTGTTTTCAGTGTTCAGAAATTCAGTTTTTTATGTGACGGGGATCTTTGATTCCTCCTTCTTTTGTAGATTAAAATGCTGCTTATCCATTGGTAATGACAGGTAGGTCCCTTTCCACATGGCTCTTTAATTCTACATGGCCGTATTTGTTTCAGTGTTTAAAATCTTGCTGTTCATGTGAAAGGGGCTTCTTTTTGGGGCCTTTAAATGCCCCCCACAGATGGGAGTTGTAGTCCACACCATCTGGATAGCCAAACTTTGCGGCCCACTTCTTGATAAGAATAACGTGTTGCAGTGAACAGGGATATCATGCTGCCCGGTGCATACTTGGCAGGGTAAGATAATATCTGTGTTGATGAAGAGGCACAGTGCCACTTTCTGTAACTGCCATTGAACAAATGAAAGCACTTTTAAAAGTGTTTAAAGGTGGAAGCAAATTAAATTAATGGACTTGATGAATTTGCTAAAAGTTATTTTTGTATTTAACTTACAGGATGCTGTTTTTTGTTAATCGGGTGATGCAGCATATGATTTGATATGCCGCTGCCCTAAAACCCGTTGGTGCAGGTTTACATGCCATAAAAACTGTGTGTTCGAACCTCACTTGTTTTGAAAAAATAAATGTAACACACTTAGTTGAAAAAGCACTTTTATGAAGGTTTAAGTGCACTTGTGCAAAGATACAAACTCGAAGTGAGATAGAATTTTTTTTTGTGCGAATTGAGCAGCTCCAGTTTTCCTTTACAGTTTAATGGTTGAAAGTGGGAAAAATGCCATAGTAGGATTTAACTGCAAGCAACCCGTTTAACACTAAGGAGGGGATTGGGATCTGCCTGCCATCCGGAGGCCTAAGTGGGGGCAGAGCTCAACCATTTCCATAAAAAATATATATACCAACATTCACAAATAGCAGAGACGTTTTAACGCTCCCGAAGTTCAAATGTTAGACAGCATTAGGAATGCATAATTATGCAGTGCTCCACTCTATGCCATCATGCCGCATTCATACAATAACTTTCCTGCTCACAACACCACAAATGCAGGCGTAACACATGCACAGAAACTCGCTCACACCCATTGCACATACAACGAACACACTTGCCTTTCTTTGCAGTGGTATCATCTCAGCTTCTTCCGTCATTCCAAGACTCTGCTACCTCCTGTGTCGGCCCTTTCTGCTCGCACAGAAGCCCAACCAACAACCCGACACCCTGCTCACTATAGATGAGGCTTTCCTGTTCCCAATCGTGAACAACGTGACACCACGTGCTTGTCGGATACAGTATAAGGACGTACGCAGCAAGTAACGTGATTGGGGGAAGAGGGTAGCTCCCAATCTATCAAGCGTTATCAGGACTAGTTTGCTGTAAATGTGGCAGACACGAATACTGAAGCAGCTGCTGCTCTGGTCTGCACATCTAAACCTACAGCAGGCACACAAAGCGGCGGCAGCAGGGGGCGCACCGGTACATGGGGTGCAGAGGACAGGTCCAGCAAAGGCAGCTGCCCCCTTTGCTCCTGCCCTCCCCTGACTTCAAAAAGAACAAATTTCTTTTTGAAGTCACTTTGACTTCAGTCTTCTGAAAATAAATATTTCCGTTAGGATCACCACCGTAATGGAAATAATTTAATTCTAAAATCGAATGACTTAAAAAAGAAACGATTAAAAAAAAAATGAAATCCGCGGGCATCCCGCAGCCCCAGGATGTGTAGTGAAGGCGCCCCATGCTACGTCACTGATTGGCTTACGCACCACATAAATTATTAGGTCCGGACTTGACAGCCCACTCAACAGTATCATCCGGTAGGGTTTTTTGAATGACCACAAAGTGTGCAAATCACCTCAGTTGAAATTCTATAAATGTTTCCACGATATAGCCCAAGTTGATATTCTGCAAACCTGGCTTAGTGCAATTGTTCGGTTGATAAAGTCCTTTTAAAATCTACTCCTTCCCTTCACATGGTCTCAAAGTTCTGTAGTCTATCAGATCCTGGAGCACTTCCCTAGGGATACAATACTGCCAAATGTCTCCCCCAAACCCATAGAAAGTACAGTGGCACTCAGGTACTGGGTACTTTCGACCTGTACTCTTCAACACCACATGTTTCGCAAGCAGACATTATCGAAGGTTATGGATCATTGTGAAATGGGTAGACTTCAATTTCTGCACAGATTTAAAGATCTGGGATCCAACACCTAATATTTTATTGGGATCATTTTGGACCAATAGTTGAATTGATTGATTCCTTGCCATCCATTCTTACTCTAAAGGGAGGGAATAATGAACCCTCTTTCCCAAGTGCATCATATTGGTCCCACGAAACAATAAATATGCAGTTGAGGCCAATGCCTGGATTGCCTGCCTCCACTACACCTTTAGGCAGCTGGACAAAGCCATACACCCAACTCTCCAGCCAATGAAAGGAAAATCCAGCACTAGTCCTCAAATTGGGTGGCTGAGTCTTCAACTAAGGCAGTTGTTCATGGTACAAGGGAATGTTAAATAGGCGAGTGATCCTCAAATTGGGTGGCTGAGTCTTCAACTGAGGCAGTTGTTCATGGTACAAGGGAATGTTAAATAGGCGAGTGACTCCTGTAGTCAGCTATAGGCTTGGGCAGAAATAGCACTGTTAAAATGAACAAAAGGACTGAAAAGTAGTCTGACCGCACGAGGCTGAGCAGGTGTACAAAAAGTAAAACAGGGACTTCTGCAAACATTTCTCCTCTTTTCTATCAGATCTAAACCCGTTTCTATCATTGGTTTTTTTCAGCACTAAAAAGTGTGTGAGGGCTGTGGCGGACCAGAAGTAATACTTGGGCTCTTGGGACATCTTGTTCATGTATTTTTATTATATTATATTTTACAATTAGCCTGACCTCTTGGCCAGCCTCAAAGAAAATGACAAACTAAAATATTGAACATTCTCTCTAAGAGCTGTATTCCGTATTCTAAAACTCAAAAGTTCAAGTAAATGGTTTTCTTGTCAGAATGAATCAAAATATAAAGTCCTTAACCCACGCCCCATGCCAGCCTTCCACATTTATAGAAAAAAATGAACACAAATATCTAAAGGGTTTAACAACCAAAATGATGCTTGACTGCTGCTGCTGCTGCTTCTGCTTCTGTTCCAGGTTTTCTCCCATGGATAGAAAGTTCTTCAGGTGCCACTGTAATGGCAAAATGTTCCAAATATAGTCTTACTTGAGGTATTTCAGTCTTTCTCCTGACACCTTGGGGTGCCGATTGCACTAGTTTACACTATTTACACTAGAGTGTTTCTGTTCCCCTCCAGAGTGTCACACACTCTTTAACTCCCCTCAGGGTATTTCTCTCTATCATCCCTATTCCAGGGTGTCGTCACCCTCTTCCCGTCTTCTGGGGTCTCTCGATTTGTGTTCCCCTCTCCTCGGGTATCTTCGCTCTCTCTCCTTTTCTTGATTCTTGTCCCCTTCTCTTGGGGTATCTTCTCAAGAGAAAGAGTGATAGTGATCTCTTGACTTTCGTTCCCCTCTCTCGGGTTATCTTTATTCTCTTAGGCTACCTTCACTCAGATTAAGGGGATGAGTCTCTTACATGACTCTTTCGTACTAGGACCACCCCTTCTTGCCTCTTGCCCTTCAGGAGTAGTCAGGCTTTCCACAGTCCCTTTTTCACTGGGGAATGTGATGAACCGAGGGAATTTGTCCCTTCTCCGCAGGAGCTATGAAGGCGAGCCCGCTCCGCAACACCCTCCCTAGGGTTGGAGGCAAGTAGGACCTCACTGGGAAATACTCCCCCTGAAGGGACATGGACTCACGTCCGCATGAGGAACTCCCTAAAGCTGTGTGTGTCATGGCCTGCATGAGATGCTCTCAAATACCAGCAACCTCTTTACATCAAGGCTGAGATGAAGAAACTCTGCAGAGTTGCTGTTATATTACTGAAAAGGACTATGTCCCTTTAAATGAAAATAACCAATTGACTGAGATGAGAGAGAGAGAGAGAGAGAGAAAAGAAAAAAAAAAATCAGAAGTGCAAGTTAGCCCGGGGAGACCCTGTGCAGGGTGACACCTTCAAGGAGCCGGAACCAGAGAGCCTGCAAGTTTCAAACTCGTACCACTGCACAGAGCGGAACACCATAGTTGTGGCATAGCAGAAACATGACAATCCAGCAAGGCAGGTGCCAGAGGATAGATGGGGGTGGGACCACAGGTGGTCCCACCACCATCCATGGTGGACTGCTGGTAAAACCAACTTCGCCAAGAACATTTTGACGGAGAAGTCAGTAGGTGGAAGGATCCTCATTCGAACACCGGAGCACTGAGAGGAGGCGAGAAACAGAGAGAAAACAAACGCAGACGAGAGAAAGGCACCAGCGGCCTAGCCCAAGCTAGAAGGATTCTGAGGAACCCGACTCTGGATGACGTTCTGCCTCGAAGAAGGGAACTCTGAGCAATAGGAGTCGTGGGTGGCCTCAAAGAGGGAATCGTGTTGTAGAGTCAACTCGTCCAGTACTAATTATGAAACAAAGTTGATCTTGAAACAAGACAATCTAAAGAATGAGAACACAAAAAAGGAAACTATAGTAAAGCTGAATAAAGAGAGAGCAGAACCCAATATTGCTATTCCTTAGGAAAAGAAAGAGTCAAAATTAAATTCAAAGAGTGATAACCCGAAAGCACAAACTATTGAAAAGTTGAATGAAGAGCGAGAGAAGCCAGTGATGATAATACCCTGGGAAAAGGCACCTATAGTGCAACAGATTCAAGGTCGGAGAGTCCAAAGTGAATCGAACTGTAACATACAAAGGGGGATAATAGCCCCAAGCCACAAATCTAGTCAAGAATATATTAATATCTACAATCAAGGGGGTGAAAGTTATAAGAGATTTAACAAAGAGATTACTAAAGGAAGGGGAAAGCTCACAGGCCCTTTGGAAGAGTTACAGACTCTGATCAAAGAAGTAACAAGAGGATATTTAAGGATACTATAATAACTTACAGACTGATACTAGAAGTATCTTAAGGAGATGCAAGTAATTCTCAGAGCCCTGACTAGTTTATATAGTGGTAGGGTCAATTAGGATAGATTTGGACTTCCATGACAGACTGATGAGCACATTAGTTAGTACGATAGGTAGGAAACACCCAAAGTCATTGGGAAAGTTAGGCTTATGATAAACCATTCTTTAATAAACCACCCTGAAAACACCACATGATAGTCTGTGTCCTCCTTCTGACTCGCCACATGAACTTTATGTCCCTAGCCCCTTCCACGGGCTAGCATGGGCTGCCTTTCTTCCAGCTTCTCTGGGCTCGTGGATCAAAGGGGTGCCAGCCACTTCTCCTCTGAGTTCAGCTGGGCTCTCTCAGGTTTCCCTCTTTAGCATAGCATTGTAGCTTCCAAACCCAAGGCAACCTTCCTTCCCCTGCTTCAGGCTTCCTCTCCACTGCTTTCCCCAAATCAGCGAGACAGGGAACTAGTTCCCAGCTGAGACAACTTGCAACTGAACTGACTCTTCTTTTATTCAGTCCACCCCCTCCATCTGACTACTGTTTGGCCGAACTGTCCACCTTCACCATTGGTGGAAGTAGTGCTTACTTCATAGCCTCCACCTATTGGTCAGTTTGAATAACAGTTGAGCCAATTCGGCGTTGCAATTTACTCTCCTATATTTACTCTCCTATATAAGAGCTCTGCTCAGGTTTATCTGGTTTGCTCCTTCTGGGTAGACGGTAGGTTTGGCTCTCTGTGTTCCTCTTGCTTAATGAAAGGTTTTATTTCCCCATGCCTTTGTGGTGTTGTAGATGTTATTTCATTAATTTAGAGTCGGCACACCCACTGTCCTTAATAGGGAATTGAAGCCGAGTCTTATACATAGGAGGTAACTATTCTTCCACTGTGCAATTTCAGCTGTACTGTTATTCAGTGGGGAGGGTGGCTGAAGCTTTTGTCTTGTAGCTGATAAGCGATTTTCTGATCTCCATGTTGCCAGCTGTTCCTTTCCTTTCGACGCCACATGGATTCAGTGATATGTTATTTGTGTGAGTCGAGGAAAAATCTCAATTCACTACAGGGCCCTTTCTAACCACGCGGAGAGCAAGGCCCACACACACCGAAACTGTTAAATGCTCACCAAAAGACTGGATCAAGCAGTTTAGTTACTGCCTTTTATGCCTAGCTGGCATAAAAGAGCCACAAACCTTATCAGTCACCATTTGATTGTCACATGGCCACAATTAACTTAATCCTGCTACCTCTGGCCTCTTGGTCCATTTTTGAGCTTTCCATTTTGAAGAAGAGGCACTCCATTTTGAAATGTATGTGAAACTCCTATCAGCCTTTCCCTCTTTAAAGAGGCAACCTCCTCACTAACCCAAAAGGCCAGGGTGAATGACAAATTGCTGTCTTTGTGAGGAGAAGCACAAGTGCCGTGCATGGCATTTCCATGCCTGTTTTAGAATTCTTATATATATTTATTACAGAGCCTGAGGTAGCGGCCATGTAGTTATGGTTAAGTTGCTCAATTCCTGGAATGAGCACGTTTTGGGCGCCTTCGAATCCTCAACAAACTTTGCAAAAAAAGTATATGGCCACCTAGGAATGTTTTAGTGAAGTTTGGTGCGGTTTCATCCAGAGGTGCAAAGTTATACGGGGAAGTCCTAACATTTTTTAAATCCTCATAGACACAATGGAAAATGTTTGCTCGCGCCTACAGCCCAAACCGTTGGACAGATTTGCACCAAACTTGCACAATGAGCGGTAGTTTCGTCCTGAAATCGTGCTTTTGCAAATTTGTTGTTAATCTGTCTTGTAGTTTTTTTTTAAATGGCCAAAAAGTAGGTAAAAAACAATTACTTATATCCTCCCTATGGGCCGCAGACTCATTTCCTGATTCGGAGTTTGCGTACGCCTCATGGCCAATCGGAGAGCAGTGTGACGTTCGCAGACATCATTCGCGACCACTGATTGGTCAATTAAAAACGTGAAGTGTGCGTCAAAACCTTTGAAATGGACGCCATGTTGGATTCGCAAAATGCGCCCATAGTCAGCGGACATTGTGGTAAAAACATATTAAAAAACACAACATTTCACTTGATATATGATATGGTAAGTAGTTTATAATTTGCCTATACACAAGTGTGTCAAACTAATGAAACAACCTCTGGGGAGGTGAGGGATGTGATATGGCCATAGAAAGCCAAAATTCAGTTATTTTTTTCTTCTATAAAGTCTGCGAACACCTCAGATGTTATGGGGCATGCCTGCGATGTTCGCGAATATCTCCGATATTCAGTGGCATCCATGCATATTTCTGCATTACATGGTCGGTGAAAAGTAGTTTTTGGATGGCTTATAACTTTGGCGCCACTCAATGAAACTGCATGACACTTTGCAATATCATTTTAGACATGACCCTGAATGGTTTTCAGAGTTTGGTGCTGTTTTGTCAAGAGGGGACAAAATTAGAGGGGGTGTCCCAAAATATTTTAAAGGCTTATAAAATTGGTGCTGTTTGACAAGTCTGTACATAAGTTTAAAAAAAGATTTTAGACCCAGATTTGCATGTTTTTGCAAAGTTTGGTGTGATTTTGTCAAGAGCGGCAAAATTAGCGGGGGTCTCAATATTTTTAAATGGCTTCTCACTTTGTTGCTATTTGACAAATCTGCACAAATGTTGTCTGAAAGATTATAGACCCAACCTTGAACGTTTGGGCAAAGTCTGAATGCATTTTGTCAAGGGGGGGGGCTAAGTTACATGACAGTTTTTTGTATGTATATTTTGACACTTTTCAAAAAATAAAACATGGATGGATTTGCAGCAAACTCGTGCAAGGAGCATTGACAAGGATCCTAAAGCATGGTTTTGCAAATGTGTCCATATTTCATTTTCTGAAAAGTGTCATATGGTAAGTACAAAAAATAGTGATATACCTTTGGTGACTGAGGTATATAACCTGTGGCCATTGGCCAGATTGTCTGGGTCATGGCCGACAATCTGGCTACTGGCCATGACCATGACAGGCCGGCACTGGGTTAAAGTAGGCATGGCCAGCAGGGACGGCTACGGGGTAACGTTTTCCAAATCATGATAGGTTTGAATGGGGAAATAAATCTGCCCTTGGCTGCAGCCCGATGTGCTGGACAGGATTGTAGCAAACATTCGCCAGGAGCATCAGCAAAGACCTCAAAGCATGGTTTTGCGAATCTGTCGTGTTTTATTTTTCCAAAGGGTCAAAATTGAAGGAAAAAATGTTGTGCATGGACAGTGGGCCTGCCCCTCGACAAGGTGGAATGCTTACACTGATTTTATTGGGGCATGCGGTATGGCCGAAGCCCTAGGTTTGAATGGGAAAGACATTCTGCTTGCGGCTGCAGCCCATAGTGCTGGACGGAATTGCAGCAAACATGCGTGAGGAGCATTAGCAAGGACCTGAAAGAATGCTTTTGCAAATCTGTCCTGTGTTTTACTTTTTTGAAAAAAGTAAGTACAAAAGGTAGTGATAAAACTTTGATGCCTGTGGGCCTGGCCCTTGGCAAGGACAAATATCTACTCTGATTTGCCTATTGGGGAATGTTGCATGGCTCTAGCCCACACCCTATGGATTGTGGAGACTGGCCATGGTTGCAAGCCATGTGCACAGGCCATTCGTCACATTATGAGGGTATAGTGGACAGAACTAGGTTTCAGGGTAGCTGCAGTGGATGACAGGGGTGGTTTGGTGTCACTGGGGTCATGGTCGAGCCTCATGCACTAGGCAATTCAACCATGACTTGCATCCCCAGAATGCACTGTTGATAACGACACACATCAGTATGCGTTGCAAAAAATATGTTTGTTGAAGGAGTTTTACAGTTCTTTCATATGTTAAAAGAGGAATTATTAATAACCTATATACAGTGATGTAACATCATGAAACATGTTCACTCGAAATACCCTTGGAAGTTCTCCAGTTCTAGTAAGCTAAGCAACCATAACTCGCGCCACCACCATGAACTGCTAATACTAACACCCAGGACAATAACTGGTGGGGCACTGACCCAGGGGTTTGCAGTTAAAAGGGCGCACAGGGCGTGGATGAAAGAAGCCTCCCCCGAGAACCCCTCCAAGGCCGCTGATTGCAAAGATTCTAAACTACCGGGATCGGGAAAAAATATGCGAATTCTTCCGGAAGGGTGGAACGATAGAAAGGGGGTCTGCGAAAATTACAGCTACTACACTTTGCAGGTACAACGCAGCAGGATGAACTTTGGGGCGGTGAAAAGAAGTTTGAGGGAAGCTGGTCACAGATATATGTTGCTTTATCCGGCCAAACTGAAGGTGTTCCATAAGAACAAAACCTTGTTTTTTGAAATGCCGGAGGAGGCTATGGAATGGCTGTATATGCAGAGTCGCCCCCACGAATCGGGTGTCCAGACAGGAGTCGAAGAAGATAAGTAACATGCAGCTGGGTCATCTCTGGTGACATAGCACAAGACACTGGTAATAGAATATAGTATTAAATAAAGCTTACAGAGAATGTGTTGCTGGAAAAATGCATGCTTGCAAGATCCGTTTGAAAAAAAACAATCCTAATTATATAAGTGGTAGCTCCTGGGAGACAACCCTTGAACCCCATAGCATTACGCTTAGTTAGGTCACCATTAGTCTGGTCACGCCCCGCAGGGTCCTAGCCCTCAGTCTCACGAGAAAGGACAAGACGCGGGTGGGCCTGCGATCCAGGGATGGAGCTGGGCACTTGTTGGGGTTGGGCAGGGAGGGGAGAGGGGGAGAGTTGTGTGCAGTGGGGTAAAGTTGGGGAAGGGGGGCAGGGGGAAGTTGTTGGGGGTGGGAAGGAAAAGAGCCAGAAAACGTGCCATAGAGAACGACATGGGAAATGGAGAGGGGTGGAAGGACATCAAGTCAATGGAATCGGGGAACCTTAGAGTAGTGACCTGGAATGTGCGGGGTCTCAATAATTATCTAAAACGTAACAAAGTAATGATGTATATAAAGAAGATGAGGATTGACATAGCCCTACTACAGGAGACCCACCTCACCAATGAGAAACTGGAGGTGGTTAGGCGAAAATGGAAGGGTAGCATCAGGGCAGCCACATACTCGGCATATGCAAGAGGGGTGGTTACATGGGTGGCACCACATGTGCCGTTTCAGCTGCTCCGGTCGACGATAGACCCAGAAGGCAGAATGGTGATGGTGGCGAGACTCCTGGAAAACAGAGAAGTGAACATCATAAATGTATATGCCCCTAACCATGACACTGCAGCCTATTTTAGGTCCTTGTATGGTAAAATTAGCCCCCTGTTAGGTGGCGTGATACTGTGGGGAGGTGATTTCAATTGCACCCTGAACCCCGAGATGGACAGGTCAGATAGCAAGCTAGCAAAACCCGCGCCTGCAGCTAAAGCGTTGGGGACACTGTTGACGGACCTCAGACTGGAGGACGTGTGGCGGCGGTTGCACCCAACGGACAGGCAATACTCTCATTATGCAGCGCCACATGACTTGCACACTAGGCTGGACTATATATTCACCGCCGCTGAGATAGCGGGAGAAATGGTGAGCGCAGAATACAGAGCCCAAGTGTTGTCGGACCATTCGCCTTTGGTCTTGGAGTGGCGATACCAACCCCCAAGGGCACGAATCCCGACGTGGATGCTCAGAGCAGAGACCCCTACAGGATCCGGGTTTCCGAAAGGACCTGAGGGAGGCTATCGAGGAATACTTTGTCATTAATACGGTATGGGAGGCATTTAAGGTGGTGGTGCGGGGAGTAGCCATTTCTAAATCCAAAGGTCTCCAAGGGGGTGTAGAACAAGAATTGCAGGAAACTGAAAGGGAGTTAGAGGACCTGATGCGTAGGGGCGTACCACCCGGGAAGACAGCGCGAAAGATAAGAGACTTACAGAAGGCTAGCAGCGAACTCTGGGACAGATTGTAAGCTAAATTATAAGAAATACCCAGAGAGGCAACATGCGGGGGGAGACGAGCCAGGCAGGCTACTGGCCCGGTTATATAAAAATGAGACACCCAGGACGGTGATCAGAGAAGTCGGAGATGCGAAAGGCCAGATCCACAACACCCAGGAAGGAGTAAACAAGGAGTTCCTCTCATATTATAAACGTTTATATGAGGATGCAGGCATAGATATGAGCCAGGAAATTCTGGAAACAATAGAAGACATAGGGCTGCCCACTTTAGACGATTCAGAACGATCGGATCTGGAGGCCCCAATCACTTCAGATGAACTGGAGGCGGTGATCCAACACCTGCCCACGTGTAAAGCGCCGGGGTCGGATGGATTACCCAGCGAATTTTATAAAACGTATAAGCAGGAACTACTCCAGCCGCTACTGGCCATGTTCAATGAGGCCTACGAACAAGGGGTGCTGCCGGAATCCCTCAGAGAGGCTGTGATTATCCCGCTCCTGAAACCGGGCAAGCCGAGTGTGGACTGCGGGTCCTATAGGCCCTTATCGATGCTTAACCAGGATAGTAAAATACTCTGCTAACAGGCTTAAGCGAGTAATTGGAAAATTGATACACCCGGACCAAACAGGCTATGTTCCCGGTAGAAACATCACAGACAACCACAGGAGGCTACACCACATCATTGAGCAAACTGAGGAAGACCTGGGCGAGCTGGCCATTGTGTCGCTGGACGTGGTCAAAGCCTTTGACTCAGTGAGGTGGCCATGGTTGATGGCGACCCTGAAAGGATACGGGATGGGGCCGGGATATATCAGGTGGGTCAAGATGTTATATAGCTCCCCGATTGCGAGGGTCAAGACAGGCATTATGTCAGATAAGTGGCAGCTCAGTAGGGGGACTAGACAGGGATGCCCCTAGTCACCCATGTTATATATTCTTGCGTTGAAGCCATTGGCAATGTGCCTTAGGCAACAATTTGGAGAGGTGGGGATTCGTACGACAGGGAGCACACACTTGATATCATTGTACTCAGATGATATGCTCCTCTATCTGCGCCACCCGAAAAAGAACCTGCAGTACGTGCTGGAAGTGATGGATCGCTATGCTGCCCTTTCGGGCTTATCGGTAAACCCCAGGAAGTCCAGCATGTTCCCCCTGGGTAGGTACAGGAGTGTTCCACTGGGAAGACTGCCAATTCTGCAGATTCCCTGGCAGACTGTAACGCTCAGATATCTAGGCATAAACGTATATCACAAGATTGAGGCGGAGCACAAGCACAACACAGTGAAAGCAGTTGAAGGCATTAAAAATAGCATGATGTTTTGGTCCAGATTACCCCTTGCCATGATGGGAAGAGCAGCGCTGCTCAAAATGGTGGTCCTGCCCAGACTATTAAACTTTTTGTAAATGTCCGGTACTTGATCCCTGACGTTTCTTTGTCAGACTTCACAGCCTATGCGGGGGCTTTATATGGCACAATTCTAGGAATAGGGTGGCCCTGTGGAAACTACAAAACTCGTGTGATAAGGGGGGCATAAACCTGCCTAATTTTGAATTACACTACCTGGCGGGACAACTATTGTATGTAGCGAGGTGGCTGTCGGCGAGGAGTCAGCGGAGGCCAGGCTTTTGCAGGGGGACTCTGCCCCATACTTCTTGAGAGAGAGAGAGAGTGTGGCTGCACAAAACAAAAGTGTGGGGGATGGGGAGACTGCTGGTGCTGGTTTGGGAGGTCTGGCGCAGGGCATGGAAAACTGTGGGTGACCCAGACCCGCTCTCTCAGCAGGTCCCGTTGGTGGTGCTATGTGGGGAGGACTCCCAACTGGTAAAAGGGGTCCGCAAATACTGGGAACCGGTGGGCCTGGCCACCCTTGGAGACATATGGCGGGGGGGGCATTCGAATTCCAGGGGCTGCAGGAAGAGACTGGGGTGCATAAGGGCCAATATATCACTTATACTAGGATCATGAAACGGGTAAGGGAAAGGTGGCCTGAAACAGTATTGGCAGAACCACCAGATGCCACCGTAGAAATGATGTATGATGTCTCGGAGGGTGGGCACGAAATATCTCGGATATATGAGCTCCTGAGTGCAAAGGCTGGGAGGGAGCTGCTCCAGCTAAGGCTTGACTGGGAGGGGGCGGTGGGCGAGCCCATGACAGAGGGGCAATGGGATAGAGCCCAGAGGTACCATAAGAAAGTGTCCCGGAATGCGAGACTCCAGCAGATTCAGCTATATGTCACCCACAGAGCTTACCTGACCCTTGGCAGAATAGCCAGGTTTGGAGGCTCAGCAGTACAGAAATGCCCCAGGTGTGGGGAGGAGGAGGCTGGGCTGTTGCATATGTTCTGGGCTTGCCCAGAGTTGAAGAGATTCTGGGTGGAATTGAAGACTAGATTAACCAGTCGCGGGGTGGCGCTTGACGTGGGGTCTGCTTGGCCGTGTATGCTCGGGGGTTTTCCCAGGCCACGTAATCTAAAGCATATTAGTAAGATGAAGGATTTGTCTTATATCTTGGCCAAGCGTAGAATTTCAATGTGCTATAAGGTGGCCCACCAGCCCAGAGTAGAGATGTGGTGGGCAGACCTCCTGAAATGGGCTGAAGCAGAAACTGCGGTTTGGTATGAAGCAGTCAGTAAAGGGGGGGAGGAAGAGGTAGGCCCACTAATAGCCTGGAGACAGCTTCAATGGCAAACCCCCATCAGGTCAATCATGAAACGGAGGACTGTGATGATCGGACGATAATTGAGACACCTGAAGAGATCCAGGTGGATGGTACGGATACGACGGCTCGAGTTGTTGGGGGGGGGGGGGACATAGAAGGGCATTAATAAATGTAATGTCTTAATATCGATCCTGAAAGATGGTTGTAATGTTTGGAGTGTTGTTTGCAATAAAAATAATAAAAATTGTTTACATTTTTTTTTTTTTTTTAAACCACCCAGGACATGGACAATGACATCACAAATGTCATAGACATCACTGACGATGTCACATATGAAATTAAGTTTGTTGAAAAATACCTACAACGGGTTGTGTTTATAATGTTCGTAACAAGATGCTAGGGGTGATCGAGAGACCTCTCAAGAACTACTTAATGTATTAAAGAATGTACTCCTCTAAAACATTATATTGGAGTGTTATTAATACAGGAACCTACTCGTACATACACATAGGCAATGGCTGCAGCATGCACCATAGAAGAACAATATTTTTTTATCAGAGTTTTGAATAATGTTAAACATGGAATAAATAGCTAACAATTCCCTACACACTTGTGTTAGTACAAACAATACATATGAAGACCCACAATGCATACAAATCAGAGGCACATACAGGGAAACTAAAGTAAGGGAGAAAGAAACAACATTGCCCCAAAATGTCAATAACATTTAAGTTCATCTTCATGTACAAACATTAATTGTGTGTTTGAGGCCTGCTTATTGCCTCGTGTATGTGCACCATGAGCTGAGACCAAACCCTATGGAAAGTAATTTAAGAACATGCGACAAGGTTAACGTATAGATATATAGCACCTTTTGACTTTTCATATTCTGACAGTCAGTGAACAAAAATAAGTGCCCTAGATATGTGATGTCATCGGTGATGTCATCAATTACATTTGTGATGTCATCTGTGATGTCCTGGGTTTTAGTGCACAAGTTATGTTTGCTTAGCTTACCTTAACTATTTCTGGGGGGGTTAACTTTTTTTCACAGAATTTAATAGGTTTCATAGGTTTTTATTAGTGCAAATTAAACATAATGTCCCATTAACAAGGTTTTTTCTGTGAACAAATATATATATATATATTCATTATAAATATCCAGCTTGATCCACGTAATCACACAGGCAAATGCGAGTCGCATTTTCAGTCGGAATTCTTCGGAAACAATAAATAATCATCAAAAATCAGGAATCACCAGCATCCACATTAAGTTAAAAGGTCTGTTTTATTCCAAAATAAGTATTAAAATATTCATGCAGCTCCGCAAGTTAACAAGTTGAGGCAGCAGTGGCATACCCGTCTGCTCGCACATGTTAAATAATGTGCACGGGGAGGAAAAAGGAAGTTCAGAGAGAAGAGATGTGCGTAGATCTGCAGTACAAGTACTCTATATCTGTGTCCAGTTAAGAACATGCATGCCAGTGAAATATGCTGGAAATCAAGGTAGTACTGCCTATCAATGATGCCTACTATATGGTGGCCATCTTATGCTGTCCCGTGTAGTGTGAACTCGAAGGGTAGTGTAAGGAACTCATGGTGGCAACAGTAAAAAAAACAGACACAAGTAATCACAGTTCAAGGATGTTTATTGAACTTTATAATGGGTGAGATAAACACCTCATCTAAATCTAAGATGGGAGCAAGCTACGGCCATCAAATAATAATAAGGCAGTCCTAGTAGCGTCTTGTTCAATAAAAGGGGCCTATACTAAAAAAAAGAAAAATTGCCAATCCTTACTACTAAATAACAAAAAGAGTGTGGGATAATGTACACCAGAAAAAGTGTTCACAAAATAAGTCAGGATGGTATGGCTGAGTTTCCCTTTCCCACGTTTGAAGCACGGGACAAGTTGGGACTCTTGAGCCTAGCGCACTCCTTGGCCTCGTAATCAGCACGAGGTTCACAGTTCCAGTTCAACAATATCAAAAGCCTTCAGAGGCTGAGTGTCTTTCTTGCTTTTAGTCTTTTTGCCTTAGAAGGAGTGCTGATTTCAAGAAATAAACAAGAGATCTCTCGGATCCTCCTTGCAACTCGGGCTTCCCTCTGTCGGGTTCACTATGGCCTTTCTTTAACACAGCCCATGTATTGTTCATTCTCTTCAGAAAGCAGGTGTTTCTTTCTCCCAGTTTTCTTTCGCCATCCCTCCATCGGGTTCACACTTGCCTTATTCCACAGTTCACAATCTTAATGGAAAGCAGGGTTCCCTTCCCCTAGCTTTCCTCTGGCAACGGGTCAGAGACTTTCGATTGTACAAATGATAGGACGTTACCCTTGTAGGACCAGTCTGACGCCTCCCGCCACCCTTTCCTAGGGCTTTCTGGCACTTGTAGTTTCAAACACAGGTCCCGGTCAGAGTCTTTTGAATGAGCGCCCAGGTGGTGACGGACCTGCTGCACCTGCACCTCAACTGGCTTTCTTTAAAGTTCAAATACACGCACAAGTTCTTTCTCTTGCGTTCAAAATGTTGCTACTTGCAACCTTGGGCTCAACACATTTCGGTCTGCTATCGGGTTCCTCCGACTGAATGGCTATGCTGAACCTGTTGGCTCCTTTGGTCACTGGAGCCAAGGATAGTACCACGGTAGCCAGCTTGCCTCTCCGCCTGCATTATCAATGCGGGAGGCCCTGTGTACCCTTGTCATCTGCTGCTTTGCACGCCAGCTGTAACTCCTGGTCTCATAAGTTCCTTTTCAGAGGCTTTGTGGGTTTGAGTTGAAAAGGGCAAGGGTAAGTCCCCCTCCGTCGTCCTTCCAGGTCTCACGCCTTTCTTCTCTGTTAGAACTGCCGGTTTGGGGTAGCTGTCTCCTTGTGCGTTCGGCCTTGCTTGAAGTGTGCGTCCGTGCTCCGCCTTTTATCCCTGTGGGGAAAATAAAGGGCCATGGTTATTTTCAATTGCCTGGCTCTGCCTGACGCGTGTGTTGGGACATGTGAGATAAACGGCACTGGTGTTAGTACGTTGTCTGTTATAGTGTGAGAAAGTGTTCATGAGGGAAAAAGAGGGGGGTGTAGAGCTTCTAAGTGTCCTACGGGGTAGGATGAGGGAAAGGTCTTACAGGGAAGGGGATACGGCATCTCAACCGTCTGTGTCCCACTTCCAGTCCACAAAGACCCCTCATTCAGGTGATCCTCCTCCACTGGGCTGCCCTCAGGAACTGGATCCAATAGTGATGGCTGTGTCCCGGGCACCTAGACGACAGATCTCCGGGGACTAGCTGGTCAGACACCTTTGGGTTTCCCACAGTGCTACCGAAAAAAAGTCTTCAGTACGTGTCTAATTAGTGCAATACAGGTCACAGATTGGATAAAGTGCAATGTGCTGTGCATATTTCAGGTAAGAATGCACTCAGTCACACCTGTAATGTTGGTTGCCGATTGCCTTCCGACATATGTACTGTAAATTAGAGATTTAATAAAGTGCGATGTGCTATGCAAATATATGCTGTGCAAAGAAATGTAATGCACATTTTCTAGCCTGTTGCCTACCAACCTGTACACTGTAAGTCACAGATTTAATAAAGTTCAAAGTGCTGTACAAATTTGTGCTATGCAAAGAAATGCTGTGCACGTTTTTCTGCCATATGCCAAACAGGTAGATGACATCACACACTTGTGAACAAATGCATATGGGTGATGCATTGGCAATGTCTCTGAAAAATATGCAGCATAGAGGGGGTGAATGCCTAAATGAGGACTGGCTGGTTGTTTTGAAGTGCATAGTGCCAAAAGACTTGTCATGTAGTATAACTAAAATAAGTGTGTTGAAAGAAATTGTCAGTACTGTGCAAATAATGCTAAGCACATGGGCCTGCCAACTAAGATCCATGTAAATGGTAAACCGCATATACCAATTTATAGATGCAGATTACAGTGGAGTAACAATGTCACTAAGACTAGTGTGTTGCGATATAAGCTCAATCCCTAAAATAGAGTCTGCCGATAATTGCAGAGTGCAATGTGGCAAGCAGCCTGACTGGTAAAATAGTTCAAGCTAGTATGTTGGAATTAGTTCCCAGTGCCTAGAGGATCTGCTCCAAGACTTGAGGTGCAAGGTGCCAATCAGCATAACGAGGGATGGAATGGAATATCACCAACCAATGGTGTAAAATGTGTTATGAAGAATATGGTCTTGTAAGGTTGTGGGACTGTCGCCTACCGGCCTAGGATTAATCATGTAGGTTAAAAGGCAAGATGGTCTATGTCTGCAGATAATAGCACATTTTTCTCTGAAACTTCATATAATGTAGGTCTAGTGCCTACAAGCGGACCCTCATAAAATAAGATAAGTAAAATTTAACAAGAGAACAGAGAAACACCTGACAATATAAACAACCCAAGGAGTGACACTATATAAAAATGAAAAGACAGGGGGTTAGGGAAATGAGAAGAGTGAACAGTATATCCTGAATCCTATCTGCTGACATACTAGGGAGAAGTCATGCCAGTGTTGCGTTGGAGTCATAAAGGCATTTGTTTCTTTATCTTAACTGAAGAGAAGGTGAGAGGAAAAGAAAATTGGTCTTGTGTAAATACAAGCATAGAGTACACATCAATAAAATGTTAATTCGCCAAAAAAGGTGTAAAGCTCTTCATCTACATTATGTCCTATAGGGTTTTTGGTTTCATAATCGACGATATATCTTTCCCCTGTTGCCGTAACAGCAGTTCCCTGTCGTCTCTTCTGGGTCCAGTGATGACCCTATGTATCCCAAAGAAAGAGAAACCATCTGGTTTACCATTATGCTTCTCTTCAAAATGTTTTGCCAATGGGTATGCTGCATCATGATTCTTGATGGCTCTGACATGTTGTAAAATGCACACCTTCAATTTGCATTAGGTTCGCCCTATGTACCGCTTGTTGCAAGCACACCTCAATGCGAAGACCACGTAATCTGAATCACAGGTGATCTTGCTATTGATTCTAATGGTGTTGTTGAGCATAGGATGTTGATATGTTTCACAATTATAGGCAACCTTGCAGACTTTACATCTGGTGCATTTATGAAAGCCTTTTGCAGCTTCCCCAAGCCATGTACCAAATATATTCTTCTTTTTGTTCTCCATAAAACGGCTAACCAGTTATATAGTTCCAGAGCCTGCAATACTGTCCCTTTACTGTATTTCAATGGCAGGATGCTTTTTTTGAAATGGTCTAATGATTTTACACTTTTTTGCGCTAATGCACTTCAAAGATGCATACCTGTATGTTTATTGGCCTAAGTTCTGCCATTTGTATTTCTTTGTGGTAGTAGCGCTGTCTCTGTTGGAAAACTGTGAATTGCGGTATTGCTTCACCAACCACAACCCTGAGGCATCTGACACTGTTCTGAGGCTAAGCAGTTTTATGAAACTTCGAGTGCGATTTCATAAATATATATATGTTACACGACCCGCGGTAGTGGCCGTATAGTTACGGTTAAGTTGCTAAACTCATAGGAAGAGCACTTTTTTGGCGGCTTATAACTTCGCTCCTCCTGGAGGAATCCTCACCAAACTTTGCAAAAAAAGTATATGGCCGGCCCTGAATTTCTTCGCCAAGTTGGGTGAGGTTTTGTGCCGGGGGGGGGGGGTCAAAGTTATAGGGGGTCCCCATTTTTTCCCCCATAGTCTGAATGGGAAAAACCTTTCCTCACGGCTACAGCCCGAACGGCTGGACGGATTGTTACCAGATTTACGACCGGAGCGAGGGCTTGGGGGCAGAAAGCGTGCTTTTGTGTGTTTGGTGGAAATCCGACCAGTGCTTTTGTTGCAAATTACTGAAATGTACGTCCCAAAAAATGAGTGATATCTGGGTCCGCTCCACGGTCCGAAGTGTCATTGGCCTGCAGTACGCTGTGATTTCGGCAAACGTTGGACGTGGCCAGTGGTTGGCTGGAGGGAAGCGTGGTGTGCATCAATGTTATTGGGAAACCTCGCTATGGTGTATCGGAGGACAGTGCTGTGGCGGAAGGGTCTGGCAAATGTACCTTACGCCATGAGTTGGTGGCAAGAAGGGAGGGAACGGGTGGGGGAGTGAGGAGTGGTTCATGTGACGTGTGTAGGTAGGTGGAAGAAGACAGAGGAGTGCCTGCAGTTTTCGTGCGTACTGCAAGGGGCAGGTAGCTAGACAGACAAGTACTTTGTGTGGTGATTGGAGGCAGGTGTCGTAATGGCTCGATATCTTCTGCTGCGACCTGTTGGAGGTGACCTCTTTTCGTGGTGAGTGGTGGTACAGCAATTTTAGAAGGGTAATGAAGTGCACATGACATATGTTGGATGGGAGCGCAAGTGGTTGTGCTATGCGGATGAAATGCGGTTGTTGGGCACATGTTGGCATGCATGGCTGCAGGAACCTGCTTTGGGTCTGTGGAAGGAGTAGACTATTGGATGCATGGGCAAAGGCTGTAGACATACTTGCCAACCCTACTGATTTAGGGAGTAGGCTACTGCTTTCTTAAGCAGTCCTACCACCTGCAGATTTGGGTGACAGATCCTACTGTTTTTTACAGTGGCAGGTAATGTATGTGACTCTAAGGCAGGCTGCTTGAAAATGGCCCAGGACAAAACATGCAACACATTAGTTAGTCTATCTGTGCGGTGGGTGGGTAAGTGATTACTTTGAGTGATGGCCTCAGACCAATCCACTGACCTGACAGCTTTGTGACTCTGCCCTGCAATCTGGCCGGGAAAGGCCTTTGGTTAATCACCAGTGAAGGCAATTGGCAGAGCGTACCACCATTACATAGCATCTCAAATCAGACCGAGGAGGGTATAAATCTCCATGTTGTTCAGTTATTCATCTTGCACTGCAGGAATAAATATGTACTGCCGAGGCTGCTGCTACAGAGCAGTGGCAAACGTTGCCTACCAGCTCTGTGTAATTACCTTCTGTGAAGGTAGTTAATTGAATTCAGTGTTAACTTAACATTCACAATTCTACATTTTAAACATCTTTCCATGTTGTGCTGTTTGATGGGTTGTGTATTTTAGAATACTCCAGTGGTGCCAACAATGCATGTTTTGTCATTTTCCTGTGATGTCATTGTTATGCAAAGTATTATTTTTGAAACTTGAAAAATCCTACATCTTTTTGGTCACAGAATGTTGGCAAGTTACATAGACCGTAGGGCATGCGCTGAAGAGCGTAGGGCTTTAGCATACCCACCACATTAACGCAAGTGTGGGTGTGCATCCGATACAGGGTGGTGCTTGCATTGTGCATTGTGTGTACATTGGTTGCAGTAAGGCAGTCTTGCAAACTGATTATGGGTAGTTTGGCACTGACACAATAGTTTGGGAATGGAAGTGGGGACGGCCATTGTATGTGAATGAAAGTGCAGAGGGGTGCAGGAGAGAGTGTTTTCTTTCTACATTATGGTAACTAGTGCAATTTGTTGCTGCATAGTTACATGGCGGTGCGTATGTTGGTTAGGAGTGCTGGTGGTAATGCTGTGTATGTGGATAGTCGAACTTGGTGACATGGTGAAATGGATGGTGCCATTATGTAGCAGTGAGTGTGTAGAAGGCCTAGACTGTTGGGTGCATGGCCGAAGGCCGTAGACCGTGCATTCAAGAGGCTAGGACTTTAGGACACACAGGGCAGTAATGCATTTTGGTTTCTGCAGCACTTAGGGGGTGGTGTCCTGTAAATAATGGGTGTGTAGCACATTTGAGACGCAATAGAGCAGGAGAAGTGAGCTGCCATGCGTGCATGTTTGGTTTTGAGGGTGAGGACACAGTTACAAGATCAAGTTTTTGATGTGTACTTGGTGATGATGCTGTGAAAAGTAATGAAATGAAATGATATTTTATTTATATTGCGCTCGTACACAAGTGTTTCAGTGCAGTGTGGGCACTGGGTGCTGGGTTTTGCATACTGTTAGTATGAAAGAGGATATGATAGAAGTGCGCCTTTATTGTGCTTGGTTACTATGGTGTGAGCTGAATTGTTGAAGTAGGGTCAATGTTGTGAAAAAGTTGGGGTTAGCTTGGTAGTGACACAATAACTTTGTGAATGGGTGTGGGTAGGGGTGGTGGACGCTTTGGTATGTTTATGGATTCTCCTGATAGCAACCTGTTTTCGTGTATGGGTGCAATGCTGAGGTTAAGTATGTGATTGGTGGATGCGTGTGCAGGGTGGATAGGAGAGCTGGTGGCAGTGGTGTGTACGTAGATTAGCGTAGTTGGTGATATGGTCATATGCATGGTGACATTACGTTGCAGTGCCTCTGTTCAAAGCCTAGCCTATCGGGTGCATGGCCGAAGGCCATAGGGCATGCATTGAAGAGCCTAGGACTTGAGGAAACCCACGCCACTAATGCAATTTCAACTGTGTTTCGGGTAGCGGGAGGTGATCTGTAAAGAATGGTTGTGGAGTACATTTCAGACGCCATAGAGCAGCTGAAGTGAGCTGGCAGGCGTGTATGTTTGGTTCCGCAGGTGAGGTCGCTGGTGGAACATGGTAAAGTTTTGGATGTGTGATTGGAGATGGTGCAATGATAAGTCACTCAGTGTGGGCACTGGGTGCAGTGTGTGCATACTGGCAGTATGGCAGAGGGTATAGTGGAAGTGTTGCTTGTATGGGTTCTTTACTGTGCTATGTGCATTTGTTGAAGTATGGCCAATGTTGTGAAAATGTTGTGGTTAGGTTGGCAGTGACACAATACTTTGAGAATGGCAGTGGATAGGGGTGATGGAGGTTGTGGTATGTTTGTGGATGCTGCTAATTGCAACCTTTTTTCGTGATTGGGTGTTTTATGGTGTGAGGGAGTTGGGTTGAAGTGCTGCTACGTATGTTACGTTTGTGCACAATGTTAGGTGCCCACATGGCCGCATGCATGCATTCATACTGTTGTGCTGGTTGTGGACAAGGGTGGACTGTTGTGTGCATGGCCAAAGGTGTGCTGGGTGCGCCGCAGGATCATTGTGAATGCTGAAATAGGGCATCCTGTAGTAAAAGGTTCTAGTGGATCGCCTTTGGAAGCAAAGGGAACGTGCTCTCAGAGTGTTTAATGGGAAATATGGAGTTGTGTACAGAAATGATAGTGTGCAGTGCCGAGGTTTAGCATGGGATAGGTGCAGGCGTTTTTCAAATGTTATATTCGCCAATAGGTGCCACTAAGGGATTGTTGGAAAATTCGAGTGCGAAGGGAAGAAGTATTGTATCTGCTTTACTGGGGCATGGCCCTAGCTGTAGCTGGGAAAGCGTGCACGTGCCACATCATGGCCTTCTGAGCTTGGAGCATTCGCAAATTGAACTGTGGGGATTCTCCAATGAGTATTCGAGGGTGTGGTTCACTGGAGGGGGCGGTGACATATTTACCCAAAGTTGGATGCAGTGAGGTTGGCAGAGATGGATGGAAGGCGAGTGCTTATAGTCGGTGATACCTTTGTGCACAATCTGCACAGGTATGCTGTGAAAAGAGGCTTTTATGTCATAAATGACATTTGTGATGTCATGTTTGATGTCATGGGTGTTAGTCTTAGCAGAGCACAGTGCTGGCGCGAGTTATAGTTGCTTAGCTTACCATAACTGGCTAATTTGTGGAGTCTTTCGGTTTGACCTGTAACCATGACGTCCCTATAAGAACGTTTATCCATTGAATTTCATAGGTTTGCTAGTTGCTAGTGCAACTTAACCATAACGTCCCTTTAACAAAGTTTTTTGTTAGTGATATATATATATATATATATATATTCAATGAAAAAACTTTGTTAAAGGGACGTTATGGTTACTAGTAAGACTGAAAAACCTCAGAAATCCTCCAGTTATGGTAAGTTAAGCAACCATAACTCACGCCACCACCGTGCACTGCTAAGGCTAACACCCACGAGCGCACGATTGCTCCGCTCAAATTCACCCAAATAAAAAATAAATTGGGGGGGAATTATAAGAGCCTCTACAAAGGCCCACAGGGCTTACCTATAAGGGTGGATAAAACCAGGCTGCTCTTGCAGCGAGTGATGGGGCAAGGAGCTCCTGCTCTCACAAGCTGTCTGCAAAGCAGGTCTGTTGAATGAATCCAGAGGGTGGTTCCTTTCCCCTGGATTTCTCTTCCATTGGTTACTCATTCAACAATATCAGTTCCTTAGGTTTCTCTTGAGCAAATGTACAAACAACTTGGCTTTCTCTCTTTGTGTTGTGAGGATATCTGCCTGGTTTCCACTGCTCCTCCTCCTTTACTGTGGTTAGCACAACCTTTTTGCTAATCCTCATTTGCTTTTTTCAGGACCTTTTTTCGTTCATGTATTCCTTACTCAATGTTCAGTCTGTCTTTTGCTGGTGTAGTTTTCCTAACAGGGCTTCCCTTTAATGCACTTACTTGCAATTGCCTGTTATACTCTCCTGCCAGGGATTTCTTGGATGCACTCTCTTGAAATTGCCTGCTATGTTCTCCTACCACGTTTTTTTTAAATGCACTTACTTGCACTTGACTGGTATACTCTGCTGACAGGGATTTCTTAGATCTCTGCATACCTCTCCAAGGTAAATATTCTCTTGTTTCTGATTCTTCGAACAGTTTATATGCCTGGTATTCTATCCTGCCAGAGCTTCTTTAATCTGTACGTCGCACACATTCATAATTGTGAGACTCTTTATCTTCCTCTTGTTCCCTCTTGGTACAAAATACTAATTTGTGCTCTCTCTTTTGTAGACTTGGTTAAGGTTTAGTTGGTTCTGGTGCAATCGCCAATATGCACCGGTGTCCCTGGGTGGACTCACTGGCTTTAGCTGGCACTTTCTACCTCTCTCACGTAACACCCGGCAGCTCTTGTTCAACGTCTCTGCTTCGGTTGCTATATTCGCCATCTGGCTGTTCAGCATACTGTGGTCCCTGCAAGGCTCCTCTGCCTCATCACTTAAGCTCCATTACAGTGAAGGTTGCGACCAAACACATGCAAACGGAGGTGAGCCCTCTGTTGGTTTCTAGTGTTCCTGCAGTATCTGCTGGGCCATTTTGCTTCGTGACTTCAAGCTCCTGTAAGTTGAAGACTGCTTCCAAACACCTGCGAACACCAGAGAGACTTCTGTTGGCTCCTGGTGTTTCCGCAGCATTTCCCCTTTCAGTACTGAACCTGGTCTGCTCCATAGCTCCTTTTTCCAGCCTCACAATCTCTCAGCTCGTTCCCAGAGAGACAGCTTTCTCTCTCCAGCAACTCTGTCCTTGTCAGCTGTTCCAGTGGTTTAAATCTCCCGGGCACAGGTATTTGCTCGCAAAGTCTAGTGCGCAACCTGTTTACCTGGCTTTCCTTGATCTGCATTCTTCATTCTTGAATTCTTATAAGTAAAGTCTCGAAAGTCTAGGTAATTGTTCTCCAAGGATGAGTCAGTTGTAGATGACTTACAGGTAGAAGCTGAGAAGGTATGTTCCTTGTGTGGTTGAGGGGAGGTGTTACAGTAAGTTATTAAGGCTTTAGGTAGGGATGGGTTATCCTGAGAAAATGATGGGAGATACCATCTCTCCCCATGTGATCCTGCCTCATATATCCGAACCCAGGATCAGGTAGCGGCTGCCAACCCCTGGCCACATGTTGAGAGGCTACCGCCGGGAAAGGAGTGATGACACCATCGGATTCATCACAGAGGCTAAGAGGGGAAATAAATGAGTTTGCAAGTCAAGGGAATCAGTTCAGCAGGTCTAAATTCTTGTATTAGAAAGGCGTGATACAGAAGAGTATACTTTCAGCTAATATGCACACTGGAATTCCAAGGCAGTGTCGTAGTATTATAAGACAGAGATTGAATATTGTTGGGTGTGTTTGGGGAACGAGAGCATGCTTAGATAATCCTGGCAGATATTTTGCAGTGGGCCAAAATTCAAGTTGCAAGCTACTAGCCAACCATAAAAAAGTAATTTTCCACCTCAATGCTATGCTTACACACAGCACACTCTTTCTTACTCACCTAGTCAAATATCACTTGCCAATGTAGAGTGGCGAGTGCAAATTTTGCATTCTATATATGGGCTAAAAATACCTGCCATGCTAATTTATGGTACTGCAGATACATTTATTCTGGGGCAGCCACGCCTATTTCAAAGGCGGCCTAACCCAAGAGAAAGACATGTGAGAGGTGAATGTTGTTTTTTTAAAAAACTTTTCTTTATTGGCAAGAAGCAGTAGCTGGCACAGTACATGTTACAGCAACAACATAAATTTCATATTAGAAGAGTAGGTGACAATGCACAGGCGCAACAGAGAAATCACTCATGCTCATAACAGCAGGTAAATTACAGCAGGGCCATTCAACTTACAGCAAGATCAATCCCCTGCTCAGGAGATGGGGGAGAAGACAGAAGCTCCAAATCAACCCTTCTGTTCAGGTAGCTACAAAACTCAGTCTAAACATTTTTAGGTCGAGCATTCCCAGGCAACATGTTGATGTAGTCCTCCTCGCACATTTGTGTCCAGGTGAGGGCTTTCCACCACATCTCTAGTGAAGGGGGGGGATCGCCGTTTCCAACACTGCAGAATGCATTTCTTGGCCACAATCGCAGCCACATTCAGGAATCTAGCTACCCGCTTCGCATCAGTCCCCTCCCAGAGCCCGAATAGTAGAGACAGGGGGTCAGGGTCAATACGAAACCCCACCACCTCAGAGAGAGCCCCAAGCACCGCCTCCCAGAACGGAGCCAATGCCCCACAAGACCAGAACATGTGGGCGTGGTCCGCATTGCTGGATCTACATCTCTGACAGGAGTCGGAGTGGTCCCGTGCAAATCTCCCCACTGCGTGAGGAGTGTAATACAGGCGATTGAGAAACTTGTATTGGACGCATCTGACCCTAGAGTTGAGAGAAACCTTGCGTGTATGCATGCACATTTTGGTCCACATACCATCTGTGATGTCCAACCCCAGATCGCGGCTCCAAGCATCCCGGACAGCATGGGAGGGTTCCGCAGCTCGCGCCATCAGCATTTTATACAGGGCGGACACTATGCCCCTGCCCCCTGCAGAATTCGCAATATAGCAAATCTCGGGGGATTCGGGGGGGGTTCATCAGGATACGAAGGCCACATGTCCTGGACAGCCGCTCTGAGTCGAAAGTATTGCAACAGCTCCAGAGAGGACCCGAAGTGCCCTGGCCTCCATGTATGCGGGGTGATGAATTTCCCATCGGGGAACAGGTCGGAGAATGATCTGTATCCCAGGTCCAACCAGTGACGCATCAACAGCTTATCTTGTGTGGGGGTGAGGCCAGGGAACGACCACAAGGGAAGCCATTTATAGTTCGGGGGGGAGCCAGAGTGGGGCATCAGAACCTGTCGCCACGCTCTGATAGTGGAGGCCACCGGGTCAGCGGGGGCGTCCGAGCGATACGAGTGGAAAAGGATAAGAGACATGACATGTACTTCCGCAGTCGCGAGGATCTCAAGCTTAACATGGGGAGGAGGGTCCTGGTGCTGGTACCAGTGTGTGGCATGCTGAGCTTGTGCGGCTATCCAATTCTGAGTAAGATCAGGCGCATTGAAGCCACCCTTCTCGTAGGGCAGAGTCATAAGTTGCCACTTCCTACGCACGGAACCGGAATGCCACAGGAAGCGAGCGCACCCCGCATGCAAGTCCGCAAAGTATTGTTTCCCGGGCCAGAGTGGGACATTAGCAAATATATATAGGAGATTTGGGACTATGATCATCTTGATTAGGGACAGCCTCCCTGATAGTGAGAGGGGAAGGTTACACCATCTTTTCATCCTAGTCTCAGTATATTGCGCGGCCGCCCCATAGTTGTCAGCCAATAGAGAGGACTTCGAGAGGGACACCTGAACCCCCAGGTATTTGATGCCCTCGGGGACCCACTTGAGCGGGAATTCGCATGCAGGTTCGGAAGTTGCGGGTGTGAGGGGAAAGATTTCTGATTTGGTATAATTTATAGTGAAGCCCGAGAATGTGCCAATTTTGATTATTTCACGAATGATCGGGTCGATATGGACCGATGGGTCTCTAATGTACAAGAGCACGTCGTCCGCATAAAGTGATATGATTTCGGGGGTGTCCCGTAGCCATATCCCTTTGCGGGTATGGTTGTCTCTGACACTATCCGCCATGGGCTCAATAGCCATCGCGAACAGGAGGGGAGAAAATGGGCAACCCTGACGCGTCCCTCTATGGAGGGTGAAGGGAGCTGAAAAGTGAGCGTTAACCAGGACTCTGGCCACGGGGTTAGTATATAGCAGTTTAATGCAGGCCATCATGTATGGGCCGTTCCCCATCTTCTCCAGCACCGCCCACAGGTATTGCCATGAGACCATGTCGAACGCCTTTTGGGCGTCTAGCGTCACAGCAACCGCGTTGGCTTTGGGGTCTATCCTAGAGATAACATTGAATAACCGCCGGATGTTTAAGGCAGTGGAGCGGGCAGGAACAAAACCACTTTCATCCGGGTGGATCAGATATTTCATGATGGGGAGGAACCTATTTGCTATGACCTTGGCGAAAATTTTGGTGTCGGTATTGATGAGGGACAGGGGTCTGTAGGAGCCGCATTCATCAAGAGGCTTACCCGACTTGGGGAGCACGGTGATGACAGCCTCACGCAGGGACTGGGGAAGGGTGGCAAGGCGCAGCGACTCGACCCAAACCTCATGAAGCCGCGGGGCAAGAAGGGCAACATGCTCTTGATAGAACTCGGCAGTTAGGCCATCTGGGCCGGGAGCTTTCCCCTTAGGGAGGGCGGAGATGACCGAGGCGATCTCATCAAGGGTGAAGGGTGTATCTAATTGTTCTTTAGTAGCTAAAGATATGAGGGACATTGGGATGCGATCGAGGAGGGCATTCAGATCCTGCGGGCTGTGCTCCCGCTGTCGGGCATAGAGGGTAGCGTAAAAATCTGCGAAGGTCTCAAGAATGGACCGATCGGACCAGTGCCGCACTCAGTTATTGTCGTTGATACTATCAATCCGGGCTCTGTAGTGGGGGTAGAAGAGCGGACAAGACGGGCAAGGGTACGACCTGGCCTCTCCCCCTCCCCGTACCTCTGGGCCGGGCAAGGTATCTTATCTCGCTGAGGGCGAGGGACTCAAACGTATCCAGTTCAGTACGTATCTGTGCCAGCTTCGGCGGGGAAGGGAAGGCAGCGTACTCACGCTCAAGCCCCCTAAGTCTGGACTCAGAGCGGCGTAAAGAGTTTCTAATATCTTTCAGGACCCCAGCCTCACTGGAGATACACATGCCTCTAATGAAAGCCTTGAATGTGCCTCCCACCTCACCCCATCCGTTGTGTCATGTCGTTTGTTATTATCAAAAAACGAGGTGATATCAGCAAGGATGTCAGCCCTGAAGAGGGCCGGGTGCAGAGCTATGTCCAATGTGATCGGGGAGTGATCGGACAGCGTGCGCGGCAGAATCTGTGTGGTAAGTGTTTTGCCCATGAGCCCAGCGGAGAGAAGGAAGAGATCGATTCTGGAGTGACTGTCATGGGCAGAGGAGTAAAATGTAAACTCTTTAGACAATGGGTAGAATGCTCTCCAGGCATCGACCAGACCAGCTGTTACCATGTGTGCATGGAGGCGGCGAGCAGCACTGGACACCACCCTGGGTGCAGTTCCGGATCTGTCCACCTCGGAGTCTAGAATGAGATTCATATCCCCCCCCCCCAATAATTGGAACCCCGACATATCTTAGGAGGATGTCAATAATGCGATCAAAGAAATCGGGTGTGTCGATGCTCGGGGCGTATGTGTTAACGAGCAGGCATTCAGTATTAGCGAGGAAACGGTGGAGGATCACGTACCTGCCCTCAGTATCTATGTGGCTGGTGCGCAGGGAGAATTCCAAGGACTTGTGAATCAAGGTAAGGACACCCCTGGACTGTGAGGAGTACACTGAGTAATATTTGTTGGGGCCCCATGCCGGGGCGAGAGAGGACGAGAGGTGAGTGAGGGCGTGGGTTTCTTGCAAGAGAAATATTTTGACCGTGTGTCGCTGGACATATGCAGTAATCATGCGCGCATTCGTGAAGTTGCTGAGCCCTCAGACATTCCATGACATTAGCCTAACCGCCATTCAGTAGCGTTTTAGGGGGGATTCCAGTAACGCGTGACATAGTCTGTCGAATAAGTGTCGGTCACCCAAACAGTAACACGCTGCATCGCGCCATGAGCCACTGCTACCTCGCCATTTTTACCATAACATCCCACAACTGAACCCCCCCTCCCTCACTGCCACCCCCAACACAGCAGTGCCCATATACCCACCCAGAGAACCAAGGCAAGCGTGCCAAACCCAACAGGGCACCGCTTGCTCACACACCCAAATGGGGCGCAACCAAAGATCAGAACAAGCCAAACTCGGCGTTGCAGCTGCAGCGGGGGTCGCTGCTGCCGTGGGCCCGACTGAGATGACAGATCGGTGGTATACACCGTGTACAGTACAGTGGTAAACATGGTAAGTTTCCAGGAGACACCACAACAGAGTACGGTTAACAGAGGGTATAGAAATAGAAGTCCCCAATGGTCGGTAGAATATACCATAGATCGTACCCCGGTGTCACATATTAAGCTTCAGGAGACATTACAACAAGTTACAACAAACAAAGGATATGCAAGACAAAGGATTCATGAGATAGCAAGGCAAATACAGATGGCGAGGAGGTACAATAGAGGATTCCGGCCTCGGGCGAGACCGACCCGCTCAACCCTCCTCCGATGGTTCGTCAACTGGGCCAGAGAGAGGAATATGGGACTCAATAAATTTCACCGCCTCCTCTGGGACCGTGAAGAAGTACAACTTATTGCGGTGGGTGAGCTTCAGCCTTGTGGGGAACAACATGGCGTATTCCACCCTCCTCTCCCTGAGCAGTTTTTTCACACCATTGAATTGTCTGTGCTCCATTTGGACGTTGACAGAGAAATCGGGAAAGATGCGGATTGTCTGGGACTCAAATTTCAGTTCGCCCTTTTCTCGAGCCAAACGTAGAATGTGATCCCTATCTCTGAAGCTGAGAACCTTGGCGATGATTGGTCTGGGGAAATCGCCCGGCTTGGGACGGGGGGCCAGTGCGCGGTGAGCGCGTTCAATAGTGAAAAACGGGGAGAGTTGAGGATTGCCCAGAAGGTCTTTCAGGAGATTTTCAACAGCATGTTCCATTTTGCCCTTGAGGGCCGCCTCCGGGACCCCCACAATGCGGATATTGTTCCTGTGGGATCTGGACTCTAAGTCGTCGCACTTCGCCTTGACCTGCTTCATATCGCGCACCAAGTCAGACACCGTGCTCTGGAGCACGTGCACCTCATCCTCATTGGCCCCGATCCTGGTCTCGGCCTCAACCAGCCTACTGCCATGCTGGTCCAACTTGGTGCGTAGTGAGGCGACACTGGCGTTGATGTCATCTAATTTTTCATGAAACGACGCAAAGTTCTTTGCCATAGACTCCATCAATGTTGTAAGGTCTGGCTGAGGGGAAGGTGAGGGAGCATCAGGGTCGTCCTGAGGCGAGGCGGCCCCTCCCTGCTCTTGTCTAGAGAGGTTTTTGGCATATTTGTCCATTGCCCCGGTTTTGTTGGCCCCGCGTGACTTGCCAGACATATTTGGCGACACACCAAGATCCCAGAGGGCAGTTAAGCAGAATGCACGTACCAGGCCACAGGGCAGTTGGGGGCAGGGGCTACAGGGGGGGAGCAAGCCTCCCAACTCACGCAGGGCCAATCGCCGTATAGGGATGAGAGCGAGGTGTACAGTAGGCAGGTGCATTGCGGGGTGCAGGTATCACTGTAAGAAGGAGCCGTGCGTCCAGCTGGCAGGAGTGGTAGGGGATTATAGCGGGGAGACCACCGAGGCAGGCACCCCAAAGATCGGGTTGGGTCGCTACCAGAGAGTGGCCGTCGTGCAGCGCAACACGGGCCCAGGGCGCCAGGCGGGCGAGGGGCGCTGGCAGGAGGATGTTGTACCTGGGACAGCAGGCAAGGTGCCCCAGGCGGCAGGGAGACAGGGAGAGGGCGGCACCGGGAACAGCAGGACCAGAGCAATGTCCCACGGGCCGTCCATAGTGCAGGCTCAGCGAGGTTTCAGGCCGATAGTCTCACAGCAGCCAGGCGAATGTGGGGGGAAATAGTGCTCCGCAGGGCCGCCACCCCCAGGATAGGTAAATTGGAGAGGGCGGTAAGCAGCAGTGATGGGCCCCCTACTCCTCACCTGTGATCAGCAGACTGATGAATATGGTGCCGGCAGCGGGCCAAGTCCAGCACGGCCCCACCAGGATCTGTGGGCAGCCCAGGAGGGACCAGCCGCAGAGCCCCGCCGCCACCGGAGGGCCAGGGCCACCTCACGGGGTCGGGGAGCCCAGCAGAGAAGCCGCCCGACTGGAGGGCCTGGCGTCCAAGCCGCGGGGGTCCACCCCAGTGGGCCCCACAGTAAGATGTGTCGGGGGCCGCAGCCGGAGGAGTAGCAGGAGGAGGGATGTCGTGCAGGCGAAGCGAAGGTACTGGGCCGCAGGGAGAGCCGGTCGAGGAAATGAAGGCACCAGCGTTCCAAGGCCCGAGATCACAGCACAGGCGGGAGGAGGAGCCGGGCAGCCCTCGATGTCTGGACGGGCGCCTCCGGGGACCACGGGTTGTCAGGGCCGCAGGTAGAGGACCCAATCGAGGAGGCCCGAGGGGGCGCCCAGCCCACGCGAAGTCAGCAGTCCAGCAGGGGGAGCCGCTCCGGCGGCTCCCGCAGCCAGTGTCGGCGGGCCTGCTTGCCCCCGTCCCACTCGGGAGGCAGGCCGGGAAGAGGAGTCGGGCCAGGCCGGCGGCGGCACCAGGGAGAGTGGGGGCGCGATGAGGAAGGCGCGCGAGGCCCGGTCACGAAGCCGGGCGGCCGGGAGAGACCCTGGGGCGCCACTCAAGCGCCAGGACCCCAGGTAGCAGGGCGGCCAGGAGGCCCAACTCCCGGAGGGCCTAAGCGGCCGGAGCCGCGGCCTGATCACGTGGCAGATGAGGCCTCAGCCGTTCGGGCGAGCTTCACAGCACCAGAGCAGCCTAGACTCCGATCTTCGTTCAAAGGATATCGTAGTGTCGCCAATTACACCGGCAGCACGATTCTTGCACTCTCAACTTCGGATGGGATATAGAACCGCTGATATAGGCGGATGAACAGCGGCCGGGCCACGAAGCAAGAAAGCTAAGCAGCCATCTTGCAGGCTGCTCAACAGCGCCCCCCCTCAGAGGTGAATGTTGTTGACAACCAAAGGCAAGGGAGTGAGACGGTCAGAATTAATAAAGTAAATAAATTGTGTCTGGACTTGGAATTGAAGTAAACAATGAGTGTGTTCTGTATAGAGCTTCATGCCACAGTAAGGCCACCTCAGAGCATTGGGGAGAGGGAAGTGAATCTTTTCAGCCTGCACTGAAAGGGCCCCTCAACCCCCAACGGCTGTGAACAGCCAGTTCAATAGAAGGGATACAGTGGGTGCCCCTGAAGAAACTTCCAGGTGATGGTGGCTTTCACTATGCAGGTTCCCTGCTGTTGAGACAGTCCTGAGGCTTGTTGCCAGGAGGATAGCTTGGGAGAAAGTAGTTTGTCTTAGAGGCAAGACAACACAGAGCAACACAGGTTTGAATCCTGGTCCCGCAAGTGGAGACTTTTCTCTGGTGTTAAGCGTGATATAAAAGATCAATTAATTAATTGCCAGAATAGTCTCTGTTCTATTCCAGCAAACATTTGAAAAGTCCTGAGTTATTAAGTCTTGTGCCCCCTTAGGGGGTAGTTGGCCACCTCTGTGAATCAACCACCCCTTTCCAAAACATTCCCTCGATGAGATGCTTAGTTAGGTAACAGTTAGCAGTAAGGAGAAACCCATGTAACTTTGGGAAAACAGCAGATTTTACTGGACAACAACCTGCTCTTTCTACAGCACTGTACAGTCTTCATGCCCAAAGTTCACCGTCAGTCTACTGGCCGAAAAAGGAAACAATGGGTTTGAAACACAAATGAATTTGCTCCAAAAACAGACCAATGGATCTGGAGAGTTTATATACATGGAAACCCTTTGAAAGCAACAAGTGGGTTTGCCTTAAAACATGTCTCCACACAAATTAATGTGCTGAAATGCTGACTCCCAGACTTAGGCCCTTTGACCCAATCCTTCAGAACCCTGACGGGGATTACATCAAAACCTGTGGAAACACACATTAATTTGCACAACACAATGATCCAGAATTGGCCAAAAAGACTGATTAGAAATTGCCAAAATGCGTGAATTGGCCGAATTTGGGCTGTTGGAAAATTCCTAACGGCCGAAAAGTTTGACCAAATCACGCATTCGTTGCTGAGGGATGCAGGGGTGTCCCCGGCACCCTTGCACACTATATTGTGAATGGGGTTTTTTGGGGGTGTCCCCCGCAGCCATCCCCCAAAGAAAAGAGAGCGTGGGCAGGGGTTTGGCCAAGTCAGAAATGTTCTGGGGAAAAAAGGCCCAAGGTTATTTCGAAAAAATAATCTTCTGTCTTTTCTCCCTAGAACATTTGTAACTCAGTCTTTCAACCCCGATCCCAAAGATCCACCCTCAGAGTAAACATTTTCTGACATATAATATAGTTTGGCATTCATAATAATTGCAAAAGCCTTTTTCCTTTATGGGTTTTCTTGAGGGACCCAGTATGAGTATGCAGTCTTCTTGTGTATTTGGTTGAGGGGGAAAGAGGTTTGAATACCATCCATCCTCCCTCATTCTTGATGACGTACACAGACGCGCACATACACAACCCCCAGGCTAAGCTTTCCATGTCAAAGTGTTATGTCCTCCTGTTTTTGAGAAGTTGGGTTGTACCGCTAAAGTGAGGATATTTCAATTCGAGGTGTCCTGGGGCCAGCCAGCCCAACATGAAAATACATGCTCATATTGCTAATATGTTAGTTCCTTATGTAGCCCATAGAGGCTCTTATGCTATCTTAGAGCACTGAAGAGGACAGTGAATACGGGAACATAAATAAGTCCATGTCAAAGTTGTTTTGCACATTGAATTATGTTAAGAGGGGTTTTCATAGACTGCGCCAGTCAACACCACAATGACCTAACGGTGATGATGCACTATGCCCTATTGTGTAGCACTAGAAGCACATACATATAATCATACATACGTATGGTGCAACAAACCATATAATCCCAGTTCTATTTTTCCTTGGATACAGACACTTTAGGTTTCAGAACAGCTACTTTCCTCTCATGTTTTTCCTATTCATATGTGGCAGGTCAGAAGAAGATCCCAGACTCTGATTTTCCATTTTACCATAATGGTTTATTAAAGAAAAAGGTAATTGCTTCTAACTTTCCATAAACTGTGGGTGTTCCCTACCTAACAAACAAAATAAGTCAGTCCACTGTCCAACATGTATCTATTCTGACCCTACCACTATTAGAAAAACTAAAATACAGGAGAATGACTCCCTTCTCCTGTAGACTGGGTTTTCCCCCGATTCAAGGCAATAAAAGATTCGTAGCTATCTTTTGGCCACCAATCTCAACAAATCATACAGTTCGGATACTGGATTCTTTCAGGTTTCATTGCTTTCCTCAGCTTGCTTCCTCTTCTTTCTTTCGTGACTCTCTTTGGCTCTGATTCTATTTGTTATGAGTTTATTTTCACAGGATGCATCAGCACTTTAGTCTGTTATTTCACTTAAGTTCCTCCACTTATTTTTCACTTGTTATCTTGACTGGGACGAGTACGAGTGTTCCAGTAATGATTATCACTCTCTTTACATATTCTCCATGCTTTATGTTGACTGGGACCAGTAGGAGCGTTCCAGTAATGATTATCACTCTTTACATATTCTCCATGCTTTATGTTGACTGGGACCAGTAGGAGCGTTCCAGTAATTATTCTTGTTTTCATTAGTCCTCTTCCTGGGTCTCCCGTTTTCCCTGTTACCAGTATTCTGTGGGGATGTCATCAATGGGTTCCTCTATAGACTGGGGCTTTCTTCCTCTTGGGTCAGGATGGTTTCTAGCCTTTCTGGGAGCGTCACGGACTGCTTCTCTGCTCCTCTGACTTTCACTGTAGTCTGCGACTGTTCATGGACCTACAGGTTCACTGCATCTCCTCTCCTACTCAGAAAGCTCTTCAGCACATCCTCTACCCGGTTTGGTGTACTGCGTCTTTTCCTTTTCCTAATGCTTGCGGTCAGCGGTTTCGCCCGCTTCTCTCGCTCGTGTTGACGCTCTGGGTCTAGAGCTCCTTCAGTACATCCCGGCTAGCTGATTTGAAGCTCCCAGACTCTTCCTTGTTCCAGGGCCCCGCCTCCTATTTTTCTGATGCTCTCAGGGGGTTTTCCTGGTTCCTTGTCAAAGTCCTTCTTTCCTTTCATGTCAATACAGTCTATGTTTCTAATGATGCTACTCGTCAAAATGTTCCTTAGGTTTCCTGTGAAAGACATTAAGGAGGTATTTGGTTGACACTAACAGATCTTCACTTGTTCTTCGGGTCTTCCTTCATAAGATATTATTGAAGATGGAGTATTGCTACTGTGGTAAGGGAGTTCTTCACAGGAACGAGAGTCCTTGTCACCAGGCTTGGGGGGTGGGGTCTCTCCCGGTGAGTTCCCGTTTGCCTCTACCACTAGGGAGGGTATTGTGTAGTGGGCTCACCTCCCTAGGCTCACATGGAAAGGCTCGCGTCTGGGGAGAAGTGACTAAATCCCACGATTCGTTACAAATGTCTATTCCCAAGACAGATTTCAAACCATGTAGGTAATATGGATGGAAAACGTCAGACTGCGATCTGCACCAATGCTGTGTTTGGGGCAGCATCATAATATCAAAGAATATACAGAGCATGACAATCTATTCCCCCGAAGGCAGTACAGAAACCTGTGGCCAAAGTCTTTATTGCACTCTCACCAGCAAAATGGGAGGCCTTCTGGTTAGCCTTGCTAAGCGTTCTTAAGCAGGTATCTGTTCCCTTGACTAAGCCTCAAATGCAAGAGGAACCGCATTTGGATAGAAATGAGAGATGTCCCATGGTAACAAAACCAGGCAGGGCCTGACCTAAGGCCACAAGGCCCGCCAGAAACTGCACAGGGATGCTCACTGTAGAATGGGAGGCAGGACAACCCACACTCCAGACCGGGAATGGGTCCTTTCTGAAGCCAACCTGCACAATCCACCTCCTCGGTTTCGCACTGTAGCTTCGAGATGCCACTGAAAGTGGTTCGCAGTCTAGCCCACATCCGCATGTCCAATGCGGGCACCACAGTCCCTCCCCTTCCTGAGCCTAGTATGGGTTATGCATGACACTTAACCACTTGGGTGTCCTGTAGAGCTCCAACTGCCACTACCCTGCTGCCCCAAATCGCCCTGTAACCCGTAATTAGCAACAGGACACCAATGCAAAAAGCAGCAAAATAGGACACAATAAAGCAATATTACCCGAGCAGGGGGCATGGCATGACAAGACTAGTTAATTCCCCGGGCCAGTTAGAAGCCTGTGTGAAACGACAGTTTGAACGATAGCCAGGGGCATTATATGCCCCGGTACTGCCCCCCTGTGAGGGTAATATTGCTATAAGTACCACTGCACGTTGTACTGGGGTACTAATAGTGGTTTTAGTTCATGTTTGCTGTTTCTCCACTTTAATAAAACTACAATATAAGATGGTCGCCCTGGATTAGAGAGATGTCCCTTCTCCCTTTCCATCTTTCCATGGATGTTAGTCGCGCTTTAGGGACGTCCTGGGAACACTACTGTTCCCGGCGCAGGAGAGGGAAAAGCAGCAGCAGGTAAGTGGGGCGGCCTGGGGGCTCAACATGTGGAAAAAGAGGGTGGGGGAAGGAACGCGAGTGCAGGGGAGCACTTACCTGTTAATCAGCCTGAGAAGATGGCAGCCTCCAGCTCTGAGGATGGTTGGAACAGGGGCTTTACCCTGTGGTAAAGTCCCCATTCTGAGCCTCCTCATTGGCTGGGGGAGTCTAAAGCCACCCCGCCGCTCGGTACTAATATGACATAAAGACATAACCGGTACAAAAATGAGATGGGGTAGGTATTATTGAACAAACACAGCAAAAGTATGTTAAAACCAAACAAAATTGCAATTAAGTCGCTAGCTGGAACTTGGGAAATGGGAATTAAAAAAAAGAAAAATACAGGTGTAGAGCAGCATTCAGTATAGGTTAGGTGCAGAGCAAAGTAAAACTCTAACCAGGGATGTGTGTGGGGAGGTGGTGGGCGGCATCCCCAAAATGCAAGAGGAAGGGGTACCTCACAAACATTTGGGAGCAAAACACATTGATCCTAACAGAACCAACTTTGAGTACCATGTCCCGGTAGTTCATTCATGGCTTGTGTGAGACGGGCATGGTATCAAGGGAGACACAGACTCAAAAGTAACAGTATGAAAACCTTTATTATCACACTTCGTGGGGTTGGTGTAATGCCTATCTGACCCTCAACTGATGTTTCTAAGGGCCGTTGATGTCCGTAAATCCAAAGCCAAAGTCCAAATCTATGATTGCCCTCCCTCTTAAACCAAATGTGATGGGGATCTTCTTAAAGGAAAAATGGTGATTCAAAAGGAAATGTAAACCATGACTGGTTTCGGGTAGTCTTACCAATAGGTTTAGTTCTGCCAGTTCAAAATAGTTTAACTCAAAAGGGTTGCCCTTGGAACCTTCCACCCAGGGCTCTTGCAGCAAGTCAATAGAGTTTACAATGTCTCTGGGTCTCTTGGGGTTACCATCCCAAAGCTTCGGTCCTTCCAGTTCCAAACAAAAAAAACACAGTTCCTGTTAGGCCTCTCTTCACAAAGTTCAACAGTGTCTCTTGTGGACCTCTTAGGGTTCCCTTCCCCAAGGCTAGGCGCCTCCTCTCGAAGTTCTACCATGTCTCTTGTGGACCTCTTATCGTTCCCTTCCCCAGGGCTAGGTCCCGCTGGTCCTAAACAAACAAGAAGTTCTTCTTGTCAGGATGTACCTTTCACTTTACAGTTCTTTCATGGGGGTAGTATCAGAGACTTTCAAGAACGCCAGGTTCTTTGCTCCTTCCAGGCGCGGCCACTCTGACCTCCAACTCCTCTTCAATCTCTGGCACCTTTCCCTCTTCTGTGCCTCTACTCTGCCCTTTTCCCCTTTACTGTGCTTCCTGCACACCACCTTTTCACCTTTCTGTGCCTGTTGCACACTTCTCTTTGCTTTTCACTGTTTTCTCTTGCACCTTCATTTGCCCTTTAACGTGCCACTTGCACTCTCTGTATTTCTTTCGTACTCTCACTTTCCAGTTGCTTGCACCCTATCTTGACTGCTCGTTTTCCTTCTCACTTTCGGTTTTGGGTCACTTGCACCCCTCTCCTCGGGTCGCTTGCACCTCTTCCTTACTTTCAGGACTCTCTTGCACCCACTCTTGGCTATTTCTGTGCCGCCAGCACACTTGTCTTTCATAACCTCTGCTTCTTGAGTGCACCTTTTCTGTCATTCTCCATTACTTTCTTTCACTGCTTTCCAGGTTTCGCTTGCGTCGCTTTGCTTTGACCTTTCTCTTGCTTTGCTTTGCTTTCACTCAACAATGCACCTGCTTCCATTCCAGCCACCCGCACACTACTGAGTTTCTCTCGGACTCATGAAACTCACCAACAGTAGCGTGGTACAGACGAGCAGGTGCAGTGGGTTTGGGTCGAGGTCAGGGTCTCACCACCTGACTCTCAGGCACCCTTGGGAAAGGCACACATCCCAAGGGAATGAGCATTTCCCTGAACACCGCTGGCAGGATACAGTCTGCCTCGCTTTGGCTCCTTGGAGACACGGCTCCCTAGCCACATTGCAGCTCCTCATGAACACTGGGTCAGTGTCTCGGCACGCTGTTCTCCTCTGGATCCTCTTCCTGCAGGTTCCTGCTTCTTGGCTCCTCTGGTCCATTCAGCATCACGGGCTCACTCACTGCTTCTGGCAGAACCACCCTTTTTATACTGCAGGTTAGTCAATTGGAGTCAGGTGTGCACAGTTGGAATAAAGTGCCTGACCATATTAGTGGTACAAGTCAAAGGTGTTACATGGTAGGACTCACTTTGTATTCCTATGTTGTTTCTATTGGTAATCCTCATTGCTCCCGATCAACTCTTCTTCGACCCAGTACTTATTGGAAATGGGGAGGGGGAGATGGGGTGTGACTGTAGATTAGAATTATTTAGTGAAACATAAGTAGATTCGTAATGGAGCCCCATGTCCAGTGCTCCAGATAAGATTTTGAGGTGGGAGTATTTTACGCATGATTTTTCAAATTAGAGCGTAAATGCATTTCAAGAGAGTAAAAATTAGTTTTCTCCTCTGCAAGAGAGTAAAACTTATCCAACACATACGTTATGGGTATGAACACATTTTAAAAGGGTGCATGCTTTATTGTGTTGCTCGCTTAGCTGTCACAGATTTGGTCTTTCAGTTGGAAATTCACCATCATGCATAAGAAGGCTATGCTGCCGACAAAAGAAATGCTACATTGCCATCTAGTGGTGGAAAGTATGGTTTTTTTAATGAATAAATCAAAGCGTACATGGTACGCAGTACAAAATTAAATGGTCCGTATTTGCCATATTTACATGCGTAAAAGGGCAAGATACGCACGTTAACTGGTAGGCTTCCCATGTCGTTCTTATTGGATCTTTTTTCTCACCTAGTTTACTATAATAAAATCTTTTCTTGTCCTCTCTTGGATCGGGGTTAACGAGGCCTGGATCAGGGATGATGGAACGTACATATCCCATAAAAGCTCCCAGGACTACTTTCTCACTTATCGTCCCATTGGGATACTGTGTCTCACCTTTGGACGCACTCCATGCAGTTACCAAGGACTCCCCTGTCCATGTGATCCTTCCTCGCTTGTCCGCCTTGGGATCCAAGAGCGATGGCCCCTCACCTAGCCACCTGAGCAATGGATCCCTGGGGACTACTTTTGAGAACGCCCTCAGGTTTCTCACACATGGCATAGCATAACATATTCTAGTTTAGGATACCAAACCTAAGAACTCCTATCATTTTCAAAGCAGGGCATAGGCTATCATGGCAATAAAAAATGGAACAGCATAGGCAAACAGTAATGTAACCCAGCATACGCGCACTGCAAACGTAGCATTTCGAATAGATTGTGTCTTCCGACGTATTACTCATACTTGAAACATTCGTAAGTCTGCTTGCAGCTTCAGAAAAACATATCCGCATCGTTGAGTCGTGGTCTTCAACGGCCTCCATCATGTCTTCGTCTGTGACGTCAACGCTGGTATAAGTAGCTCACGCGACGACCGTTGCCTCCATTCCGTTTTTCCACATGCTCTGCACGCTTCGGACGGTTCTTCGCCTCAGCCAATTATTTCTGCGTATTTTCTTATAAGATGAATATGCCTACACCAAAAACTGGCTACAAGTGGTGTTCCGATTGTGAGGCTAAAATATCCATTACCGTCCCCCATCGGATCTGTTTGTGGTGTCTGGCTTTGGCCCACAGAGTCGATGACTGCGGCTTGTGTAGGTCAAAGACAGTGAAAGCCTCGAGGGAGGGGAAATCAGTGGAAGGTAGGCCCCTTTCAAAATCCCCTTCTACCACCCCTTTGTTAGAGGTTGTTAGATGACTCTAGGGATGTTTCCCTGGAGAGAAAGCACTTGAAACACTCGAAGCGCTCCAGATCTCGTCACTCGTCGCCCTCCTCTTCCCATATAAAAACGAAGAAATTACGCCATGGTTCACGACTGTCTTCGTCTGGCTCATCCCCTGACAGACAAGTTTGTTTTCCAAGTAAGTCAGCAACCCCTGCTGACTGGGAATAATCTGTCTTCAAATGCTGAGGTTTTTCAGAAGGCGGCTCTAAGTGCCCCTCTGAAAGAGCCCAAATTGGCTTCAGAGCCCACCGCGTCTGGTCAGACCGGCAAGGTGTCTACATAGACCACTTCTCGCGTGCCAAAGAGCCTGGGCAGTAAGTCTCCTTGACATGTGGTGAAGGAGTCTTCGTCTCGGCACAGGCAAAAATCGAAGCCTTCCTCCTCGACTCCTGTTAATGAGCAAGTACCTAGGCCTTCGAAGCATTCTAAGCTGCCAAAGCCTTTAACGCCTTTGACGCTGTCTGCGCCTTTGAGGATTCCGAAGCCTTTGATTGAGGCATCAAAGTCTTTCAAGCCCTTACCAAAGGCTGATTTCTTTAGTAACATGGGTTCCATTTTTGAAGAGGAAGCGCATGATGTACCCTTTGGTTATGAATATTGAAGGCGAGCGTCCCCCAGATAGCACGATCCTCCCCACAATGAGAGACAATAATGGACTCTCCCAGGATGGGAATAAGGCCAGGACAAAGTGCGGGTGAGCTTAAATGGGAGTTTATCAATCAGAATAGGGCATGCAAAGAACTCTGCAAACTCCGAGAGCGCTCTGTCTGACAATAGCAAAGACAGGCGTATATATTTACAAAAAGCGTCATAAGAACCTACATGCTATAGGGGGCACAAGTTTGTGGGGATTGGGTGGCGACGACTAACTATAGGTGCTGCTGCGATGTGGTTTGCCGTGGCTGGAGGACATCACTGGTTACCCTCGTGGGTTGGGCTGGGCCTGGCAGGTCAGCTGGGCTCATCCGGACGGTGTTGTTGTGCCAGCCGTGACTAGTGTCAGTGATGTATGTCTTTCCTGACTTTCTGCCCTAGGGCCACGCACACCGCAGTCATTCAACATTGCAATATTATCTTCCCTGGTAAATCTTCCAATAGGTTATTGTACAGGTTAATGCAACACAGGAGGAATGCACCTAGAGTGGGGTCTTTTGGCGATACATCAATACATGGTTACCATCGTCCTGTTGACCTGGTATCATAGGTCGCGGGGTTGGGTCTCAGGGCATGGGACAGGCGGTCCGCGTTATCATGTCTCGTTAGAAGTCATTATGGATGTGTTCCTGTAGTGTTGCCATAATATTGGGTGTCCTAATTTTACAGGGGCCATTAACCTAAGGTGAGCCGGTGGGTCGTGGAGCCTAAGAAAGGGCGCCTTTGGATCTGTGTTTTAAGGCCGGGGTTTACTGCTGGGTTGTAAATAATTCAGATGGCAGGCCGTGGCCTTGGGTGCTGCGGGGGAATGTGAATGTTTGAAGCGGCTCCAGCCGGATTGGGGGAGGTGGAGCAGAGCAGCACAGGCCTCTGCTTTTTCGTCTGGCAGGCTTCACTGGGAGGAAGGGGGAATGGCCTTGCATGTGCTCACAAAGGTATTTTCCTCGTGTGTTGCAGATTTAGGTGGAAGAGACATAAACATTCACATAATATACAATACTCATTGGGTCTTTTCAAAGCTTATGTTTTGACATTATTAGTGCCTTTCACATGGCCATTTAACACATGTTATCTATACGCTAAGTATTTAACACCCACAACATTCTGTTACCTTTCTATACATGTGCGGTAAGTGAGGTAGTAGTAAGGTTGGTGGAGCACGCAGGAACAAAACCGTCAACAAAGCTGACGGCAGTGACACATAGTGAGCTTGGACCTACATATGGTGCCTTTTCATGCACCCCTTACATGAGCTCTCAATATGGTTGCATTTGTCTTCCTTTGCACTCTAGCAGCATTAGTTCAGTTATGGCGCGGGACCGTGGGGTGCAGTCTTCTCGATGAAACACATAACACAAAAAAACCCCGGGACACTTTTACTATTTGCACATAGCTACAGGGATGTGGGTGCTTTATCCCTAATGTCATATAAGCACACATTCTGCCATCTTCATGGAGGTTACAGGTTTTTAGTCAGAGAGGTCGTGAAGAGAAAAGTTTCATCACAGGTGGTTTGCTCATTAGCATTTGGGGACTCTGCTTTTGTCCGGGGACCATTTTACAGTTCTTTTCTACCCCGGCCCTGCTGGCCGGGTCATACTGGAAACAGCGATACACTGCGGAAGGTGAAATGTTACAGTGTTGGTATCTAACACTAGCTCATGTCCGTCTGGTCGTGGGAACGGGCTCTCAGCGGATCCGCCAGAAAGCTGCGGCCACAGGGATAATTGAAACTCTCCAAGGGTGGGGGCCGCGCTGCGGTGCACAGGGCTCAAACCATTTTTATTTCACAAAATGGTTTCCAGGGCCTACCTAAATTCAACAGGTTTGGTCAATGTCTTCAGCCAGTGGCCCACCCACCACTGGTGGCAGGGGGAACCCCTGACGAGCCATGGACTTCACCGGGGGAGAGGATGCAAGGGAGGGGAGTCTATTGGACCAATCCTCCTATACATTTCCCCCCTTTCGTTACTTAAGTAACGAATACTTTAAATCCTCCAATCTCCTGCACTCTTCCTCGTCAACTATAGCGTCATCCCATGCAGGGGTGCCTTTTATGGGCATCCATGCCCTGCACACCCCTCGCAGGCTCTCTCCTCTCCTAGGATATTCATCTGGGGTGCAGGTCAGGTATATACAACCGCTCTCCCCTTCTAAGTCCACCCACACCTCCTCGTACCATTCAAGTATACAGGGCTCTTTAATTGTAGTGTGCCATAATTTATCTACTATATCCTTGTCGTGGTACCTGGGCACCATCTGGAATCTTGGTGTCATCTGTTCCTGTTTGTACCTGTACTTCCTGCATAGTTTGTATTGTACCGCGGGCGTTGCCCATTGACACCATCATCATTGCACCATTCGGCACTGCGTTAGCGCAACATCGAAGACCCACCTAGCACAGGCAAAAAATGAAAAGGAGGAACACTACAGCCGGCATCAAAAATTTAACAGTCATTCCCAGCCACGATGGGACCCAGGAGAAGATATTGTCGAACCATGTGCTTTCTTCTGCTCCACCTTCCATTTTCATTCTTTCTCCTAGGTTATGTACTGCTTCGATCACATGGGACAGGGAACCGTTATCTGCGTCTTTGGAAGGTACGAAAGTGCAGCAGGCACTTCCAATTTTTCGGCAAACACCTCCGTCCATTGCTGTCAACAGGTCCAAGACATACCTATTTTGCATGGTCATTAGCCGCAGTGATCGCAGTTCCACTTTTATTACGTTAAACCCTTCTTCAGTGTCATTTGCCAGCTGGATCAGCTCCCAGCGTGTGATTTGGAGCCACTTTGCATTTGCTCGTGTCTGGATGCTTGGGATGAGTGAGGCGAAGAAAGTTTCTGCAGAGCTGAATAATCAATATCTATCCGGGATCTGTGCCAGCAGTTCTGATGATGCTTTTGATATGTAGTTCGATGATCGTTTGTTTCGGGACAGCACCTCCTCCTTGTTCCCGGAAGACAGGACATATACTTGTGACTCTGCAGTTGGCTGGGCCTCATTCTGCTGAGGTTTTTCTCGCGTTTTCTTGCTCCCATCAATGTGGCTTTCCGGGATCACCATTAGTGCGGAGTGTAGGGTGGCCAATGAGCAGCTGCCACCCCAGGATTGTGGGAGGTGTAGGTATGCCTGGTTGCCACATACCCAATAAGTGTCCATTAGGGCCGCTGTCCCTTTTCTCATATCTGGGATGGTGAGGGTCTTGTTACAGTTCTTGTTTGCCCCCATGGTGGTTCTCCCGTCTCCCTTGAAACACAGTTCATAGTTATTTCTTTCTGCAGCTTGAAGGGTTTTTCAATGGCTGTTACCCAAGTCAATTTTGAGATATGTTCCTTCCATACTGGTGTGCACGTCTCTTCTATCCATTGCAGTTTCTCTGGTGCCACACCTCACAGTGCTTCAGCCTTGCACATTATCTCTTCGTCTTACCACTTATTTTCTGAAAAAAGTGTCCCTTGTATTATAAAAAATGGCTCCTCCAAACATACCACTCCTACCGCCTTCGGATAACAGGTCTTCTCATTCTGCAGCTTTTTAAAAGTCACTTCATGTGCCTGGAAGGTGTTCTTAATCCTGCACAACGTGAGATGAAGGAGACATTGGGCATCGACAGTAGGCAAATCTTTTGGTAACAATACTTTGGGTGTACCTGAAGCATGGGGAATGAGGGAGCAGACATAACAGTTCTCATGTGTGGTTTGCTTAGCCGTTGCACTCATGTCTGCATACCATTTATTTGTCTGGTGGGGGTGTCGTGGGTCTTCCATTTTGTCCAATTCCAACCCATAATATTCATCATATTTCCTCCTCCCCGCCTCCCTTTTCCATCTGTATTTCTATTTCCAAGGTATTTCCCAGCTTCATGGGCGACGGACAGTGTGGGCCCCCCTTTCTCTCTCTCGCCCCCCTTTGCCCATTCATCATATAATACTTCATATCTCGCTGTCATTTTTTCATTTTCTTTCTTCATGCTATTTAGCAGTGTGTTTTCTGTTGCGGGAGCGGGCATGCTGGTGGGGGTGTTATATAACCATGATATAACTGAGGGGTTACGATCATTTAGACTATGGGCATTCTAATTAGATACTTTTGGCGGGGAAGTTGTGCTGTTTTGCATTTTTTCCTGCAAACCTTCATTTTGCGAGATAGCAACATTAGATGGTGTCGTGTAATAGCCCCATACCAGTTTAGTTCCATCCCATACCAAAAAATCACCTTCTTTAGTATTTACAATTGCTGTTTCATTTGTCACATTAATCCCGTTATAACCTCCCCCCTCGTTCATCTCGATAGAGATGAACGCTATAACCAATACGTAACCAGGCCAAACAGTATTGTAAAAAATAATGTAATGCATACAGACAATCCACACTCATACGAATATCTACATCTCTCAGCTAAAAATTCTCTATATCTAATAAATCTATCCGTTGCAGGCTGCCCGTTAGTTGCCATGGTAGTTCCTGTTTGAGATATAAAAGTGCATTAAGTGCATGCATGTAAACATTTTTGTTGGCACTACCAGTGCCAAGAGGTAATGGAAGGGAGATGGGTCTGGGTAGGGGGGGGGGGGTTGGGATGTACAGAGAAGGGAGCAAACAATATACATATGTTTCACATTATTATTTACACTTAAATCCTTTTTTTTTTTCAATTTTTTATCTTTATCGATAACCTGTAATATATTGGTTATCGTCAACACTTTTATCTGTCAGGTACACTTCTTCCACTCACATGTTCACGTTCACTCATCAATTTCATTGGTATTGTTTGCTGTTGTCTGTGCCTCCTCATCTACCTCTTCCTGCACACTATTATATGCCTTTCGCACATCCGTCAAATGTATCCAATATTTGAGCCCCTTTACTTTTACAGCTGTAGGGGTACAAAATACCACTTCGTACGGTCCGTGGAACCGTGGGGCATTCCACCGGCGCACAAAGCTTCTCATAAATGAACTCTCCTGGCATTAATTGTCCCTGTACTTCATGTTCTACATGGGGTCCTGTTGTGTTTCCTTCTTCCCTTGTGAATGGTGGAGGAGCTGCTTTGAGATTGCGCGCGCTGCCCTAGTTAGCTTCTTCAGGTATTCCGTGAACTCATCTCCCAATATTGTAGTGCTTCTGTGTGCGTCTGATTGTTGGCGAAGTGGGGAATGTGCAGTGTGCATCCGTCTCCCTGTCACAATTTCGTGCGGGGACAAATGGTGGTCCTTACTCGGCTGATTCCTCAGCTCAAACTGCGCAAGCGGCAGACAGTAGATCCAGTTTTTCTTTAATGAAAAACCCAATTTGGACAGTCTCCTTTTTAACAGTCTGTTAATCTTTTCTACCACGCCATTACTTTGAGGATGATAAATCGAGCACAATTTATGTTTTATTCCCAATAATGTGGTCACTTCTTTGAAGAGCTCATTCACAAAGTGAGTGCCGTTGTCTGAGCGAATTACGTCGCAAATTCCCCAACGCGGGAACACTTCCCTTACTAGGAACTTTGCAGCGCTTTTAGCATCAGGTCGTGCACATTGTCCTGCTTCCACCCACCTCGAGAATAGGCATACAACCACTATCATGTAGTGTGCCCCATTACACCTTTCCCCCATATCCGCGTAGTCAATGTGCAGTTCTCTGAAGGGCCCTATCGGTTTTGGAATCGTTCCCCTGAGTGTTCGTAGCTTCATTCCAGAGTTATATATCTGGCACGTTGTGCACTCCAATGTCAATCTTGATATTTGCTCCTGGAGACAGGGCACGAACCAGTCTTCTTGTATCTCTGCTGCAATGTGTTGTTTGGTGTTGTGTGCTGGAAAGTGTAATTGCTGAAATGCTATCTCTAATAGCTTGACCGGCATTACTACTTTTCCTGAGTTATTTTGTCGCCATAGTAAGTCTGTTGCCGATTGGCTGCACCCTCGTTTTTCCCACCCCATCTTTTCATCACTACTTGCCCCTTTCTGCAGCTCTAGTATTTGTGATATGGGCATGGCATTGTATCCTTCTGGGAGCTATTAGTTTGTCTTGTGCTGTAACATGTACTCACCTGTTTCATGTTTTTCAAAGCACGAGGCTTCCTTGGCAGCAGCGTCCGGTGCCGCGTTCCCCAAAGACACAACGTCTGTGTTGGACGTATGTGCTTGGCACTTCACTATTGCTACCACTGTTGGATCTTTTAGGGCCTCAATCAATTCCTTCAGTAGTTCTGCATGTTGCACTGGGGTCCCATCTGCTCTTCGAAACCCCCTCCACCCCCATCTTGCCAGACCTCCATGTACTGTTGTCGTCATGTAAGCTGAATCTGTGTATATTGTTACTGCACAACCTTAAGCTGCATGTAATGCTTCTATTAGGGCAATAGGTTCTGCTGCTTGTGCTGATAAATGTGATGGAAGACGATACTGTACTAGTATCTCATACTCACCTTCTTCTAACCTCACCACAGCCAACCCCACATGTTTCTCTCCTGTGTCCATGTCAATCGATGCCGACCCATCCACAAAGTACACCCCCCCTCGCTCAGGGCATTCTCGCACACCACCATGTCCTCCCCTGTTTCCCCTGTGTAAGTCGCACAATTGTGTTCCTGCATGTCCTCCAGTGTGCATGGTTCTGGGATGAATGCTGCCGGGTTTACTGTCCTGCATCGTACCACATGGTTGGCGCTGGACAATATTATTTCATAGGCAGTTGCTCGCTGTTTGGTCAGTGTACTTTTTGATCTTTCAAGTATCGCAAATAATGAGTGTTTCACGAACAACGTGACAGGGCACCCCATTACTATTGTGGCACTTTTCTCAATGGCGCACGCGGCGGCGGCGAGAGATTGCTTGCACGCGAAATGTCCTTGAATCACCGCATCCAATGTGCCACGGGTTTGTGTCCTAGGGAAGTCTTTTGTGTCAGTACAGCTGTCATGAGTGTTCCCTTACAGTGTGAGAACAGGTAAAATTTGCGTTCATAATCAGGATTGGCGAGTACTGGAGCACTCGAAATCAATTCTTTTAGTGACTTAAATGAGTCGCTCATCTCTTCTGACCATTCTATTTTCTTGTTCTCTTGTTGGGCCTCCTTCAGTGCTTGCAGTAATGGTCTGGTGTAGGCTGCATAATCTAATATCCATGATCTACAATAGTTGCACATTCCCAAGAATTTCTGCATCTCCTTCACTGTTGTGGGTTCTCTCACTGACCTTATTGCTTCCACTCTGTCAGGGATTATTCTTTTTCCGTCTCTTGATATCAGCTGCCCCAGGTACAACACCTCTGTCTGACAGTTTTGTAGCTTTTCCTTGTCCACCTTGTACCCTTTATTCGCCAGCAGCCTCAGGAGTGTTACTGAGTCTTTTCTGCACATTTCCTCATTCTGCGCAGATGAGCAAATCGTCTACGTACTGAATAATCGTGCTTTCAGTATCTCTTTCCTCCCAATGTGAATGCTGTCAGGTACCTGCTTTCTTCTGCCAAGGGGATGGAGAAAAATGCGTTTTTCAAATCGACCACTGTGAAATGTGATGCCGTCTTTGGAATGCTACACAATATTGAAGCAGGGTTCGGGACCAGAGGGAACTCTTTCTGTATGACGTCATTTAGGGGGCGTAAATCCTGGATCATCCTCCACGCCCCTCCCTGTGTTTCTCGAATGCATATATCCACTTGCTTGCTCCCCCCGATAGCGGGGGCAATAACTTTAACAAATTGGCCTTATCCATCTGAGCCCAGGGTATGTAATTCGGCCTCCCTCCTCCCCTGTGTATTAGTGGGAGTTGTAACCTCCCCTTTGTCGTTGTATCTGCACTCCGCTTCGTTCCGGTTTTTCCTAATAGTGCCATTTTCCCCAACCTGTTCCTTAGTCGTCCTGTCCACTCTTCGTCCATTGTTCTCCCTGAACATGCGCCATCCAACCCCTCGCTTCCCCCTCCCATTGCCATGCTTAGCCTTTCACTTTCCTCTAAATCTTCTCCTATATCACACAGTAGCTCCTCTCTACCTCCTGTAGTCCTTATCTCATCATCAGTGCACTCTTCTCTTCCCTCTAGTTCAATTTGGGTCGTTTCTTCTTGTATCCTAAACAGTATCTCTCCTTTTTTCCACCCTTCTTCAATTGTTTTATTCTCACTCTGCGCTCTTGATGCAGGCTCTGACCTAGCAGTATTGATTGCAGTCCGTTCAAATATGCTTTTTATTCTCGAGAGCTCGTCTTTTGCTATAGAGAGCCTGGACCCTAGGTCTCCTGTTAATTTCTCTATGTTCACTATTGGTGTACTTACCTGGTCTCGCTCTCTATGACTCTCATATGGTGGGGGTGCTGTTGGCCCTTGAGTGGTAGTGGTCGTCGTTGGGGGTACATATGTTGGGTCACTGTATCCTTCTGCGGGCACTGGCTTATTTAGTATTGGGTACAACCTAGTTACTTCTATCGGTGGCTCCCCTTCTGGCAACACCTTGCCATCTTTTGGTATCAGTAATGGATTGTCAGTGGTAGATGGCAGATCAGTATCTAATTCCCTTTTCTTCAGCGGGGGTATTTCTTCAAACAACCTCCATAGGTCTAATATTTCTCTCCTATTATGTAGCTGCTTCCCCTTTTATTTCAAACAAATGCATGTAGCTACCATATCTAGGACACTCTTGTCAAATGATCCCCCTTCGGGCCATATCTGAGGTAATCCTTCTCCCTTCAGCTCTGTGATCCACTGATCATGATATTTTTTAATCCGTTCAGCGTACCCAGGTAGACTCTTACAAATATGTGATAAGGGTGTTTCTGCCCCCATACTTCGTGGTTGCTCGATACTGATGTATGTCTATATATATATATATATATATCTATCTTAATATAGACGTACCACCATATGAGTCCACGTATTTATGTCTTACTGAACGTGGGGACCTGCGTGTCTTTTCGCCACCTGTACAGTATGAGAATGGCTGCGCACAGCTCTATTCTATTCACTTTAGGGGGCACATACAAGAGCAATCCATCAATAACTTCAACAATTTTACCCAACAAATCAAAGAAATAAACACTCACTTTACCACGTTACACTCTTCTTTATGATATTTCTTCTGGTCACACTTATCATATCCATACCATAATTATGCATTTCTGACCACCTTTACACACTTATTATAACAAATATGTTCTGACCCATACGATGCTTACACACCCATAGGCAACACTCTATTCATAGCCCAGTTTGTCCTCCCTTTCCTCCCTTGCCAGCTGTCCCTTTCCGTCTTACTCTGATATGTATTCGTCTCCTAGTTTTGATGTAAACTTATCTTTCTACTTAGATTATATCTTTGTTCGTACTAACCCTGTTTATTGTCCCGTAAACTCAGAGAGAAGAATAGAAAAAATAGCAGTCACTAATATATTCTCCGTGTCTTCCTTTACCAGACACCTTTATCTCATTTTCCACTTCTTTATATATTCCCAGTACTAGTCAAGATAGCACTATGCGGCACCGCCTTCCACCCCCTCGCGGAGCTAGGTTCTCGTCTCTTTATCTCTGTTCACCTCTTAATCCTAATGGCCATATGCAAAGAAAAAGCAAGAAAGTGGTCCTTAGTAGACCAAAAGTGTCCCCTTTCAACCAGCCTCGTTCCCTGTCCTATATTTCCTTCCCTTCTCCCTTTATGGTCACTCGCACTCAATACTCACGTGCCCGTCTTGAACCGAGAGTCTCCGAAACTGGGTCCGTCCAGGCAGTGTTGCCGTACGCTCAACGGTCAGCCCCGGCTCCGGCGAGCGGTACTCAAAGGGGATTTTTCAACCGGGATCCCGTACCCTCTCTCTGTTGAGTGCACACTTCTGAGCGTACCGGTCGCCGTTGGCGGGCAGCCTTCCAGAGCCGGCGCACCGTGCGTATCCCTTTTCGACCGGAGATTTTTGTGCCAAAGGTGACGGTGGGGATATATATATGTTAGCAGAAAAATAATAATCACGTCGGGGTCACCACTGAAGGCGAGCGTCCCCCAGATAGCACGATCCTCCACACAATGAGAGACAATAATGGACTCTCCCAGGATGGGAATAAGGCCAGGACAAAGTGCGGGTGAGCTTAAATGGGAGTTTATCAATCGGAATAGGGCATGCAAAGAACTCTTCAAACTCTGAGAGCGCTCTGTCTGACAATAGCAAAGACAGGCGTATATATTTACAAAAAGTGTCATAAGAACCTACATGCTATAGGGGGCACAAGTTTGTGGGGATTGGGTGGCGACGACTAACTATAGGTGCTGCTGCGATGTGGTTTGCCGTGGCTGGAGGACGTCACTGGTTACCCTCGTGGGTTGGGCTGGGCCTAGCAGGTCAGCTGGGCTCATCGGACGGTGTTGTTGTGCCAGCCGTGACTAGTGTCAGTGATGAATGTCTTTCCTGACTTTCTGCCCTAGGGCCACGCACACCGCAGTCATTCAACATTGCAATATTATCTTCCCTGGTAAATCTTCCAATAGGTTATTCTACAGGTTAATGCAACACAGGAGGAATGCATCTACAGTGGGGTCTTTTGGCGATACATCAATACATGGTTACCATCGTCCTGTTGACCGGGTATCATAGGTCGCGGGTTGGGTCTCAGGGCATGGGACAGGCGGTCCGCGTTATCATGTCTCGTTAGAGGTCATTATGGATGTGTTCCTGTAGTGTTGCCATAATATTGGGTGTCCTAATTTTACAGGGGCCATTACCCTAAGGTGAGCCGGTGGGTCGTGGAGCCTAAGAAAGGGCGCCTTTGGATCTGTGTTTTAAGGCCAGGGTTTACTGCTGGGTTGTAAATAATTCAGGTGGCAGGCCGTGGCCTTGGGTGCTGCGGGGGAATGTGAATGTTTGAAGCGGCTCCAGCCGAATTGGGGGAGGTGGAGCAGAACAGCACAGGCCTCTGCTTTTTCGTCTGGCAGGCTTCACTGGGAGGAAGGGGGAATGGCCTTGCATGTGCTCACAAAGGTATTTTCCTCGTGTGTTGCAGATTTAGGTGGAAGAGACATAAACATTCACATAATATACAATACTCATTGGGTCTTTTCAAAGCTTATGTTTTGACATTATTAGTGCCTTTCACATGGCCATTTAACACATGTTATCTATACGCTAAGTATTTAACACCCACAACATTCTGTTACATTTCTATACATGTGCGGTAAGTGAGGTCGTAGTAAGGTTGGTGGAGCACGCAGGAACAAAACCGTCAACAAGGCTGACGGCAGTGACACATAGTGAGCTTGGACCTACATATGGTGCCTTTTCATGCACCCCTTACATGAGCTCTCAATATGGTTGCATTTGTCTTCTTTTGCACTCTAGCAGCATTAGTTCGGTTATGGCGCGGGACCGTGGGGTGCAGTCTTCTCGATGAAACACATAACACAAAAAAAACCCAGGACACTTTTACTATTTGCGCATAGCTACAGGGATGTGGGTGCTTCATCCCTAATGTCATATAAGCACACATTCTGCCATCTTCATGGATGTTACAGGTTTTTAGTCAGAGAGGTCGTGAAGAGAAAGGTTTCATCACAGGTGGTTTGCTCATTAGCATTTGGGGACTCTGCTTTTGTCCGGGGACCATTTTACAGTTCTTTTCCACCCCGGCCCTGCTGGCCGGGTCATACTGGAAACAGCGATACACTGCGGAAGGTGAAATGTTACAGTGTTGGTATCTAACACTAGCTCATGTCCGTCTGGTCGTGGGAACGGGCTCTCAGCGGATCCGCCAGAAAGCAGCGGCCACAGGGATAATTGAAACTCTCCAAGGGTGGGGGCCGCGCTGCGGTGCACAGGGTTCAAACCATTTTTATTTCACAAAATGGTTTCCAGGGCCTAGCTAAATTCAACAGGTTTGGTCAATGTCTTCAGCCAGTGGCCCACCCACCACCTGGGCCCTGGTGGCAGCGGGAACCCCTGACGAGCCATGGACTTCACCGGGGGAGAGGATGCAAGGGAGGGGGGTCTCTTGGACCAATCCTCCCATACAATATGATACTCCAAATGTGCCTGAATTGGTTTCAGAGGAATCTAGAATGAGAAATCTAGTTGACACCCGAAAGGAGGCTAGCGGCTTGGACCGTGCCAGTTACCGACTTTGCCACTCCTGATGTTTCAGGTCATTCCGACCCCTCAGTGATGGGAAGAGTCACTAAATATCTGGGATGGGGCAAGCCATTGGCTATATTAGAAAAGGAAGATCTAACTGACATCCTCGACAGTGGACTCCTAAGAGAGCCAGTATTGCCATTCCGCACTTCCTTAAGGACTAGGGTTTTCGAAAATTGGCTAATACCTGATACTACACCGGAAATCAACAAGAACTTGACAAAAATACAGAGCTGCCTCTGTAGACCCTGATTATTTTCTCTTGACACATCATTCCTGAGAGTTTGATGGTACAGGCAGCAACATCAAAGGTGTCAGCCTATCCAACCATCCCCCTGGATAGAGACGACAAAAAGGTTGACACCCTAGGTAAAAGTGTATTTAGTGCAGGCAGCATAGCCCTCAAATCCATAAACGCAACTTATGCCCTAGCCAGGTACACTCACACTTTGTGGGACGTTATTGCTTTGTCAGTGGGCCATATCCCTGACGGCAAAGAAAGAAGGTTTTCTAAACCTGGTGCAGGACGGCAAAGATGCCATGTGCCAGTCTCTCCAGTCTGGCCTGGATTTGGCAGATTCTTTTAGCAGGACTATGGCTGTTAGTACTGTTGCCAGGAGATTAGTATGGCCCAGAAAGTGAGGGTTTGCACCTGACGTACAGTCACACTTGTAGGATATACCAGTCAATGGCTCCAGCTTTTCGGCTCAAAGTCCGATGAGAGCATAGAAAAGTTGTAAGCATCCAAGACGCTAACGAAGTCGCTAAGAGCAGTGATTCGTCAGCCAAGTCAATCCTAGGGGTCTTCGCATGGATGAGGGGGTCGACCCTTATTTTTTTACTCCTCTATTGCAAGAGGAAGGGGCCAATTTGTCTAGAGGGGGGTCAAAGAAGAGGTCTCTGTGGTTCCAGAGGATGAGTAGGGAAAGCTTCTCTTTCAGCCTCCGCTTCTTTACCCTCCACATCAGCAACAACTCCAAAACCCCTTTGAGTCCTTTGTTCACAGAACTGTGGTGAGCGGTAGTGTGAGAAACCAAAGGGTTTCTAGCCTGCTAGTCCCCGGGGATCTCTCTCTCAGGTGGCCAGGGCATGGCCATTGTCTTTGGATCCAGACCGCGGTGGTCGACCGGTGAAGGTTTTTTGGGGAGTGGGGGTGCAGCAGCCGGTGGCGAGACCCACTATTCCTCCCTTTCCCTTACCTATGATCCCTCTTATTTCATAGTATTATCCAATGTCCCGACCCTCCAGGCCCCCTTTCCACACAAACACTGGGCCAAGGAAGAGGGTGACTGAGACAAATAATGCTAACTCTTACACATTGCATTGGACATGTCCGAATGATTGGGTCAGGCGAAGTCAAACACTTAACCCTAAGGGCATACATCTGATATCAATTAGCTCTCCTCAAATGGATAAAAGGCAGAACGTAGAAACACACTCTGAGTAAGGTGGAACATGAGTAAGAGCAGAACTTTGGGAGTTGAAGGCGAACCTACTGGAGCAGTGCAATGGACAGAGAGACGAGAGCCGCGGGTGGAGAATCTCAGGAGTTCCCTGCAGGAGGTTGTTGCCTCCAAAAGGCTGTGAAAGACATGTGAAAAAGGCTGAGCCCCAAACAAGAAAGCTGCATTGTGTTTCAAGGACACCAGCGACCCTCCCAGGTAAATAGCTGGGTTGGGGGGAGGCAAAATCAAGCCTGTGGTACTAACCTTGACTTGGGAATCAAAGCAGCACAGAACAGAAAAGAAACAAACACAGCTGGTGAGTTGGCAAGCAATGTGAGAGACCGGTGTATACTAAAGAAAGATTGAATAGCAACATATTATCGCACAATTGAAGGCTTCATGCGTGTGGATGAGACGCGAAGAAAGGCAGACCTGCAAGTGAACTTTGAAGTAATGATAGCTGAAAAGTTAGCGATACTGAATAAGAGTGGTCCCGGCGAAAGGAAGTAGCCCACTCGAAAGTCTCAGTGAAAGGTGAAAAGTTTGTGGTGATAAAGTGAATGAACTGTAAAAGCGAGGTGATTGAAATTGACCTGGAGAAAAGGGGAGAGTAAACAGGTGGACCTAGAACTTTGCTACATGATACCATGAACTACCAAGACCAGGAAGCACTGGGGCAAGTGATACAGCAGTAAGAGTTACAAGTTGGAAAGTTGAAGTGGTCCTGTGGAGGTCTGAAGAAAAAGCCATGCATATTCAAAAGTCTTCGACATCAGGAAGCGGTCCGAGTCCGACAGAGGGAGATCAACAGTGTAAACGGTTAGGGGAAGGGAACATCTAAAGAAGGTGAATGAAGCTCAGGGAAGGGAACCGCAGCAAGTGTTTTGTTTTGCTGTGAAAGTTCCGAATTTGTGCTGGCTTTCAATTGAAAAAATGCATTTATTCATGCTAAGTGGATTTTATTGATGTCACAATAATGTTGCTCAGCTGTGTGCATACCCTAACACAGTGTTGAGTTTATTTGGCAGCCATTTCTCCCAGGAATATGCTGTACATAGGACAATGGTCCTGATGGCAGCGGGTGTCCCTGAGTTGGGTCCCTGTCCAAAGTTAGTGACTTTATGATTGAGGGCAAGGCAGGTGTCGAAGGGTTAGAAAACATGTACAGAGAAAAGTGGGACATCTGGTAATAAGAGATCATACTGTGATAGACATCTAAACCATGGATATCAATATTTGCTTCAACACAGTCGTGCCTACAAAAAGAACAATGTTACAAGTAAAACGTATGTCGATATAGGATTAAGAAGCCCTACGGCATGTCATATATGTGACGAATCACAGGAATCCATCACTTCTCCCAGGGGGGAACCTTTTCCTGTGAGGCTATGGAGGTGAGCCCACGCTACAATACCCGCCCTAGGCTTAGAGGCAAGCGGGACCTCACCATTAGAGACTCCCCTTTGGGGACAAGGACTCCCGTACTTGTGAGAAACTCCCTAACAAAACACCATCAGTACACCTCCAAAGACATTCTGTGAGGAAAAATCTGACGAGCATACAAAAATGTGTTACTGTCATCAGCAAATCTTGACAAACACTTTGATAGAAAAATTGTCTTATACCGAGATGAAGAAAAACACTTATTGAAGAATACAGAATGCCAAGCAAACATAGAGGACCCATTGTGACCCCCAAACCGTCATAAAGGAGATAGGTGGAGATTACAGAGGGAAAGAAACACCAGAAGCACAGAGTCAGGAAACTTAGCGGATAGAGAGAACCCACGAAATACAAATCCGTGTACTGATGAACACGGGTGAGTAACCAGATGTTCAGCATCCTACATCCGAGGCGAAGTGGAGCGAAGCTTCAGATGAGTGGCACCAAGAAGGGGAAGCATGAAGAGAAAGTCGACTCTATGTAAGACACCCCGAGTTAAATAAGTAGTCCCATGACCATTTGCAAGCCGGGGTGGACCAGTGGAACGCCAAGACCACCACAGTGGAACGCGAGTCATAATACAAGATACCGGATGCAACGTGTCGGAAAACGTATTGGATAAAGCAGTGATAGCTGGAGATTTCAAATAATTAAGAATTCCTCATAGGGTTAGTTCTGGAATTGAAACAACAAAATAGTGATTGGAATACACAGTGGGGCTAATCCCTATATTAGCAGTGGGTAAGAACCTGGGTCAAGCAGGCGCTGGTTTAGGAAAGTAGTTACCTGGATATTGTTATCCTTTTTTTTAAGTAAATTCAGAGGAGTCATGTCACTTAGTATTTAGACCCCGACTTGTAACGGGCCCTTGCGCCTCGGCCCATCCCGCCAGCCCGACATTATGTTGTCTAATCTCCACTTCCTGCAGGCTCACGCCTGCTTAGCAATTGCTCCCAAGTAAATTTACAAACACGTATATGAGCTCACAGAGTTCCGAGGCCCCCCGCGCAGACGTTCATAAGAATACTTTTGCACCCTCGGAATGCACACCCATATCCCATTACCTTGCCTTACACCTTCATGACACCCTCAAAAAGCCGTTCAGTTTTTCGAGCCGCTGGAGGTCTGGCCTTCATTCGCATCCGCGTCCGCCCTGGCTCTCCGGTGCGGCTGGTGGTATGGCCCGCATTTGCATCCGCGTCCGCCTCGGCTCTCCGGTGCCGCTAGAGGTCTGGCCCGCATTTGCATCCGCGTCCGCCTCGGCACTCCGGTGCCGCTGGAGGTCTGGCCCGTATTTGCATCCGCGTCCGCCTCGGCTCTCCGGTGCCGCTGGAGGTCTGGCCCGCATTCTCATCCGTATCCGCCCTGGCTCTCCGGTGCAACTCACGGCCCTGATTGCGCTTCACACAGAGCAGCGGCTTGATTTTTTCCGGTTCTTTCTTATTTAAAAAGTCACTCACCTGCTGCGCTTCCATACCACGTTCCTATTCTCCATATGACAGCACACTGCCGGATGCCCCCATTTGAGAGGGAGCTACTGCTTTACCTTGCACAATCTAAGCGAAAAATATGAACATGACTTGGACATATGACAATCAATTTTTTACATGAGTTTACATGTGTGTTCCTACTATTGGGTATCACCGCTATTGAGGAAAATAATAGAAACATGAACATCTTACTAGAATTTAGGATCTTATCTGTGAGTCGACACGACCCATCCATGCTTTTTTTTTTTTATCACTGCACCATAAATAGCACTACACTACTGTCTAGGCCCAGATATTCACCTCAAAAAACGAACATGGAACTCTATGCCACCCCCATTCAGTGGCTGCAAACACTATGAGTTACCAATAGCATGCGTGGCCATGCATACATGCCCCTCACCCCAGCCTCAAGAGCACCTGGCTCTAGCTTCAGGCGTGCGCATACCAGCGATGACCGGCGTGCTTTTAGTTGTTCAGGTTAAGTCCTATGATCACTGCTCGTGCGTTCATCATACTGCATAAGAATAGGTCTGGAATAATTCTTAGTCTTCAAAGCGTGATGCTTGTTCTTGAATAATTAATGTCAGTTGCTTGTATATATATATCTCCTTATTTGGAGAGTTGGTAGCTCAGCATTCAGATGGCGGTGCTCCGGTTGTGAATGCTGGACTTAACCTGTACAACGCGGTACATGAGATTTCTCAAGAATTATTTATAAAATGGGCAGTGGTCCACTGTGAATGTAATCTAGAACTTAGTAAAAAAAAACAGTGGACAGCATGTTACCTCCAAATGTGTTTATTTATCACGGTTGAGTGAGTAAATACAGCAGCAAGTGTCACACCACGACTAAAGGACGGCAATAATGTTTAGACATGATAAGTGAGAAGTCATTAAAGCACTGAACACAAAAAATGGAACACACACAGTGAAGCCTGGGATTATTTGGGACTCTGGATTGTGGACAGCAGAAGCAACCATTGACAACTAAGGAGCAGGCCCAATGTTTACATTTCATCAGAGTAGAGGAACGGAAAAGCAAGTACCCCATAACCTAGAATCAGGGGGAAACAAAGACTAACAAAAACAAATTCTAGGTCTTATTCATCAAAGAAACTTTTATTTAAGGTTCTCTTTTACACATAGAAACTTAAACTTTAACAGTTATTTCAAGAACAATGTTCAAACCCAATAAACAGCCCGCCACTAATGAAAAAAAGATTTAAAAAATCCAGCAAACACCTATTAGGTCAATGAATGCAAATCATATACTCAGTCATACCAGTCACACCATCAAAAACTAATTTGAAATCAATAATAAAATTACACAAAAAAACACATAATTCTCAATGGAAGACTTGATGAGCCAATTTCTTTTGGCCCATAAGTCAGGGTTCCCAAACAATTTCTAGGACCCTGTAGTTAACCAGTCCCAACCGGTTTCGACGTATAGATGTTCCAAAACGTCTTCATCAGGGGAATAAACACAGTATAAAACATGAAATTCAAGAAAAACCATCCATAAGGGATGGTTGCACACATATACTAAAAAGCACTATTTACAAAAACCATACCTAACATTAATGGTATGAATTAAAAGAAAAAGCCCTGTGGGGAGACAGGAGTGGTTGCCTCCCCACAGCCGCCAGTGTACCATTGCGAGGGAAGTAGGTATCCTCAAGGAAAGAAAGAACAACATGCCACATGTCAGTCCCCACAAAGAGATGGGTCAACACCTGAGTGTGCAAATAAAAAGGGTTATGTCCATCACCGCAATAGATAGTCTATAATTGTTTACCTATTGTGGGACAGTTGTCCAAGGCGAGTGGATGGGCAGAGGAAAGGGGCAGGAGGAGGTGCACCAGCATGTTGACACATGGGGGGTAAATCAATGTGGCGAATTCGGACAAAGCAGAGTCAATGTGTCCCGGACTGTAATGGAGGCAAAAGAGAAGTGGGAATAACTATGGATCCCGCCAAGAGATCGAACACTGAGGTCACTTTCAGTGGAAAATTACCAATATCGGGCCGTTGTGACGTCGTAGACACTTACCCGTGTAATTAAAGATTTGCAACAAAGTCATGGGAAAGTAGAAGTGGAGGAAAGGGTTATTTTCACATTGGTGGCGGCAACAGTGAAGTTCCGGCCTCTGTCCGCGCATGAAGAAAGGGAGCCAAATATAAGCGTGCGCTTTAAAAATGTGTTCCAAAACCCAAGATGGGCACACTGAAGGGCTGGTCAGAATCATAAGGGCCTAGTAGGCCTACCTGCAACTAGCCAAAGTTCTGGCACGGGGGATCAGCTCCAAACAGTGAAGTAGCTGTTGCCTTCGTTGCACAGTCGAGAGGCTCCACCAGTTGATCCTGTCACATGATGTAGAAGTAGTTGAAATCCGCATCATGTGTCCCGTTCTCCTCTACTGGAAGTATAGTAGGAATCCAGGCGACCGTCTTGGATTGGAGGATTCCTCCCAATATTTGCGCAGTCTGCAGGACAAGGGTTGGAAAAAGACCTAGTGCTTCATAGAATAAGACCCAGAGTTGCCTTCAGTGTATAGTCCAGAGGCTCTACTAGTTGAGCCTGTCATGAGATGCACAGTTGGTAGAGATGCGCATCATGTGACCTATTCTTGTTTGTTGGAGGTCTAATGGGAATCCGGCCGGCCATCTAAGAGTACCATGCCAGAGGTAGACGAAAAGGGCAAATAATGCCACATCACTAAGGAGGATGTGATTGTCTACTCACTTGCTGTCTTCCGCTATCGATATCAGTAGTTTATCTAATCCACTAGATGTCACTATAGAGACCCCGTTGTGACAAAACCTAAAAGGGTATTACACACCTTCTAGCTTATTTTCTGTAACCTCTCAAGTGCTAATGGTGCATATTTCTGTCCATATGATATATAGGAAATCATTGTCAGCCCCTCACACTCCCGCACTTAGGACAAAAGGCACTTTACCAAATGTGAACTATTACATTGTAAACTGTCGTCCGGCTACACCATGCTGCCGATACTGCTACACTGCTCCAGATATGCCTATTCCAATCATTCACGTGCTTGGTCATGTGATGTGCAAGTCACTGGTACACCATGCTGCCAAGCAGGCACGCAGCCTGCTGCTACACTGCTCCAGATATGCCTATTCCAATCATTCACGTGCTTGGTCATGTGATGTGCAAGTCACCGGTACACCATGTTGGCAAGCAGGCACGCAGCCTGCTGCTACACTGCTCCAGATATGCCTATTCCAGTCATTCACGTGCTTGGTCATGTGATGTGCAAGTCACCGGTACACCATGCTGCCAAGCAGGCACGCAGCCTGCTGCTACACTGCTCCAGATATGCCTATTCCAGTCATTCACGTGCTTGGTCATGTGATGTGCAAGTCACTGGTACACCATGCTGGCAAGCAGGCACGCAGCCTGCTGCTACACTGCTCCAGATATGCCTATTCCAGTCATTCACGTGCTTGGTCATGTGATGTGCAAGTCACCGGTACACCATGCTGCCAAGCAGGCACGCAGCCTGCTGCTACACTGCTCCAGATATGCCTATTTCAGTCATTCACGTGCTTGGTCATGTGATGTGCAAGTCACCGGTACACCATGCTGGCAAGCTCCAGATATGCCTATTCCAAGCACCGGGCTCCATAGCACACCGGAAACACCAGTCACCTGGTGTAATAAATGGCAGAGACAAAGATATGTATATTATATATAGTTTTAATGTAGAGCCTCCGGAGCACAACAGCACTCAAGGGGAAACCGCTGCCGACTCCTCTAGAACTCCCATTCCAGAATGTAATTACATACACAAATTCCAACAGTGCATTCTACATTACTCCATAACACCCGGCTGCAGACCGACACAAGCTGCACCAGCAGGAGCTGTCGTCCTGTCATTGCGCAGCCACCACGTCTCATGCCCCTCGGTCAGTCTGATGTCTGTTTATTTCATGCACATTCATCGGTGCCAGCGTCTGTCCGTTTCAATCCCAATGGGACCCCGCAGAAGTTTTATTTTTATTTTTAATGGCCATGTAGGGGCGTTGCTCTCCTGCTGGCTGCTTGTTTGCCCTGCTCTGTGAAGGATATGATGCATTCCATTAATCTGCACACCTTGCGCCCTCTCTTTTGCTTCACCTGGTTTATTGCTACAGAATCCAGGCTGTGGTGGGCAAGGTACGCCTTCACTCACTCAGGAAGCCGCATTCTTAGCGTGATGTCGCCCTTGGGACTCCATATTCCAGCAAGGAAGAGGTTATCGGTGATAGTGTGAAGTATGTGAAACAAAGTCCTGGCTCTAGAACTGGTCCCATTCATTATGACGTATAGATTACGTCATCAGAGAAGTTCACCTGGCATGCATAACGGCACCAACTGAAACTGCTCGTCCCCCAAAAACAAACACACGCTTTCATACTCTTTTAATATATACACACACACGGTTTTTCACTGCTCTTTCGCTTTCGCAAACCTCGACCTGCACGCTACATCAATGCATTTTTGTTGCTGACATGTGCAGGCGGCCTTCGCCTGATGAAGGCAGGGGGGGCCCTCCACACATCCGTGTACTTATCTTGGTGTTTGCAGGAAACACTCCACTGCACACGCACCCCACCTGACAGCCTGAATTGTTTGTCCTCAAGGCTGTTTCGGCAAGTACACCTTTATGAAGTGTCAGCCTGACATTGCAGCCGAGGCTGTGCCAACGCGGGCCTGTGGATTCGCCCATCACACACAAATACACGCCTGGCTTGCAAGCCTGCACCTCCGCTGAAGAATACAGCCGAGCTTCCACGAATCCCAGTGAACAGCGAGCCAGATAACCATGGCAACCTAAAGGTGCTCGGAAGCTGATAAGAGATTCTGTCTGGAAATATAAAGTCTTTCAACTTAGCCTGCAGTCCGCATTTTGAACACTTGTCCTTTTTTTCTTTGTTGAGTCGCTGCTTCTACCGTCTTTCAAATCAGCTGTGTTAAGAGCAGGAGAGCTGCAGGGCATCCTTTTTCATTTGGAAACTCTTTCTTCGGAAGCCAAAGAATGGAGTTTGGAGGCAATCAAGCAGCGAGCTTCCCCCCCCCCCCCTCCCCCCTTTCCTTTCGAGAGCGAGGACTCTTACTTTGCAAGCGAGGCCCAGTAGGGCAGCAGCAGCAGACCTCTGATTTCAAAGTTATCTGGCTGCCTTTTTAATCTTTTATCTGCAACTGTCCTTTAACTCATGAAAGATTTAGTTAAGATGTCTAAAGTAATAATAGAATGGCCCACGTGCACTGTGCTGTGCAGAGTGGGGGTGTAATTGCACCAAGAACTATGGAGGGGGTGCGCAGGCCACAAGACTTGATCATTGATTCCACCCAGACGAAAGATGCTCTTGCTGCTCAGGTTCGATGTGTACATTGCACGGACTTAAGTTTGAAAGAAGTTGTGCGGCTCTATTTTTTTTCTTTTTGTAACAATTATATTCCTACAATAATTTGTATCCGAAGAAAGATGCCCATTGCACTGGTACTCATAACCCCCATAATATTGCATTACCCATGTCATTGTCAACGACCACGAGGACCGTGCCAAATTCTGAGACTTCTGAAGTGAATGCACCAAGAAGACTGGTATGGGACCCGAGAAAGGCTATGAATGAATGACTTAAGCGGGGCATTAAGCTGCTTGGCAGGCAAGGCTTGGGGGAATAGCCAAGGGTTGGTGATTGCTTTTGGTGGAGCATTCTCCATGCTGGTGGGCGTGTTCTTTCATAAGGAGGACCAGTAGGTCTGGACACTGCTCTGAAGGGGTCAGTGGGTTTAGTGTGAATATTTTATTCTAGCTGCCTTAACGATGAGCCAGTGCAGGAAATTGAGACTGGAAGAAATGTGCTCCATGTCCATTTTTCCCAATTCCAATTTGATAAAAGCCTTCCAAAGGCTTTAAAAGTATGTATGCCAAGACCCCTCATATCCTGAACGGCATTCACAATTGTAAAGAAGTGAGTTTTCCCCTCAAACTGGACTCGGAGCTTGGCAGGGAAAAGCATGGAAGATTGAATATCGTTATCGCAGAGTATGCGCTTGACCCCCCACAAATGATCCCCTAGATGCCTGTACAGTCATCAAAAATGTTGTGAATACTTGGAATTTGTCGCCGTCATAGTGCAGCTCCCCTTTTTGCCATGCAAGTTGAAGGAATGGTGTCTCTATCTCTGTAATTTAGGAGGCATGCTATGATGGGATGCAGGGGCCCTCGGCATCTACCTTGTTGATGGAATTCAATGCACTCTCTGAACAACAAACAGGGGGATAGCTCCTCTCCATCAAAGACAGTTTTGCTTCTGGTTTCCACAAATTCTTTCCATCTTGGATTGACCCTGGCTCGCTCTAATCCCAACTAACCTGATGTTGTTCCTACAAGCTCGACCCTCCAGATCTTTATTCTTCTCTGAGATTACCTTGAGTTGAGTTTCCAGTGCTGTTGCCCTAGTCACCAGCAGAGAGGTATTGTCTTGGAGACCAGAGACTCTGTGCTCCACCTCATCCAGGCAGTCACCATGTTTATCCAGACAATGTTGCAACATATCCTTCTTGAATGCAAGAGAATCCAACTTTGAATCCAATCTGCTATTCCGGTCTTAAACTGCAACAGGATCTCCTTGATGTCTGGGTCCTGCTCCGGAGCTACCTCTGCCCAATGTGACCCATCAGGCCCCTGGTCTATAGGCTGTGATGAGGTGTGTGACGTCCTGGCCACTGAGCCGCCCTCAAAGGAGAACTTTTTCTGGAGTTTGTTCGTCTTCCCCATGTCCGAATTCACAAGCGACAAGAGATCAAGTGCAAATAGTCCAGCACAGAAGCCACAGCAAGGGTACTGCAAGGGAAGGAGCCCAACACAGATCACTCACAGGCAGCCCTTTAATATAGTTATCAGGAAAGAGACCAAGTCAGTCAGCCTGGATTACTCAAGAGCATGTTTAGTTGGATATATTTCTACAGAATGATCTGAAGTGGATTTTAGAATGTAATAGCTGAGCAAAATATTTGTAACTGTTTTTAATAGCCCATGGAGAATTATGAAATATAATCTTGGATTTTAAACGTTAATACCACAGTAACAATGTCACTATCAGTAGTCAAGTTTTTGGACTGAAATTGGCAATAATTGAAGACAGTACGGTCTCTCAAGCATGTCTAGGATATTTAAAAGTAACAGTTAACATCTTAACACTAACAGCAACACCTACACTAACATCACACTTTAAACTAATAAATAACAACACATAGCCCATTGTAATACTAGTTTCTTACACAGACACTTTCCACAGAGCGCTCCTTTCTGATGCCAGGGGTGGACTGAATCAAGAGTAGGCGGAGCACGTTTCTTTCCTGTCCAAGGATTAGAGTGCATGCCCCTATTATAGGGGGTGCTACTGTGGTTGTGATCTCCCAAACAAGAATGGACATGCATATTGAGACCCAAGAAAGGGAGCCGTGTTTAATCATCAGCTACATACTATGACGAAAGGACTACTGCTCTGCAGCAGTACAGGGATGAAGGTTGACTAAAACATCTTCTCAGCCCTACACTACTGCTAAAACCACCAGTGGTCCTAAAGGTGAGACAAACACAGCCTGAATGGTGTACCCTTTAAGGTAGTGCAGTCTACACTCTTCAGATGGGGTGTGAGCTTGCAGGGTAGCAAACAGCTCAGCAATATTACAATGATTAAAAATAAAAGGATGTCCAATGAAAGTTCTATAAAATAATAACCTTTAACTAAATCAAAATACACATAATAGAGAAGACTGAGGATTCAGACTTTGTAGCAAAGAGCCACTATGGGCCTTGAAGACGGGCATACAGGCAATACTTCGACAGCAAAATGCCAGTTCAGGAAGATGCATGTTAAACAGGTAGAGAGTGGGGGTTTCCCAGTGACTAGGGTCCTCAAAGCCAAACCAGCGGAACAGGACCCCTTCAGACACCTCTTAGACTTTTTCTTGGGACTCAACAGTGTCAAGCCAGGTTTCAAGGCGTTTTCTGAGTCGGTATTTATTTATTTATTTGTAAAGCGCAGCCAGGCCCTGGGGCATACAGTGATTTGGCATTGGGTCGCTAAGGTGGACAACAGTGTGGTTCACAATCAGCAATAGCACATGACATGAGGAAGCCTGTGACAGCCAGGCAATATCCAGGTCAGCATAGCTCACAAGTGATTTGAGGTGGGAACCAGAGACCAGCGATGTTCCTTGACGTCTGGATTGCTGGGAGACAAAGTCCAGGGTTTCCAAGTTCAACATTAGTCCCATGTTCTGCTCCAAGATCCAAGACACCAAAGACTACCTGCATGGACTTGGCGCTCCACTGAGCAGGCCTGGTTCCTGTGTTTAATCAGCAGAGGGTCTTGGCCACACAACCGTTATCCCAATTTGTTCTCTGGGGTCATTAGGATCCCTCCACCCAGAAGCCCCTTGTTCTCACCTATTGAGCACAGGATTTAGGAATAGACTGTACTCCCAACCAGGTTCCAGCGAATTCTTCTTCTTCTTCCCTTCCACCCTTAAATAGTCAAAAGGATACAGTGGATTGTGATTGTTGATGTGAGGAGGCAGGAATGAAACTTGGACACAAGTGTGCCATGATTTTGGTTAAAGGTTTTTATTGAAAATAAAAGGGGATGCAAAATTCCTCTCTGACCCTGTTCTAAGAGGAATTTCCATACCTAAACCAAAAACTAACGATCTGTCTGTGTCAGAATGTGAAAATCAAAACTGTCCCATGCCCAAAGTTCTTTTCTGACCCTCACAATATAAACTAAACTCTAAGGTGAAACAGGAAACCTCTTTAACCTTGGGTGGTTTTTGAAGAGTGTTCATTAAAAAAGAATAAATGGATCCAACACAAAGGTTCTCCAGGGATAAGGGTGGTTCCCTTCCCCTGGATTACTCTTTACTACCTGATGTTTTACACACACAATAGATCCTTGTTTGCTGTGTTCCAGATACGATTTTGAAGTGGGAGTATTTCACTCCCTATTTTTTAAAGTTGGGAGTAAAATGATTTTTAGGGAGTAAAAAGTAGAATTTCCAATGAGAGTGTTTTATAAGCGAGTAAAAATATGTTTAACTGAAAAATGGAAATGTTTTTGTAATAATTATTTCTTTGCACCTAGTTATTCGTGCATATTAAAAGACAGATGCTTACTTCTTCCAATCAGGCAGTTAAAATAGTGGTTTCTTCCTGTGGTATTATGTCCACTACTGGTTCAAAGATATCCACAGAGCTCTGAGGGTGAAAGCAGGGGCGAGAGATTCTATGTCTTTTTCCTATTTTTTGTTTGGAGTATTATTACTCCCTATTTGTATTTTTTGGAAGTATTTGCCAATTTTTAGTGAGTAAAAGTGGCCGATACACACCTTATCTGTAGGGCTGCTTCAGTCTTTCTTCACCACCACCAACAACACTGTCAGAGAAAGATGTATAGCTTTGTTATTTTGGTTCTCTCAGTACACCTGATATATTGTTAACACGTTTCCTTTTTCTAGTCCTGATATTCCTCTAGGCGCTTCTTTAAATCTTGCACATTTCTTGTGACTGCCTGGTATACTCTTCTGCCAGGGCTGCTTGTATTCACACACTTGTAATTAATTGTCTGGTGCACTCCTCTGCCAGGGCTTCTTGTATTATGTAGGTTCTCAACCCTCTCCCTTAGTTGCCCATATGCTTTATGGGATAATGTGTTTGCTTGCCATATTATCCTGTTTGGGTGTCCTCTGTGGTTACATTGCATGCATTTGTATAATTGCAAGGGTTTTGCTTGCAATTCAATTCCTCCTTTCACAGTCAATCTTTTCACTTATTCTCTCTCGGTTGCTTCATTTACTTTTGTTTTCATTTGGCATGGCCGCTGATATGCCCTGGGATCTCTGCTGTCTCTGGGTGGACTCACTGGCTCTTGTTGGCGTTGCAGGATTCTCCTGCGGTCAGCCGGTGAAGATTCTCTGTTTCCTTCTTGCGACCGCTTTCTCTTCGTTCCTCATTCCCTCGCGGCTTCCGCTTGACATGTCGGCTTTCTTTCTGTCACTGCAGCGTGGTTCCATGTAATAAAGTTACCGCAAAAATGGCTGTTTGAAAGAAAATCACGGCTAAAAGGCAGTGATGTGGCCCCCGCAATCCATCTAAGGGATCTGGGGGACACTCCCTGGACCTATTATACCGCACAAAGGGAGCGGGGGACACCCCTGCCACCCTTCTCCCCTTGTGTGGTATAATGCAAACGCTTTTACCAGGTTGCACAACAGCCTTTTTGACATGTTTTTTTGTAGGAGCTGCCATTTTTCGGCATCCATATTACTGGATACCTGTGTCGTGTCTTGCTCGTGCATCAGCTCCACCATGCCAGCCCTAGCCTTTCCCCTTCACGGTCCTCGTGGAGAGGTTTAGCTCTCCCGCCAGCAGTAGCAGCAGCTTCAGACACTTTGATTCGGCTCTTTAAATTTTCCAGGCACAGGTGTATGTGAGCAACAACTAGAGCGCTCGCTGGGCTTGTGGTCTCCTTCGTTCTACATTACTCAACTCCTCTTTTTCGTCTCACTATTTTGGTAATTCTGGAAAAGTAAGTCAGTTGTTGATGATTGAACTGAAGACCTTGAAGTATTTTCAATGGTTTAAATGGTTTTCAGTCTTGGTTGATCGATAGGTGGAAGTGGTGAAGGGTCTTCATATGTTTCACAAGGAAGGTTGCCCTACAGGTCTGGAGAAAAGGTTTTCCCTGTTCTTCACACAGAGAATGAGTAGATGCATGACAATAGGCCATGAGGCCATGAGAGCATTAGACATGTAAGTGTTATTTTCAAGTTAAAATGAGGGATAACATGTCTCACCCGATGAAGCCATGACATCTCGCCGGAGGTTGTCTCCCCCCATGTGATGCTCCCTCAAATAGCCGCCCCATGGTCAGGATCAGGTAGCGGCTGCTTCCACTCTCCACCTGAAGTAGCAAGGAGCTGGTGCCCTCTGCCTCTCTCCCATTTCCATTGGGAGAATTGACTTTCTGACTACATCAGAGGCAAGGTAAGCCCTGGGGCTTACAACAATGCGATATTGCGTTCGAGAACGACTTCTACCGAAAAATCCACGAAAAAGCAAATTTGATTGACTTTAATATTTGTCAGTGCAGCAGATCTCCATTGCCCTTGTTGTTGATTTGCCTGTGTTAGCACATTTCTGGCCTTCTGTTTTTTTCTGCTGTCCTGCTGTTGTTTCCTTGGCCATTCCAACATGGCCTCCCCCGCGTGCACCGGAGTGCCTGGGCCTTTGTCACTTGATGCTGGGCCTGATTGGCTGGGGCCAGGCTCTTACTGGCCTATGGGATAGCCGTCAGGCTTGGCCGGCCCTACCTCTAAGGCCCACTCCCAAGGCCATGTCTACCACTGTCCACCTGATCACCTGCCCCCCGTGAGTGCCTGTGTGCCCCCCTTACCCTCATGAGTGCCTGTGTGCCCCCCTTGCCCTCTGTGAGTGTCTGTGTGCCCCCTTGACCCCCTGTGAGTGTGTGTGCCCCCTGTGAGTGCCTGTGTGCCCCCCTTACCGCCCGTGAGTCTGTGTGCCCCCTTTCCCCCGTGAGTTTCTGTGTACCACTCTTGCCCCCTGTGAGTGCCTGTGTGCCCGCCTTGCCCCCATGAGTGCATGTGTGCCCCCTTGCCCCCCATGAGTTTGTGTGCCCCCCTTGCCCCTGTGAGTGCCTGAGTGCCCCCATGCCCCAGTGAGTGTCTGTGTGCCCCCATACCCCCCTTAAGTGTCTGTGTGCCCCATGCCCCTTTGAGTGTTTGTGTGCCCCACTGTCACCCCTTGAGTGTCTGTGTGCCCCTGTTGCCCCTTGTGTATTGCCTGTCTACACCACCTGCCTCCCCCATGAACCCCCTCTTTTGCCTCCTTTCCTACTCTTCCCTCCTCCCCTCCTCCTTGCCTCCTCCTGTTAACTTCCGGCACTACCTCAAATGCCGTAAGGCATAGTAAATCCGTAGCTGCCTGTCTTTTGCAGCCACCTTGCCTCCCCATCCCAACTCCCCCCACTTTTCTTTTCCTGTTAAGCCTGGTACTACCCCAATTGCCGCCAGGCATAGTAATCGTAGCTGCCTGACTTTGCAGCCACGTTGCCCTCCCCTCCTCCCCCACCCCCACCCTCTTTGTCCTTTGCACTTACTCTTATCATTTGTCCCAGGACTTTTGATAGCAGCTTGTCTGTCTCCCCTCCTTGTATTTCTCCTCCCGCTCCCTCCCCCGCTCTATAAAACATGCCTCTGACCTATTTTGACAGTAGCTTGTTTTGTTCCTCTCCCTCACTCCAACCCCCCCCCATTTCTTGTATACTCATGCACTAAATCAATTGTCGTCAGGCATAGTAATGTTACTGCTTGTTTTGTTCTCCTTCTTTTCCCTTCCCTCTTTACCTTATTTGTTCCATGCACTTGCACTATCTGTAATGTCGCCAGGCTGATTACGATAGTTATTTTTAACATTCTGTATTGTTTCAAGGACTTTTAAAATGTAACTGTGTTTTACCATGTTTCCTTCCTCCTTGAAGCGCTTTGAAACACATTGTATATAGGCGCTATATAAATAATCAATTCAATTCAATCTCCTGGCCACATAGGAGGAGGTCACCACCGCGAAATCAATGATGACTCCATCAGATTCATCACAGTACCCTTCTAGCCTTCTATAAGGGAACCAAATCCAGGCAACTGCTAAGAGTCGTCTGCCTGGCGATGTCATACCCAGTGTGCTCTCTCTGCAGGAAGTGGGGTGGAAACAGTACATTTCAGAGTCTTGGGAGAGTACAACATGGTTGGACTCTTCTATGGACTGTTACTTCCCTCCTGGCTACTCTATTATCTCCTTCCGTTAGCTGTCTACTTTAGAGACACTGTAAATCAGCACCTTAGTAGAAAGTGTCAATTTCATCTGCCAGGCTGCCTTTAAAGCTCCTGTTCCCACCTAATCCACCAGGGAGATGTCCTATTCTCAAGGGACTACGCTAAATCTTTCATTGGGATCCAACAGGAGGCTTCCTGGAAACACCCACATGGTTATTATGGGTGAACTTCTGCCCAGACAAACTGAATCCACACAAGGCCCTGACAGCAATGAGTCACTCTTCGTCAGGCTGAAAATTAAAACGACTTCAATTTCTTGTGGCTGCATAAATGCCTAATCCCACAAGTCATCATGTCAAAACCGCCCATGGCTTATATTTATTTTACAATGTCACCAGGCTTCTGGATTCATACAAATAAGTAATTTTAAAACATCGTGTTCGCTTTCAAAGGTATTCTCTGTTTTTTGTGCAAAAAATCCTCAATTTGAGAATTAGAATAACTTACGTTCTGTACATACTAGTTAATAATCATTCAGAGGGCATCTTTGTGGTTTAATTGGGTATGAACTCCCCAAACTGTAGACTTCTAACACATTTGTAACAGGGATGGGAACCAAAATCAAGTGTACACATTTTACTGAACAAACCATCTCTGTACTTTATAAACGTGAAGCCCTATGGCTTCTGCACATGTTGTGTGAATGCCAATTAGCCATGCCCAGAAGAAGGTATACAGAGAATGTCTTTTATTATGATGCTGGGGAGTTCAATAATGTACCCAATGGCTGGCAGGCCCACCTTGGCTACCAACACAAGTTCATAAAACACAAAGTGCAGATTAGACTTTCATGGCAGAATCCATTTTCTAGAGCTCCAAAAATGTTATAAAATCTGGGAGATTTCCCCTAGCAGATGGAAATCAGCCATACAAACTGAATTTTACTTGCCCGAAAAGTAAAGTGACTCAAGCTTTGTAAATGGATCTAGAAAATATCTTGATTTACAGATAGCCTCGGCTTCCAGTGGAAACCCTTTTTGTTTTTTTTATTTTGAATGACCCTGGTTTCAACGGAGATGGGGTACAGCCTTGTGTTTTGAATGATTATACAGATCATGAATGAGTATGGGTATGAGGCTGTAGGGATGAATGAAAGTCTTGATGATGAATGAAATAATGAAAGTTTAAGGCCATTTAATATGGTGAAGATGTCTGAATGATTAAATGCGTATCTGTGATATTAATGCATGAATAAGAATGCAGGGATGGATAGATGAGCAAGAGGGAATGAATGAGAGTGTTAATGAATGGATAAATTAGAGGATGAGAGTTATGGAGAAAGAACTTGATAACAGCACGGGATTGTGGCAAAGATTACATGGGGAGAGGGCAAGAAGAGGCAGAGGGTGAGAACAGAGTGGTGTTGAGGCACAGAAGTGGGAGGGAGTAGGAGCCTAGATAGCAGAGAGCAAGAGCAGAGATCAAGTGAAAGTATAGAGAAGGCAACACTTACAAGTAGTTGACCGGTCCATACTAAATTGCTGGTATCCAAATATATGAGTCTCGTATACTTCGGAATTTTGTTGGACAATGAGTACGGTAACCAAGGAAGACTAATGAAATGCTGCGAGAGGACCATTGCCTCCTTTTTTCTTGGGTAAAAGCAGAGTGACAGGTTCCTATGATGTAAACCTCTGTTGTCCAGGCATTTTGTGGTAAATATGCAGGACCGTTGTTAAATAAATGTTCATACACAGATATCATTTGGCAGATTTTCCGATTGGCTGACACTAGGAGCATAGTTGAGAACATGTCATAATGCACTCTGTATGGTGGCCTTTCCCTAGATGCAGATCATTGCTACCTTCAGGATGTTGTGAGACCACAAAACCATGCTGGGCTATGTTGGGTTGCTGAAGAGGCCGTTCTTGAGTTGTCTGCACGTTCCTAGGTATTAGCATATGTCTGGACTAACACAGTGGAGCTTTTTTCTAGTTTAGCATCTTACCTGTATCCGGTTACTGAATCTAAATTGCAATCTGTTTTCTTTTTCGTTCTTGAATTTCTTTCACCAATTTCACGTTTAAATGGCCCACTCTTGGTCATGGCACATGTGTGGCATGCCCGATTATCCTCCAGGTTTAGGGGAAGGAGACGTTCAAAAGATTTACCTAGTAAAGAATCTTCCACAATTTAAAGTGTAAGATTGAACACAGTCAATCACACAACCACGTTCTAAGTCCAGTATCACACAATGTACTAGAAACATCTCTCTCTGAAAATTGCTCAACATCACAGAGGCCCCTCCCCCGACTCCTATTTTCCTGATCAACATTTGTTTGATCCCCTGCTAATGGGTTTTCACAGCCTTACTACCACATTCCTACACCCACCTATCCTCCTCAATTCCCTTGAACCTTTCCAGTTGTTTGTCTGTTTGTATACTACTCCTGCTTACTTTACTCTTTCATCTATTGCTTTTTCTTTACCCCAGGCAGGGGCACAATAGGCCACTATACACACAGTCCCTGGCGCTGTAAAACTTCTAGGTCTATTGTATACAACAGTATTAACATAGCCTAATATGTGCTGGCTCCTCTGTATATCCGCCAAGAATGTTACTCTTGCCTGGATTGACATCCACTGCACTCTACCAGATATTCAGTGATGTGTACTCTCCTTACAATCTTGAGCACTAAACTGGCCTTATTATTATAAGCTTCCTGCAGCGAGTACTTTATCATTTTTAAATTACTCGCCTGAGGTATTAATGTTCAACCAGTAAAAAGTTGCACCTTTCTTCCAGTACCTCCTGATGAACCTGGAAGCAAAGTGGTTTATAATTCAGGACTGTACAAGTTTCACTAGCACCATTTATTAAGTAATCGGGAAATTAGAGATGGTACAAATTGTTCATCTCAGTTCAACAGTTTTATCGTCATTATTGAATTTATTCAATATTACAGAATTAATTGTCTGCATTGTCTACACGGCTTTCTGGGGCCTGGGTCCAAAATACCTTCCCCCTCCCACCCTCGCGCACTGCCTCCGGGCCCCCACTTGAACTGGGGTCTGTATCTCTACCCAGACAGCCCCCCCCTTTTTCTTCTTGTCTTGCACTTATCAGACCTACCCTGTCTGCTGCCTTCAACCTAGCACTTGCAAATTGCTGCCTGCACTACCACTGTTTGTTGCCTTCATTATTTATTTATTATTATTTATCTGTTTCTCCTCTGCTTTGCACTTTCCATTTCTCCCCTTTCCATGCACTTTTCCCCTCCTCCATGCACTTGCGCGTTCTCAATGTCACTGGGCCTAGTAAGATCGCTGTTTTGTTCTCCCATGTTCTCCTCCCTTGCCTTGGCGCGCTCTGAAACACTTGTGTACGAGTGCGATAGAAATAAAATATCAATATCAATTCATTACATTAAGCATTGATTTCAGAGGTTGAAACATTCAGATGAATAAAGTTGCTGCAATCGAGGAATTGGATTGAGAAATTAATTCTAAAGGGTGATATTGTATTATCTCTTGTAATTGATTGTATGAATTGTCTTATGAAGTGATGTGACAAACCAGCTGTTATTGTTATTTTGCATTTATATAGCGCCTTATATACCATTGGTATGGTCTGAAGGCGCTGGTAGGTTGAACGCCCTTGGGAACCGAAGTTAAGATCAGTAGAGAGAGTAGAGAGAGTCAAGAAGGTGCGTGTGGGCACCGAGCATGGGTGCAGCTCGTGCGGTATCAATGTAATAGTTGCTTCCTAGCGGTAGGTGTGGTGGTTGAGAGATCAGGAATATGTGTTCGTTCTGGCAGGATTTATCCAGAGCAGAGGTGGCTGCGTTAGGCCTGAGGAGAACGCCTGGCTGGGGGGTGAGTAACCAGCAGTGTTTACTTAGAATGATGTTGAGTGAGCGGCGGATGTTGGTATAAGAACAGTTATACCGAATGGTGTCACAGTATCTCTGTGTTCTAGTTGAGTGGTGATGTAAAGGAGAGAGTAAGCGTGGTGATGTGATAGTGTGTTGTATGGTCTCTACGCACTTATCCCCTCTACGCACTTATCCCCTCTACGCACTCATCCCCTCTACGCACTCATCTCCTCTACGCACTCATCTCCTCTACGCACTCATCTCCTCTACGCACTCATCTCCTCTACGCACTCATCCCCTCTACGCACTCATCCCCTCTACGCACTCATCCCCTCTACGCACTCATCCCCTCTACGCACTCATCCCCTCTACGCACTCATCCCCTCTACGCACTCATCCCCTCTACGCACTCATCCCCTCTACGCACTCATCCCCTCTACGCACTCATCCCCTCTACGCACTCATCCCCTCTACGCACTCATCCCCTCTACGCACTCATCCCCTCTACGCACTCATCCCCTCTACGCACTCATCCCCTCTACGCACTCATCCCCTCTACGCACTCATCCCCTCTATGCACTCATCCCATCTATGCACTCGACCCCTCTACGCACTCGTCTCTTCTACGCACTCGTCCCCTCTGAAGTGATGTGACAAACAAGCTGTGATGTTTTTATCTTTTGTAATCTGTGTTTTAAACAAGATTGATAAATAGTACTGTTTTTTCACTTTTTGTAAAGGTTGATGTATCTTAACCAATACAATAATAAAAATAATTAAGACTCGTTAAAAAACCATATATAGTTGACTTGTGGTGAGATAAAAGTGTATACATATTTTTGATAAGGACCCTGAGAAATATGTTTAAATTCTTTAAATGGTTTATGTTCTTATGTGCACATCCATTTTGAAAGGGTTCCTGCATGGCATCCAATGAGCGCATCTTCTGTTTATCTTCTCATCAGCAGAAGACCCGAACTACTAAAACCAAGGACTGGTCCTCCCTGTAACTATCTAATGTAGGCCTGTAACCGCTACTGATGTGCTATCTATGTAATCCCTGGCCTAAATGGGGCCAGCGTAGCATGGGGTTACACAGGTTGATGACACCTGTAAATAAAAAGAAGGAAATAAATGTTGAGTCGATTGAAACTGGTGACGGGAAGAGCGAAAGAATGCAACACGTTCCCCTTTGGTTGGTGGTGGAATTAGCTCTAGGCCACAGCTAGGGAGTGGCCTGGGGATGACCTCCCCAAAGCCCAACAACAAACTCCAACCCTGAAATCTACAACTCCAGTGCCAAAGCCAGGTGAATCTGGGGCAGATTGGGGAAAGCGCACAGACCTGCACAGGCAGTGTGCATCGCCTAAGCGGGCCAGCAAGTGCGAAGTCCCAGGACAGGCCATGTGGGTCATGCAGCCCCCGTAGAAGAAAGCCACCTGGCTCATGTGAGCGGTGTGGCCTGCAAGAAGTGAGTGCCTTCCCCTTAGAGTAAGAGTAAATGTATTGTACATTTCGGCTGATTAGGCTATTTGTGAAGGTATAAAAACATTATATATAATGGTTTGACAATAACAAAACACACACAAGTTGTAAAACGAAAACTAAAAATGCAAATTACATTATACATTTTTAAAACATCTTGGATATAATCAGATCCTCAGAACCTATGATAACACATCTAAAAAGACTGGTTGAATAGAAAGATGCTGCTCCGTGGGGGAGATAGGAGTAATAAAGTGAGATGGTAAGCCTCATCACTCGCAACCCCTGTAGTCTAGAGGTTGCACTCACTTACCTTGCTGGATCTCTGTTTCCATGCCCCATATATGAAACCAGCGATGGATTTTGTAATAGCCCCCTCAAAGTCACCTAAAAGCAATGGAAGTACTGCTGTCTCCTTGACCAAGACACCTTCCTTTCTAGCCAGATCAACCGACGGAGGCCAGTGGATAGGTTGCAGTGTCTAATATGCACTCTGAGCCCAAAGATATAAGGTCTTGACACAACTGCATCCTATAGTTCGAGACGAAGGCCTGGGAGAAGGGTTCTCTTTTCCCAGCATACCTTGCCAGCGAGTTCCTCTTCCTTCTTCGTTGGCTTTGGGAACCCACTGCAGCATGGTGAATAGCAGTTTGAAAGCAGTGGGGTAAGCACAGAAGATATTTTCAGAATTGGCATTGACTTGTGCTTACTCTGTTGACATTTCTGTCCAGACATCCATGCCATAGGCGAGTATTCTGCCAAATGTCTCTTCGAAACCTGTTTAAATTTCAGCCTGCAATTTGTCCCTGTATTTACGGGCTAGGTTTATAATGGCCTTCCCTGCGGCTGCTTCTGCTTTCCTAGTTGCAGTCTCTACTTGTGCTGTCCAGACCAGATTTGAGGAGCTAACGATCCCGAGGTAGCTGAAACAATCTACGACCACTATTGGATCATCATCCATTTTAAAACAAGGATTTCGTGTACTGCCACAGGAACTGCCAATAATCATGACTTTTGATTTACTTTTGTTTAAAATTGAATGGTTCACCTTGCAATAGGTTGCCAGTGCCGCAGCTATTCGTTGCGCCCCTCCCCCCCTGGCTTTTGGCTTCTTGGCCAAAAGGGCTGAATCGTCTGCATCGCATAACATCAGCGCTGCCTGACCCTTAGTTTCTTTAGCACAAGCAGTCCCCACACACAGGAGTTTATGGTAATCATGCCAATCAGAAGAGCACAAGGAAAAGAATCCAAAGGCAGCGAACGCAGAGGGGAAATGTCGTGCCTTGCCACTGCATAACGAGCTGTCATGGCTGCAATTAGCGGGTAAGGGTGATCAGCTGGAGGATTGTACTATTGGGAAAGTAATAAGCTGGGATTAAGGGCCTCAACATATAGCAAAGACTGTGGGTAAAGCCAGTCGCTGTCTACAGCAGCCTGCAGAAAAGGTTTAATGTGTAAAATATAATTATATATGTATAAAGTTGGATAGTTGTATCAAGTGGTAGCTAAAAGGAGCCCTGTCAAAGTCGCATATGCTATACAAAAAGCTAGGGTGCACCACCCTAAAAATGACATGTGCAGGCGAAGAGTATGTAGTTGACAAGGTAGCCTGCAGTGGTGCTCACATGTAAATTGGGTCTCCACAAGAGCTAATCCCTCACTCGTTATTTGGGAGAACCCTGCAAGGGGTAGCCTATGAATGGGTTGTGGTTCTGTTCAGGGTGCTCACCTCGGGGAAGGGGGTGTACTGTATGACACCTTTGAGGGATGGGCTCGCAGGGCTTCCACGCAGACCTGTGCAATCAGTATGCAGATGTGTATGTGAAAGGGAATAGCATTCTAACACATGTTTGTTTAATGTCCCCCAAAAAAGAAAGGGCAGAAAACGGACCCACTAGCTACCAGGTGATAATTAATGTATAGATTCCAATTGCAAACTCAGGATGTTCTTTTCTCCACAACTGGTGTAGGTAGAGTGGTCATGAATTGGTCCCTCCCTAGTCTGGTTGCAAAGACCACCCAGCGGACCAGGGCGGAATCATCCGGACTACATGTTGCTTCCCGAAGCTACCTTTGCTTGCAATATAGTATCAAAATGATGCTGATATGAGTATTTTGGCTCTCGCTGCACAGGCTGATGGAGCATGGTGGCAGCGGGTGCCAAGCTGATGCTGTGTATAGAGATAGACTGAGGCGCTGCCTAGCGACCACAGGGAACCAGACCATGATTGGTGGTGTGGCGGTGGCAGGTGCTGAGGGAACTGGGTCTGGAGAGCAACGCAGAATGTGGATTAGCCTCTTCGAGTCATTCAGTCCTGCTTGATGAGGGCTAACTGAAGATCTCACCAGCCGAGGTACAGGTGTGCGTTGGTGGCCCAGCTGGCTCCTCATTTTACTTTAACTGGTCTGGGCTATTTGGCTGCCGCGATTGCTATTTATGCCTTGTGCCGTAGCTACCTCCCAAATACCTCCTAAGATGTTCACACACAAGGATAGAGAAGGCATGTCCCTGTACGCTGACACCAGAAAAAATACAACCCGCTAGGAGAAAAAAGCCCAAGAAGCTCTTGCAAGGATAACAAGTGTTTATTTCCATACAAAAAGGAAAAGCGCCAACAAAGTACTCTGCTGGCACGGAGCGTTCTGCCCGCTGTCTGCTTGTGTGGCAGGTTATAAGCACAAACAGCATCACTGATATTACAGATAAGACAATTCTCCAATCCCTGGTGTATGGTTCCATATGGGATACCAGGGCATTGGCCCATCTTCATCTGTCAGTCTTGGCCCCCGTGAGCACTGCTGGGCTTGTCATCCGATGCGAGGTTGGCCTAAAAATCAACTATACCCTAGTGATAATGTTATTCTATCATGGCTACACTACACCTGGCAGATACATAGATGGCCTCGGGGGAGAGCTGAGGTCCCCCTGACTCATTCACTTCACTCGTTTCCAGGCAGATCAGCAACTCCCAAGGTCCTACACCCTCGGTTTGTGCTATCATTTAGACGCCACCTTGCTGCACAAATCATGTGACCCATTTGAGAAGGCGCGATAGCGTTGCTTTCTGATCTTAGTGATTGTTTGTGGGGGTGTAAAGGTTTTATGATCGATGGTCTGGGCCTGGATGGTCCTGTGGCATGCAGGGGTCTTAGGATGAAAGTGCTGCCAAGCTACATTTCTTGTGTAGGGATCGTTGGTGGCAGGAGGGCTTTGCTATCTGTTCTTTGGGATGGTACTGCCAAGAGGCGCGCTGCTCCCGTATTATGACCTTGCTGGGCGTATTCCTCCCAGAGAGGGAGATCCTGTAATTCTTCTGAACAATGGAGTTGCTCACGGGCTGTGTGGGACCTAGCCAGGGTGGCGGTGGTGTTCGCGCTCATGCGAGGGACCTGAGGATAGCTGGCATTTGTCTAAGATGGCGTTGGCATTTGCGTGTCTTCTATATGCATGCCTTACTGTGATCGCTCACACTTCTCGTGTTCACCCTCCTCCCCCCTGCTTAACAAATGTGTCTTCTAACGTTTGTGCCTTATTCGGTATCACTTGGGGCGGGGAGGTGGGAGACCCTGTCTTCTCCCCAACATCAGACCTAGATCTGATTGCCATCCAGGGCCAGTGCATGGAGATAGTCCCTCCTGATTTTGTTTATTTATTTTTTAGAAGTGGGATTGGGGCAGGCAATGGATCAGGAGCTGACTCCTGGCTTCCACTGAGGCTTTACATCCAATAGTGGATGGCCAGAAACATCACTTCACAACCATGTCATCCACTTTGGAGGAGTTAACGAGCGCGTCTTGCAGACCAAAGTCACTATGGAGTACATTAAGGATTAAGGCGCAATATCAAAAGGTTGAGTGCTTCCTTGCAGAGGTGTAACATATGAGGAATGTAAGGCAAGGGAGGGTAATGTAAGGATCCCAGAATTCCTCCCTCAGCAGGGGAAGGGAGATTTCTAGGTTTCATGGATGCTTTCCTGTGAAGGGAACTCTCTCTGGGGGCCGGGGAACCGGCAACAGTAGATTCTATAGCATTTCACTTGCATCTGCAATGGTCCTGACTCTCATGCTTTCTCCCTCACAGCAGGGAAAGCCTGCTGCAGGCAGCGATTGCCATGAAGGAGATCAGGTTTGAGGGTAACAGGGTCCTACGCTGCCTTGCCTAAGTAGATGGTGGCCGCCAGGGCCGATGGCTGTAACTTGTGCTTTATATTAATGGTAGATGCTTGATACTCCAATTAAGTGATTTTGTATATTAGGATGGAACTGTGGCTGTTAGCTAGAGCCATAGGATTTCTTCTGCTGTATATGTCAACATGATGTCCACGTTTGTTAACTTAAATAAACAGATGTTGACAGTGACACCGAAATATATAAGACCTATCAATTGCAAGTGCTTTCGTTTTGCAGTTTCTGCTCCAACCACATGGTGTCGCCAGTTCCCAGTGCTTCAGTATAGGTGTCACTGGCCGTTCATGTATGCATAGGAGAGCCATCATTCAGGGTCCAAGATGTCTATTCTCGGCGGGCATCCTTCTTCTCCTTCTCTTCGCTTGCAGCGAAGATTCGCGGATAGACATTTCAACTCTAGGCAGGGGCAGTACGCCTTCCCCTCTCGCTGCTTTGAGAGAGGACGCCTGCGTTGCACATGTGTTCTAACATCTGGAGTCTCTTTCTGGAAGGGGTCTGAAAGGAATTAGTCGGGGTGACGTGGAGAGAACACGCATGCCCTGTTTCAAAGATCCGTACAGTGATTCATGAAGCTGCGTGAAGCAACGCACAGGTCGTCATGCGTTTGAGGTCCACATTGTTGGAACACTAACCCAATGAGTGCTATCGTTGATACCATTTTTTGCACAGATCGACTTTTTTGCTCGTTCATAGGCTGTAAGAAAATAGTTCACTTTAGTGGTAGATTGGAAGCCGTGGATTGGTTTAAGGAAGAGCACCTTTCCGTCAGATTGGCATTTTGTGGCTGTGATGGTCTCCGTAGAAGAGTTGTTCTCCTGTACACGTGGCACCAGAACATCCTTCTCATGCCGTCAACATGTAAATGCCACGCGGGGAGCGGGAGGGTATTTCTAGAGCACTGCGTTATCCTGCGGAAAGGTGCGTTTGCTGCACTCTTGCCTTCCGTGTCGGTGGCCTGTGCAAGGCCTTTCCCCATCATTGTAGACAGACGCCCCCTCTCCTCTTTGTGGCTGTGCTATGTCTCCATTGACATGGCTCTCCCTTCATTTGCGTGCCAGGAGAGCCAAGTACCGTGCAGAATTCTGAATCATAAAGCAAGAAACCTTGCCGCCATGTGGCAAACTCTACACTTTATACCTCGGTGGTTATTATGGTTGCTGGTTTCTGAACTGAGATCCCCAGCCGTGATTTCAGCATCTGCATTAATGGCCCTACAATCTGCAGGCAGAATACCGCTGCGAGCTTGGTAGCTACGGATTGGCCAGGATTGGGCTTCTGTATAATTTCATAAACGCACACAAATTGTCTTTTAAAATCATGCTTCATGACAGAGTCCATCCTCTAAGCAATGTGACCCGGTATCGAACCCGTGCTGCTCAGCATTGTCTTGTTTCCAAGACAAGTCTGTTGCCCCTGGTCCAGCACAACTGGCTTTAACATCATGCACAGTTACATATTGTAGTATCTGGGAACCCCTGGACAGCCAGCCAGCCAGCCAGCCAGCACACAGGAGCAATGCTGAGTCAGGTAAGTACTTTATTCACTCAGACCTCAGGCAGGAAGGTTACAGGGGAGAGATCGGGTGAGACATCCTTCAAGCTCAGGTTCCCATCTCCAAGAGTTAACCCTGGAATCCCCAGCACTCCCACCATCTGCATTCCATCTTAGGGAGCTGACACTCACATCATCAGAGATGCATTCATCTGGCATACTACATGCCAGACAAACACGCCAGACACCACACATATCAGAGATGCATTCATCTGGCATACTACATGCCAGCCAAACACGCCAGAGACCACACATATCAGAGATGCATTCATCTGGCATACTACATGCCAGACAAACACGCCAGACACCACACATATCAAGTTGGATATCATGCATAGTCTAAATAGGGCAATCTTTAAGGCTGCCAATGGCGTAGTAACAGCCCTAAGGTTTAAGAAGCCATGTTCTCATCCCTTTATCCCATCCTGGAATCACAGGTCTTAAAGGAAGCACTGGAAAATGTGGCATTCTTTCTGTATTTATCCTTTTTGGCAAACCCACATCTCACTGGAAAGGACATCTTTGACTAATCCTGACCGCTGAAAAAACCTCTGGCCAATTGACCTTCAAATGGCAGTTTTGGCTGTTAGGCTGAAAGTATTACATTAAAATACAGAAAAGAAAGAGAGTGGAGAAGAAGGGCCCACAGCTTGTGGATGTTAATCTTTTTACCACCCATTGACTGCCAATTGCTTTGCACCCCTATTGCCATTCCGACCTGTCACCCTTTCAATTATATATAATTTAACCCTTTCAAAATATATATAAATACGCAACTAAGACAAACTAAGACTAATTGAGTACCCAGGAGGCCAACAGTCCTTCCTTCCGCCCTCACCAGCCCTACCAAAAGGTAGTCGAACGGAAGGAAGAGGAACACCGCTAGGATGCTTGCCATAAACTGCAATGAAAATAACAGAATGGATTAGATTACCTGAATAAGGTTTACCAGCTCCCCTCCTTCCACCCTATACCTCCACCCACCTACCTTGAGAGTGATATGAGGAAACTGGAAACCTACGATGGAGGGATACTGTTGTGAAAGTCCCTAGGTCAGATACCCATTCAGAGTACAATGGAAAAAAATAAAAATCAGGAATGGCCCAACCCGGGCGGCACAAGGGTGCAATTTATAGGAACAAAGAAGACTGTTTCCAAGGTGCATCCAGAAGAAACCAGTAAAACCGAAACATAATCCAAGAACCAAAGGACAAGTCAGCAAATTCCACAATTTCCAGGTAATAATCCAAGAACAGGTCGAGAAGACAAAAGCCAAGGTTCAAACAAGCCAGCAGATCCAGTAAGTCCAAAACGACAAAGCACTCCAGCAGAATCCAAAAGTGAAAGTCCAAACACGAAGCAGAGAATCGGGAAACCAAGAATCCAAAAGCTAAACACAGAGTACAATACTCATGGGCAGGAACGCCAAGGTGTTCAAAAGCACTTCCGTGTTGTGGTACTGCTGCTTTAGCGTGGCTGAGAGGTCACCCGCTGAACACGTGGGTAACGTAAGATGCGGCTGCCGGTGCACAGGTGTTCTTGAGATGGAAGTGCGGACAACTTTGTTGCTCTCCCAGGCGCCATTGGAGAAGTCCACGGAAGCCTGGCTGCCCCTCTATTAATGGTAAGACTATCTGCTCCTTCCTGTTCAAAACACACCCTCCTGGGATCTCTTTGATCTAGCTCTATCAGGCAGTAACACTCTCAACCAAGTGTGCCTTCAGTCACTTGATTTATAAGCAATATGCCCTTTTCTCTTAGAGCTGTTTAATCTCCCTCTCCGCTGGATTTGTTCCTGCCTCCTACAAATCTGCAACTGTTCTACCCATTTTTAAGAAACCCTCTGCTGACCCGTCTGGCCCAGAAAACTGCTGCCATTTCCCCTCTGCCCCCATTAATCATAGGTATTTGATCCAGTGGTCTTCAACCAGAACACTAAGAGCATTGAGGATAATGGCATTGATTATCCACTACAATCTGGCTTTCTTAGTAAACACTCCACCAAGACTGCTCTCATGCACGTCTCCAACCTTTTTCTCTGATACTCAACACTCCAAACCCTCTTCTCATGGGCATACAATGGCCTTTATCCCCCCATCGTTTGTGTGTCCTGTGTGTGCCATCAATGTGCACTGCTGCACGCAAACTTCAGACTCTGTGTAGTAAAGGTAGTTTTTCGGATTTGAAATTTTAAAGCTCAGAATGACAGATGACAGTTTTCAGTTTTAAAGATGACAGCATGACACTGGATGCTGCTACAGGTTCTTGCAAAGTTTCTTGGCAAAGACTTGAAACAGCTCGCCCGGCTGCTGAATAGTTCGGTTGGTTTTGAGGCCTGCTGAAGAGGATTCAGCTTTGGATTCAGGCCTCTGTGCTGCAAATTCTGGAGTTCATTTCTGGTCTCTGGAGATTGATGGATTTGAAGTCTGGATCTCTGGATGTGAAGTCTGAAGTCTCCCGGCAAAGCGTCCCGCAAGAAAGTGGAAAGTGAATGTCTCTACCTGGGTTTCAATGTTCCTTTTATGTGTTTTGAAAATGGGTGTGTGCCTGGGCCTAGCTAAGCCTGCCCCTCTCACTTATTATTGGCCAGTTCCTCCTCTCTCCCTTGATTGGGGGAAAGAAATGGAGTGTCAGAGTGATGCTGTAGGTTTTATGGTCAGAGGAACCTCCCCTTGTCAAATTGCACACAAATCTATTTCTGATCCAAATACATATTTATCTATATACCATTTTTCTAATATTATAGGTCCAGTTAACATATTTTCTGCAACACCAAACCATCCGATCCCTGTCTTTGTACGATGTTGTGTCCACTTATGACAGAATTCGCCCCTTTTCATCCAGATAACGACCTCTAAACCTTTCCAGATTTTACCCAAATGTGCACCAGGGATATGGTTTTCAGATGATAAAGTGTCAGATTTTTAACATGCATGCATTTGGAGTAACAACCTTTTTTTCCGCTACTATCCCCAAGAACATACCACAGGGTCCTAACACCTCTTAAAATGTGCACAGAAAAATCGCAAGAATGATGATATTTATATAATTTTGACAAGTCCGCACTGTGAATTATCCATCTTTTTAAAATCATGCACTGGCCTCAAAGGGGTGTGGTTTTCCAAAGCACATGGTGGAATTTCTGGTTTATACACTTCCCCAAAGCTCAGCTTGCTCTCACAGGCACTGCCCCTCCCAGTTTCTCCCAAGAGGAAGCCATTTTACGACCCCCCCACCCCAATATAACATTTGCCTGAGCCAGAGACAGTGCTTTGTTTAGTTTCCTGTAGTCCCCAGGTGCTCCTCCCCTAATCCAGTCAGAGAGGTGGCATCTCCTTTTGGCAGGGGCAGCAGCATGCAGCCAGGCCTGGGAAGAGTTGTTGAGCCAGTGCAACTCCGGTCGGGGGTAGTTGTCAGGCAGAATTCAGCTAAATGTCACTTTAGTTCCCAGTTTTCTACATTCACATCCAACTTACAATTTTTGCACATGCAGCTAGAATGCTGATTCTAAGTTCAAAACTATGACATTTAAACAATTGCAACCTATGTGACACTCACAAGCAGGTCACTCATTTATTCTAAACATTTCGATTTTAGTGGCTTTAAACCCAAATTCACTTAAGCTGCTGACATCCCCAGCTATTTTTTTTTATACATTAAATAATTACTTCCTTCAAGTCATTTCAGAAATAGTTTTACATTGTATCCACCTCTTAGCAAGTCTTTCCTTGGCCTGGTTTGGGTTCATTTGTTAAGTTTTACACAAAAGTCTGGTGGTTTTAAAACGCTGGCTTTCTGATAGTGGTGAGCACCAGTATTGCATCCATTTTTGACATTAAGAAAATTAATTCCCCACAGTTCTGGGTTGCTTTTGGCAATCGGCATTGCCATTCCCAATGGTTTCAGGCTACTGTTTGTGTAGCCCAATGGTGATTTTAGGCAGTGCCCTCCTGTGCTCACAACGTAGGAAAAAATGGGTGGCAACCTACTCTTCATGTTTTCCCTGTGCACTCTCTGGGGAGTTCTGACCATTATGCTGTTTTCAATGCCAGTAATGCACAGTTTTATGGTAGGGCTTGGATGCATGGGTAAAAACATCCCACATGAACACATTTGTAACCTGGCTTCATGCCTCCTCCGCTGGGATTTAAAGAGCCCGGAAGGCCCAGTGGAGGTCAAGCCAACCCGAAGACAGGTCTCCTGCTATTGCACCATGTGCCATGGACATATCTCTGCCAGGTAGCATCCACATGTAGAGACTCATGCCCAAGGGATTCGCGCCAGAATGAAAGCCACACCTCCATCTGCCATTGGCATCACTTCAAGTAACACACAAAGGAACAAACTCATGCCAACACTCAGACTCGGGTTTCATGGAAGGCCTGGAGCCTGACCACCATGTACTAGCTACACAGCTCTCCTATGCCACTCTAAGGGTGGGAGAAATGGCAACGCCACTGCCGCCTAGTAACCTTTGTGAACCCAGTCCGACCCGAAATACGGGTGCCTTGGCCACAGGGACCCCCTGCAGTGCAAAGAGGCTAACACAAGAGCCCTTTCTAGAACCATTTTAGCAACGTGACCAGAAAACCCCATTTTAATTTGCCTGTGGATTTAACAATGGTAACTTTTGGGACTATGGTCCAAGAACTATTTGTTTCTCATTGGATCTCACAGTTGTCTACATCTTAGCTAAAAAGTTTAACTTGTTCATACTATATATCTGTTTAACTTTATATAAGACTTCCCTGAACACCCACTTCGGAGCACTTTAGAGAGAAACACTGGAGACTAACCCACATTCTTCCTGAGGGAGGTCTCTCTAACCGTCCCTATGCACCCTGTCGAAGTGCCACCAGTAGAGGAATGTCACACTTTATGGCTTCTGCCTAGTAAGCCTACCCCTAACAGTGCAACTGCATTCTCTTGAGGTCATCTTTAAGTCTTGCTCGCAGAAGCTTCAGCCCTCTGCCACAGATCTTGTAGAGGTGCTCTGAGGCCAGGAAGCTGCCCTGTGAGGGAGAGCGAGTGCATCCGGGTGAAAGCTTTGTTTTCGAAGTGGCCATATTTTAGGAGCAAGTGGAGCTGTGAACAGATTTGTGAATGTTGTTTTTAAACATGTGTTTCTTTTGTCTCGCTGCTACTTAGTACATTGATGTGCTTTTCACTTTTCTGACGCATTAGATTGATAGTTTTCCTTTTGTTGTTCTTTTGAAAACTTTTTTTCGCGTAACGGTGCAAGACTGATTTGCATTTGGTGGGTCTCTTTCTGTAATGGCACAGAGAAAGTATAAAGGATGGAATGATACCCGGTGCTATTGAAGCACTGACTTAAATGTATTCTCAGAGCTAGTCCAACGTGCACGATGGTCCTTTGGAAGTTTCCACCGAACACCACTATAAGTGCACACATCTCATAAGTGACCCCAAAACCCACCAGCAGCGACCAATGAGACCCTAAGCTTTCAATTCAGCCACACCTGGGTTTCTAACCCTAGCAGAAGGTGACAAACGCCTTTGCGTCCCGCCCCAAAAGCAAGGCTTTTCCTGTTGCACTGTGAGGAATTCGACCATCCACAGGGTGGGTGTGCGCTTGCCTGGCTTTTTTGAAATTTTATATGAAATTGAATGATGGTAGATCCACCTCTGGAAAATAAATATTTGGGGATAATTGCACATATTTTCCTATGCACACTGCACGACATACACATAGACCTGTGTACTCCCCAGGCGAGAGACTGGGATATGTACCATACGTCCGTCACCTACAATAATCCTGTGATGCATATCCAATGCTCGTGGCATAATGTGTTGCGAATAAAGCCCCCCACATTTCTTTCTGCCTTTGTTACAGAAGAACCGATGTGATGTTTGCCTGTGGCATGATGAGAGTGAGAACCGAGTATTCAGGAAACATGGGAGCATTGGCAGGAGCTACACAACAGGTTGCACAGACCAACACTGCCTCTGCAAAGCTGCACCACTGGGTAGAAGAGGTGTGCACTGTGGTTACTGTAGGAGCGTGCTGGAGGTGCCCTGGAGGTCGCTGCCTGGTATGGATGGATGGATGGGTGGAGGGCTCACCGTCACTGTGACTGCATTAGCACCATAGATCCGTGCTCCTCTCGTGTTAAGTGTTCACTGCATACAATCCTTCTTCATTCATCCCACAGTTCCTGGTATTTCTGGGTGAAATCCTGTAAAACTCCAGGAAAAGCCTGCGATGGTACTGTAGAAAGTGGAACGTGACAAGCATTGCCAAAGCCAAATATGTTGGCGTTTTGCGTAGCAATGGGATCAGCTTTTTCCAGAATGGCACTAATTGGCCTTAGGATTGCAAAAACCAGAAACGGTGTTAGTTTCTGGGCATGTGAAAGGAGCATTATATACCTATATATCACATAAACACAATTTGTCAATGCTTGTTTTTAAAGGACTTCAGGACAAAGGACAGATATAAATCAAGTGGCTCAAAGCACAACTGGGGAAGACAATATTATTAAACCAGGAGGACATTTATAGGGCAATCAAGACATTCACCCTCAGCAGACATCTTAGAAGTAACACTGGTGGGGCAAAGTTCCATGTTACTGATTGATAGCGCTAGATCAAAAAGATTCCAGTAGCGTATGTTTTGGATGGGATCAGGCAGGTACTAGGTGGGAATAGTCATAGGCAGTAGTATGGCCACGGGCAGTCAGTGGAGGGAAGTAACACCCAGAAGATGTGTCCCTCCTAACATGTCATCACCCTCCTAGCTGTAATCGGTCAATAGTTTTGCTTGTGAGTGGTGCATAAACACCACCTGATAGCGAAAAAATTAAAAGAGGCTGGGCTCCCCAGCCCCCACTGAATCTTTCAATACATTTTGATCCTGCCTTGTGTTTAGAGGCTGGATCTTGAATGGTGACATTTTCAAAGCATTTTGAGCATTTGTTTGTTTCGGAACTGGTTTTTACCCATTGAAACTGAATACATTTTGATTCTGCCTTGCAGCGAAAGAAACCTGGATGGGCTGACGAAAACGCTGCCAAATAAAAGGATTTTGTACTGTGACTGAAGAAGTGCTTAATTTCCTTCCGTTTTCTTTTCCCTTGTTTTATACAGTGATGATATATGTGATTTAATACATACTGCTATTTTAATTTTGCGAAAAGTTCAGTTCTTTGACTAAAAAACAATAAATAAAGAAAGAAAATTCCCAAGGTGTCCCCTGGGTCTTCTACGCCCCGCCTGTGAAAATGCAATCAGGTTGCTAAGCCAGGAAGTTATTTTAGATTGAATTGCTTACTGTGCAGCCTCTTTGCTGCAGCCCATCTGAAACGGGGGTCGGGGGGTGCAAAGCTGGCAGGTGGTGCTAGTACAGAGCATAGGTGGGAGAGCGATAATCACTTGCAAATTCATCTGGCCACTCAGTATAGCTCAGGACATGCCCTTCTCCAATCCTTTACAAGTTATTATTATTGATTATTTAGCGCTTCCTGCCAGACTACTCCAGCTTCTTACCACTTGATCAGGGATTTAACCTATATTGCATGATTTCATCCTACACACAAGAAGAGTGCATTACCTTTGAGCTATCTATCCTCCCTGCACAACAGCTATCCCGCATAGGTATGAAACGTGGAAGGACACACGCAAAAAAATATTAGTCACACATGCAAGTTGCGGTTTGTGAACATGTTACGATAAGCAGTGGGACATGTACTTAACAATTGCAATATTGTCATGCTTGCTCTTACCACGTGGACACACTCAACCAATCTTATGAAATGTGAACAGGCTCTCTTCAGTCAGAGGTAAGCACCCTTCCGAAACAGAACCCTGGAATGTATAGGTTTTTTTGATTGTACAAGGAGTCTGGCAATAAATAAAAGGAGACTAAAATCTAGGAGTTTGATTATAAGGAGTCCGCTAGCATTTGTAATGTTGAAATCACTTTAATGTAAGTGCTTAAATGCAGACAGATGCAAACTATTCACTCCCATTTTTTTGTTACTGTTTTGGCAACCAAATGTGCTGTTTGGTACACGCAGAATGTTCCTTTGAAGACAAGATGACACACTGTGAGAGGAAATGCCATTCTAACTCCCAGCTAAATGGAACAATCCACTGACATCATAAAAGTAGAATCTTCTGTGGTCATGGTAACAGTTGGGCCTGTACTTCACTCCAGACATTGACGATTTCTGAGAGCTCTGTTGTCTGTCAAGTACTAAATTGCAAACAATGGCAGTGGAGTGGACTCTGACTTTTCCAGTTAATGGGATCGATAGAGCGTCCCGAAGCCTAAATAACGTATGTCTTTGCAATATTATTGACCATCTGCTTTTTCTGTGATGAGCTTGTGGTTATTGGACACCATCTGATGCCTGAGCAGCAGATGTAGCCTAAACCGTTCTTCCTATGCATTTTTGTCATCAGAGGACGTTTTGCGGTTTGCCCCGGTTACTATGAAATTCTCTCTGCTGTGGCAACTTCTCATTTTATTTCTGGACCTATTCTTGATTATGGTAGATGGTCGGCAAAGGAAGAGACTTTTTCCCCCGACCTTCGGCACCTACCCATGTCCCATTCATGGCGATGGGGAGGACACATTCGATTATTTACTTGAGGTGCTCAACATGGTCCTTAGAAAATGTATCCAAAGTTGTAGGAGCGTTTATTGGCGTCCCACCCTCTTGTACCCTTGGTGTTAATGTGATTTAGTTTTATCAGGTGCACACAGCCCAAGGGCATGGGATTGCAGCACCAGAGAACAGATGCTTATTAAATTGGGTACAAATCCAGTAGTTAACCATCACAGCGATTCAACATAATCTTGAGGAAACGGAAAGGTTTTACATTTTTTCGAATTAGAAAGTAGGATGAAAAGATTCTTTCTTTGGCCTGTGTACTCCTGCCTCACTCACGTAAGTACCCACTGTTACCAATCGAGCAGATATAGAATTCACATCTTCTTCTCTTATGCCTCTCATTGGGCAATGGCTTATTTCCCCAAAGCGTCACCCAGCCCTTACTTGCAAGGTCTGACCTTGATGTGCTAGCTCGAAAGCATTCCTGAAAGTTGGCGATCAAAACCCTAAGGTAGCCTTCCAAAATATGCTAATGCTCCAGATGATGTAATACAGATGTTTTACAGGACCAACCATCCTTTTCAGGGCTCCCCTCTATGGAGCACCCTCCATCAGTCAGATGCTTTAAGGCCATTAAACCGTAGTAGATGTGATCAAGCACTAATAGTTTTGATTTGTGTAGAGAGGGGATGGGGGTGGCAGTCAAAGTGAATTGCTAGTGGTTTCACAGTGTGCATTTATCACTGGGGTATGAGGAGCAAAAAACTTCAGACTTCAGAGCTGTAAGTGAAGCATGGTTTGATATTTGCCATTTAACAATACAATTTTTCTTTTATGTAGTGCTTCATGTGGGATTCTTACCGCTTCTCGGCACAGTAATATTAGATGTTATTACCCAATTCCTATACAAACTCAGAAATGACAAGCTGGTCTATTTAAGAGAAAGACTGATAACATTTGTAACATACTGTAAAAGCACCCAACCTCTTAAAAACCCATATCCTGGCAGTAGCAAGCTCCTCCCATGCCCCTGATAACTGCTAGCCTCTAGCCTGTCGTTGACAGTAATGAGTCTTAGCCCGTTTCTTTTTCCCTTAATCCACCCTCCACTTCCTAGTGGTGGCTTTTGCCTTTTCTTGTTAGTACTAGAAATGTGTCTTGCTGCCTTAAATGAGCGCAATGGCCCCTCGAGTTCTATTTGTTAAAGGACGTGGTATGTGATGTTTAATTTTTGGACGTGCTATATGATGTTTAATTGTTAATAGTGTGCAAAACTGTAATAGACCTGATCAAAATAGGAAAAAGCAATGCTAGTAACTACTGTGTTGTGCTGTTCCGAGGTGAAAATATTCAATGTGGTTATCACTACCACTGTGCGTATTACGTATTTCACGTTTTATATGGTGCCCAGCTTCTGCGTTTACTATATTCTGCTCTGCCCAATTGGAAAACAAACATAAGATGAATACAAACCTGAAGAATTGCCACCATGATAGGGACGCTTTGAAAAAAGGTATTTCTGTAGATACGATAGCTATGTTCTGCATTGTTGTATGTAGTCATTATCAGACGCTCTTACTTTACTGTTTAGGATTAAGAGCCACACTCTTCACCCATTCATCCAAGCCATCACAAAAAACACCCACCGTCAACTACATATGCAAACAAAAATCTGCCAACATTTTACAATTTGGACAGAATGTTGAATTCACTCGAGAAAGGGCCTTGAGATGTCAGACGGTTGCAATGCTCTGTATGTAGAGATGCCTACACAATCTTTTTTTAATTTTTTTTTATAAACGGTGGCAAGACTGTTTCTAGGCCTAAAAAGATGGATCATGTCTTGACAGGGCTAATATTCCTCCCTTGGGATTCGATTGCTGCCAGAATGCAATGCAAGGTGTTATGTCCGAATCTTTGAGCCTTCTGGAACAAGGGAAAAAAACATATCTGGCCAATGAAATCCTAATTATGTCTCTTGAAACCTCATCTCTGCAAACAGTGGATGCCCACGGATAACAACAACAAAAATGGTGGCCAAAGATTTAGGCTTTTGGGAATACACTGGGAATCATATCCCCGAAAGTATGCATCTCACAGAGAAACACCTGCACATCTGGAAGGCACTAAAAACCCACTTGATCCACAGGACCTTTCTATGGTGACGTGCTTGGGTGTGTGAACTGTAGGAGGTCTGTGGATGTGATCGAGCGTGTGTGTGTGTGTGTGAATCTGGGAGTGGGTAGTATGTGAATGTCAAATGTGCGGGCAGCGGGTTCGTTCTTGGTTAGAGAGGACCAAGACAGGAGCGTCCGGGTTTGCCGCACATCTTCCATAGTGAATAAATGCACACATTGTACCAACTTTAAGATCCTAACTTATCTTTACCAAGATGAGGACCTATAAGCCTTCCTATTCCAGTGGCCGTAGTGGAAGAAAGAGGCGCTGCAAGGGGCGCCAATACTACCCTTCTAAAAACGCTTACCCCTCACACCAGCCTCTTAAGAATGAAACTTCGTGTGCTACCTTAATAACCTCATCAGGCCACTCCTATGAAAAAAGGCTGGGGGCGCCACTGGTGGAAGATGAACCAGTGAGGCCACTGCATGCAACTTCTTTGCGCCCTTCTGAGTGAGTCCAAGAAGACACTGTGCCCAGTTACTTTGCTCAGCCAGCCCCAATGAGTACATTGCAAGCCTGTCAAAGGCTATTGCAGAAGGTTCCTTGTGGGCGATGGACTATGCTGCATGCTGCTGTAAAAAGTAGATTGGGCGGTGCTAAATGGCGAAAGCGCATTGACAGCTCTTGCACCTGGATCTGTTAGTGCTCAGTGACGCACATCCTCATTATCAGCTGCAATCCACCTAATGCCACGAAAGCAAGCTATTGGAGCCTTATCTAAGACAGCATGGCCTATTACCTGCTACTGCCGTATCCGAGTGTAAGTAGATACATAACAACTGCAAATCGTCTGCCTTCTAGTCTGCCACGGATCAGCTTATAGTAAGTGGATATGGCCTATGCACATAGTGTGCTGACCCCTGTGTCCTTCCTACAGTCACCTGGAAAATGCTGTGGAAAAAATGAATTCTGAAAATTACCTTGCAGCAGTTAAAGGGTGAGGGTAGATGCCAGGCAGGAAGTTCGCAATTCTATACCATGTCCTGGGTAGTGATGGGCAGGATGTATTTGAGAATCTTCCTGCTGTGTATGCTCTGAAAGATGGCAACAACTTTGATGCACACTCAGAATCTGTCAAGAGAATGGAAACATGTTATGATAAACACCTGTTACGCTGGAGGATCGTTGAAGAGTACGGTGAACTAAACCACTGCAGGATACTAGCAACCACCTGTGAATTTGTTGTATTTACAAAGCAAATGATCCCCAAGTAGGATATTGTGTATTGTCGAAACAAGTGAAGGCATGACTACTCGCTGCACACCGTCACTAGACAGGCCATCAACGTTACTAAGGGCATCGATTGTTCTACTAGATACATCTAAGTACTAGAATGTAGGACAGAGAAGTGTTATGCGTTGATCAGGTACACATAGAAGCAGAGGGAATTTGAAAGACCAAAAGAAAAGAAGCTAGGATCATACCAACCCAAATCAAGGTCCAACCAAGAATGTGTCTGCTGTAAGTCCAGAAGCCACAATTCCAACTGTTGCTCCTGTCCATGTATACCATGTATAGTCGAGGAGTTCAAAAACTACAAGAGTGAAGGGTATCACTTCTCTCCACTCTATGCTTTAGCTCCTGGTGCCCTGATCTCTTCTTACGGCTTCTCCTATCAACTCTTCACTGTCAACACTCAAATCTTCTTCTCCTTTATTTATTTATTTATTTAGGCATTTATGAAGTGCACTTAGCCCGGGGGCATCTATGCGCTAGTTACTTTAGCGTGGTGGTTACAGTAATTCCATATGTCTTAGATTACAGTCAGTGCACGTTGCATTAGGTTAAATCAAATTAAAGGTTAATTTGCGTTTTTGTTACATGATTCAGTAGGTTACCTAATGCAAGCTGCCTAGGAACAAAGACAGAGCATGAGATTTAACTACTAGTTACCTTGGCAGAAGAGCCACGTTTTGAGTCCTTTGCGGAAGGAGCATAGGGATGGATCTGATCTCAGTGCTAAAGACATGGAGTTCCATTGTTTGGCCGCAATCAACTGGGAAGCTGCAGCCTCTGGCTTTTTGGCGTCTGAAGCAAGGGTTGTCGAGGCGGAAGGAGTAAGCAGATCGGATGGTAATGCAGTTGTCCGGGGTCAAGAAAGATCTGCTGGGAGTGATGGTGTAGGCCGCTGCCGAGGCGATAGCATTGACTTGCCTTGCCAAGGTTAGTGACGAATCAAGATAAACTCCTAAGGCTTTCACCTCCTTGGCTGTGGTGATGGTGTTGCCATCACTGATAAATGTTTTGTAGTCGTCAAAGGGGTTATTTAGACAAGCTTGATTGCCGATGAGGAGTAGTTCTGTTTTTCGTCATTAAGGCAGAGCTAGTTTTTCCCCATGCAAGCTTGAATGGTTAGGTACATTTTATTCAGGGTATTGGAGTCTGTATTATGGTTTCCGGTGATGGGTATTGGTATTTGGGTATCATTCGCATAGTTAGTGTAGATGATTCCCAGTTTATCTAGGAGGTCGAACAGTGTCTTGGTGAAGACATTGTATAGTGTTGGAGGGACGCATGATCCTTGGGGGACTCCACAGGTGAATGGGGCTGGTGGAAGTGCAGCGATGGTTGAGAATACTCTCATGGTGTGGTTAGATAAGGATTCAATCCACTTTATGGTGTTGGCCGAGAAGTGGGCAGCAGTGGCAAGGTGTTTGCACAGTATATTGTGGTTTACCAAATCAAATGCTGCTGAGAGATCGAAAAGGAGGAGTATAGCCATATTGCCCTTGTCTTTAATCTCATCCATTTGGATTTTTAGGTCCAAAAGGGTAGTTTCTGTTCCATGCCCCGAGCAGAGGCCCGATTGTCGGAGGCTGAGGAGGTTATGTGTTTCTTGGTGTTTTTGTATTTGCACAGAATCTTACTCTATCCAGTGTTTTGCGAAGTAAGGGTACCATGGTGATAGGGTGATAGTTCGTGGGGACGTTAGGGTCTAGTGTTGGATTTTTGAAGGTGGGAATACCCATGCCTCTTTGAGATTTTCAGGTACGTTGCTGGAGGAGAATGAGTTGTTAATTAGGGTTGTAATGAAAGGGGCAAGCTCTTTGGCACAGTCTTTTATGAGAGAGGCTGGGCAGATGTCACCTTGACATTTGGACGGTTTGAGGCCATTGATGATTTTGGTTGTTTCTGTAATGGTTACAGGCGTGAATTCGAATCTGGGCATATGATTGGCCAGTGTGGGTTGCCTGTCGTGGGTCTGGACAGATGAAGCTAGTTTAGATTTTTTGGTGTTGATTTTTTGGTGTACAGATATTTTACCAAGGAGGGCCTTCTGAATGTTAGAACACCAAGGTGCATCTTTGTTACAGTGGTCTGGAAGGGGGGCAGGGGATTCTAGTTCCCGTAGAATCGAGAAGAGTTCTCTAGTCCCTGAGTTTGCTTGCATGATTCTTTCATTGTAGGAGTTACCTTTTGATTGGAGGATGGCTTGTTTACTGCACTGCAAGTGCTGTCTGCTGTCCTGCTACTCTGCTCAACCTTATACTTGCTGCCGTATTGAACGTGCTCAACTTCAACTAATCAAGTATTTACTTACTGGTACATGGACTTGACCACTAAAAGGACCTGTGTGTTACATTCATACTACAATTTAAGCTTGTAATAAGCATCAATACTTTATTTTGTCTTGTAGCCCAAGCCACGGCCACTTCATTCCTACGCGACTATAACAACGGGCACGCGCGCGCAACAGGGAGAGCACCGCGAGTGCTGTCTGCTGACCGCAGCGCCGTTCACCGTGTTCAAATTGTTCTGATTCCTATTTTTTCACTTCCTTACTGTCACCTCACATCCAGCCAGTATTTCTACGATATGCTCCCTAACGAGCCATGTACTTTATCAATGATCACTGAAGGCTGGCACCTTAGCATGCATGTGTCCCAATATACAGAATAAAGTACACACCCCACTAGGGAATGAGACCAGGAGAGTAATTGCAAGGAAACCAAAATGTATACAAGTAAATAAATGCAAGCAAAGAACTCTGCTGCCCGAGAGCAGTCTGCTGACAAATACATGGGCAGCACATTATAAGGGCACCAAGTGTCATAGATGAGGTCATACATAGGAGACAATCTAACAAACATGATTGGCCCGTGTTTTTATGGGGGGCATGGGTTAGGAGTCTTCCATCAGGTGCCTTATCAGAAGGGGCTTTCTCTGATTTGTGGTATCTGGGGCCTCACGATTTCAAACAGATTGGAGATAAATGTTAGTGTTGCCAGAATATATGACCACTCTAGATTAGGTATATGGTGGGTGATTTGAAAGTGGTCCGGGGGAAGGGTCTGGTGACCAGATGCATTCAAAAGGAATAGGGGGCATGGGTTCAGTGGACCGGGCCTTGGCAGGGAGGGGATGAGTCGGTCAGCAGAGATGCAGGGGGCGCTGAGGCTGGAGCAGGCCTTGGTCTCACGTTCTAGGATGAGCATAGTTTGTCAGTGTTTGATACTTGTCAATTGCAACAATGAATGGCTGCGTTTCCGTGAGAACAAGAGACGCGCTGAACTGACGCTTGGCAGTTTGGTTCCCAATGGAATTAATGAAGAGATTAACTATCACAGTTTTTTATGATTTCTTAATTTCTTTGCTTCTATGTATATGTTACTAGCTGTCAGTACTATATGCTGTTGTATATCCCGTGTGAGGCATTAATATGGACCTAAGGCCACCCTGCTGTATTTCCTGTACATTTGTCTAGGACCCAAGGTGACGTCTGGCGACGACACCATTTTTCAGTAGGAGTGGGTAATATCTTTATGAATAATTGAAGTGCCATAAATTTAATTGCAAGATCCCTCCTAGCGCTCTGACCCATTGTCCCATGTCTCTGCTTGCGCCCCAGTTGCCGTCCCTTGTCGACACCCCCGAGTTGGGGCGCAAGCATATAAATGTGTGAGATTATCATTACCATGTGTTTGCATTGTTAGTTTACTTCTGCATTGTTAGCTTTCTTCTGTATTTCCTGAACTTGACTCCTGGTGCCGTCCAGCATTTTGTGTGTAAACATGACTCTTTTCTGATTTTTGTTATATTGCTTACATCGGAGTATTTCTTCTATTTCTAGTATTTCTAACTTGTTGTTTTTTACTTTTTTACATTCCATAATTCCACATTAATACACATTAAGGCAGTTAATTGGTTTTAATATCTGAGATCGAGCTCAGCGACTCGTATGCAGCCTTATACTTATCACCGCGGGCCCCTCCGGGTTGCGGTCACGTGGTATATAGAAAGAAGCGTTGCCTCGGCAACGCTCCGATGCGTAGACCGCAGTTACACGCCAGCGAGCAACGAGGAGTACTCCTATTCCTCGCTGCTCTCACGGTAAGCAAACTATACGCTGCCACTTTGTTTCCACGCACAGATCTCACCCGTTTGTTATTCTGAATGCTTGTTTTACATTGCAGCCTATCTACTGAAGGCTGTACGAAAGCGCTGATTTATATCAGGCAGCTTCTGTTCACCACATTGTTCCCGTGGACCACGCCACTTCCCATGCATGTAATCTACCATTGTCAGGTAAAATGCACACCACATTTTTTGTTATCTTTAAACTCATAGCGAACAGATCCTTATTGTTTTCTTTTCCTTTTCTATTTCTATCCATCACCCAATCTCGACTACTTCTGCTACTACAATGGATTGGTATGTCCCTTATATTGTGATATTGATGTGACTGTGCACTATGATGTACTATTTTCTGTATTTTCTTTATGTTATAAATTTGCACACGTTATTTACAGACTTGCCCTGATGAAGGAAATGTAATTTCGAAATGCATTGGCAATTTTTGGTCTGATGTAAAATGCAAGTGGCGTTTTCTTCCTCGCTAAGAAAGTACTTGTGACTTCTCATATTATGAGACTCATTTTTCTTTGAGGAAACTGTTTGTTGATAAAAGGATTTTGGAAAAACAACTGAACTTCAATGGTTGTTATTATAGTTTTTTTGAACATAAAAACATTTCATGCCTTGGATTCAATCAATTTTTTGGAAAGTTTAAACTACTTATATACCCTGATTGGGTTTTTTAGAGAGCGGCTGAATGTGCAAACAACCCATGCAGTCGTTCATGCGATTGATACAGCTACAATTCCTCCTCTTTACTCTCAAGTAGTAAGCGGCTCCTTTGAAAAGAGCAGTGGAGAATCCCAGCAGATTATCTATACTGGCACTCACTCTGCTGACTTACTTCCATCGAACCACTCTACACAAAATTCTTGTACTCAGACTCATCCGCATTCTCTCCCTTGTTAACGCACCACTGATCACTTTTCCAGCCTTTCCACGTTCCCTCAACTTTTCTCATCTAAGGATGCGCGCCCTTAAACACCTCTCATTCTTTCTCGGAATCGTCACTGGTTGCATCTTTTTCTAAACCGACTCCACGCCCCTCTCTTGTCTTTCCACCTCCTGCTACCTTTGCTGGCAAAACCCACCCCATGTCCCACCAAGTCCATTGGTGAATTCCCCAAATGTTACCTACCGAACCCAAAGTTGTACTTGGTCCTCAAGGAGTTTGGCTAGTTGTGCACTGCGAATGTTCTATAACCTACGCCCAACCTCTCCCTACCCCTCTGTCTTCCCTGCATATGCCCTTTGGCACTCTAAGTGCATGGCCAGCTGGCTGCTGTGTCGTCATATGTTGTTGGCACTGTTGTCGAGACAGCACCTGGTGGTAACTTGTGTAAGAGTCATAGGACTTTTGTTATCACTTGTTCCTAGTGAAGAAGCACAAGCACTATATAGGTGGAATTCAGTACAAAAAGTAGTATTATGCTTGCATTTGATATTGTTCTAGGAAATGTGCCTTTTCATACTAGTCTTTAAGTCATTGTATATTTTTCGCTGACTCTCCTTGTTCTGTTCCCAAAGGATCATAGCATTTTTGTGTTCTGGCACATTAATTGACAAAGTTGTTCATGAAGGTTGCCACTTTCTTTCAATTCAGCTAATCTCTTAGTTCGTGCTACATTTTACAAATGCCATGCTAATTAATAGTCATATACTTGGTGTGATGTTATGCTCAAATACGGTTTTGGCAGTTCATGGCTCTCGGCTAAGTCGTCTAAAACCAACCATTAAAAAACACATTTGTGAAATTAACTAGACCGTCTCGTTATCTTTAAAGATGGGAAAAGTTGAAGCTGATCTAACAAGATCGAAATCTGTTCGTGAGAAGCAAGCCAAAGAATTTTCACTGCAGCTGGAGGAGATCAAGGAACGATATGAGCAACAGGTCAGTCTGCCACTTTTCTGTGGGATTCCTTTGCCTGACTGTGTCCATATTGTATTTTCTTTTCTTTCTGGTTTTGTAAGAGTTGGTATTGTGATAAAATCGCAACGTTTAGGCTTGAAAGTTTTTCATTAGTGTTTTGTCATACAGAAAGTAGTCTATGCTCCACGCCTCAGCCGCCAAGTAGTCATCAAGTGGCAACCAGGCAAACCATGTATTTTCTTAGAGATATGAGTATTGTTACCACACAACAAAGGGATGAACAAGGGAGTTAGAAAGTTGATCCTTAAGAGACAAAGACATGAGAAGTAAATGATGTATGTTCATTCTACACCAGTGAACCTTTGCTCTGGGATTGAGTTCCAAAGATTCTGAGCAGCACTGGAAATGTTGCATTTGTACTGTATTTGTCTAGAGGGAACGTTTGTCGATGTTGCGTCTCAAGGCCTGGAAAATGTGGTTGTGGTTTTAGAGGTTAAATAACCAGACCGCTAAGTTATACATTGTATGGCAAGTCCCTTTTGCATTAATAAAAAGGAGTCCAAAGAGCCAAAAATGCCATCCACAAGATATGAGAAACCAAAGATATATGATAACTGCAAGGATAGGCAAATATCAAAAAGCCATTCAAATTCTACTAGAGTGAGTTCATGGTTATATCGTGGTTACAGAAAGCAAAAAGCAACCATTTGTTTTAAATTTATTCAACAGTGATTGGCTGGCATAAGTTGCAGTATACATGATTCCATACATTACACACGTTCATTGGCCTATTCTAAGCATGTGTTTAATAGAGTGCCTGGTGTTTAGCTCATACTCAGTAAAGTCACGTCCTTTCCCATACTCTGAGATTGGATGGTGGTTGTTGAAACCTGTAACGGTCCGACTCGATCCCCTATTGGCTGTTTCAGAAGTAGTAGATGTGGAGTGAGTGAGTGAGTGAGTGAGTGAGCACAGCGCTCTTGACCAATCATTATTTTGAGATGTGACAGTGTGACACAAAAATATAATATTTAAGTTCTGTCATAAGTGACCTAAGTGGTTTGGCACCAGAATACTGTTCTCACCATTAAGAACTGTGTATTATCAGTTGTAACCTGCTTGGTGGAAAGGCTACGTGCATGTCCTTCCTGATTCTCATGAGTTCACATTGTAAGAATTCTGCAAAACAGAGGCCGGTCTGGGAAACTCTTTACCAGCACGAACACAGCCCATTGACTTGTTCTTGAGTGGGTGGCCCCTGGGAGAGTCTCAACCAAGTCTTTACCTCACTGTTCTTTTCACAGAGAAGAAATGTCCCCACATATCAGTCTTTGTCCTGCCCAGTTCTGGTAGAGAGATTCCCAGACCCCCCCTTGTTTTGCATAAATTAACTTTGGGTCTCACCCCGAGTTACAAGGGGGATCCAGACGTGGGTCCCTTGCTCACTGTTCTTAGAGAGGCAACAGTTTCACCTCACTGAAGATGCCCAACAAGGCTGAAACAAGTGTATGGGTTTGCTGTTGGTACTCTTGTTCAGAGGAGAATTGTCTAGTGTTTCGGTGCTGGACTGCCCCTGGGCAGGACAAAGACTGATATGCAGGGAAATTTCCTCTCTGTGAAAGGGACAGTGAGCTAAAGATTTGTTAGTCTCTCCCAGGGGTTATTCACCCAAGAACAAGTCATTGGGCTGTGTTCGTGCTGGCAGAGAGATTCCCAGACAACCCCTTGTTTTGTAAGAATTCTGACCTTATGTGCTGGGACCTTGCTGCTGTCAAATTTTGCTCATTCATAATGACACAGAATGTGTTCACGCGGTGTATATTGCCACAAAGTGTCTCTATTTTGCTAGTGCATTCAGGCAGTGTGATTTAAATGTGAACTACTGAGCTGACCTCTGATTCCTGGTTAATGCTATAGTATGACTAATAGTGCTTGTGTGTATTGGCTCACAAGTTGGCATTATCATTGTGGCATGCATGTGATGTAAGCTATGTGTAAATGTCTGTTGTTTACTACTCCTTAATTAGGACTGAGCCATGGATAATGATTTCTTTGAATAACTGTTTGTTCGTCTAAGAGAGCTCTGTGAATGTAATGTATCCTACTCAGGGCAGTCATGTGCCATGTTTGTTCTAGCTCTGTGATCATTTTACTCTGTGTCTTACTGTTCAGCTTCTGCCAACCCGTGAACTTTATTGAGCTACGTTTGGTTGTTCTGTCTAAGAACACAAGTTGTTATATTTCTCTGGGACATGGCTATGGGAAAACAGCAAACCTGATGTAGTCTGTCCTTATACTCTGGGATTTGGTATAATTTTATGTTGCTTTCTATGACCTCACTACCGCAAAACAAAACCTGGGGAAAGTGTTTGCCCCCCCCCCTTGCTTTAATCAAACATCGCGTGGCATCTGGCCTGTGGCTGTGTAAATGTTGCAACTTGGGAATGTGTGCTTTTCAGCGAGGGTCTGGCTCCAGCTCTCTGCGATGGGGAGAGTGTTATACTTCATGAACAGCTAACTAAATCTCAAAGCCTACATGTAGTGTATTCAGCTAATGTAAAATAATGGTGATCATGCACTCATCAGTATAAACACTTCTTCTATATTTCTTTAATTGATGTTAAAGGTAGCTTGGTGTGGGTAAAGGTACATGACTGTTAGTCTACAAGGGGTGTAGTATGACCTGACTGAAGCATGGCTACTCTACTGCTCTGTTGGCCTAAGCAGGACGCCTTTTGCTAAATCGGACTGCTTGCTTTGTCGCATCATACTTTCCCCGCAGTGACTTCTTCAGCTTATATTTTTGCGCAGGTTTGGGAGGTTGCATACATGAGCACATATTCTCATACTCCCCTAAAACATTTAGGAGACACTTAAAGTGCTGTGCAGCCTGGCTGACTGTATTGTTAAAGGATTTAGAGTAATCATCTTTTAGTTCAATTAAAAATCACTAAATGTCCAAGGCCTAAATAGAAACCGGGTTTTGTAGCAAATGTTTTAGTCTATTGCTGTAAAGGGGCTAGGTCATGGCACGATCTATGCAATTTTTACTCGGAGATATAAAATTGCTCTTTCTTTTCTTGTACTAGACTTATGTTCCAGTAGAGCCTACAAGTATTTATTGGTTGCTGCATGTACAGGTTTGCAAGGCTGCTTATACAACAATGGACTTTTTAGGTCACTAAGGCGACACCAGCCAGGGGCACTTGGTGCGCCACAGTGGGCCTGCACACGGAAAATGTGTCATCATTGCAAGGCAGAGAATACCAGAATATCTTCTCTAGAGTTGGCATTAATATTCTTGCACAGCACCTGAAAGGCTGCTGTAACTAGGTGTTTTACTTCCCTTTTAAGATATGGCAGTTTCCGACAAATATACTATAGCAGGAACATTTGTCGAGAAATGGGATTGTCATTTGATGTTGAAAAATTATGTTTTGTTCCCAGACACAGTTTAAAGTATGTATTTCAAGTAAATAATCTCAAAATGCACATGTGGGAAATCCAGTCGTATACATAAAACTTGGAACAATGGCCTTTGATTGTATTCAGGTTGTGTTTAGCGTAGTTACGTTCTAATGGGTTTAGCATTAATCCCAAGAGCAGTGAAATAACTATTGTATAAAAGAAATCCCCTTGAATTCATGGAGCTTTTGTGGCGAGGTCTCTTGCTGTTGACTGTGTGATGTATCGTGATGACCCATGACCTTCTGTGATGCACGCAGCAGAGGAGTTGCACAGAGATCCCCCCAGCCTCCCCAGTATATCACCATCCTCAGTTTTTCTCCATACACCCTAAAGATTCGGAGTCTGCAATGGCCAGAGCCCTTGAGAAATCCCAAGACCTAAAGTATCTTAAGTACATCCACCTAGGGGAAAGGAGAGGGTGATAACAAAGAATCTGGGAGTCTAAATTCAGACAGGAAATACAACACCAAACTCATGTATCTTAAGGACCCTTCTGCGCCAGACACACTGTTGACAAAAATTAAGTAGACCACCTCCTCCCCGCAATCAAAAGGCATTGTTGCTCATTTTGAGTCATAATTCTTACTGAGAGGCCGGAAGAAGTGCCAGCCACAATTGACAGCAAATGTGCACTGGTTTTACGAATCAGATGGCAATGCAACTCTGCTGTATTGTTTGCCTGTGGGACCACTACTGTGGGTCCATGTGAGCTGAGGAAGGAAACATTGACATCCTGGTTTGAGCTGGGACGATGTTAGCCTGCAGTGCTGACACCTGCGAAAGTCAGCACAGCAGAGGAGAGTGAACGGCCACCTACCACACTGAACCAGCAACATGAGACTCTGCAAAGCAGCCCCCAACATGAATGTTAACAGAGTTAAACAAAAATGGCCCCACAAGATTGGGCATAGTCCTCAGACCCATGCTGTAGCACCATGGGGGTATCGTAGCTCTTCGCCCAGTTGTCAACCACAGAGTGTTCTTCCAACAAAACCCTTACTGACGTCAGTTTCACAAATTGGATATCAGTGGATCAACCTACTAGAAATGTCACAGATGGCACAGAAACCACTCTGAATCTTAGAGACAGTTCTAGGGTTTTTAAACTGTGAGACCTGGGGTTGACCCGCTCGTCTCTTATGAACCACCTCCCTAACCCAGGCGTCTGAACTCCAGCTTAGTGCTACTGAATGTTGACCCCCCCTGCTATGTACACACTATCTTATAGTACGGATGGGGCCCCGAGTGCTGGTTATCTAAATTTCCTCAGGGACTTCCTAACCGTCCCTACTCTCCCCAAGGCTTAGTGCTCTAATCGACTGGATTCAGCCTACTTCACTCTTCTCTCGTACTCTTGCTACTTTACCCTCCACTTTTCTTCTCCCACCAATCTTCTGTCTCTCCAATGTTTCACTCCTCCTAGTTCTTGCCTCCACCCTTTAATGTCACTTCTCCTGCTCCACTACTACTCCTTTCCAGCTACTACTTCCTTCCTCCACACCCCTCTCCTCCACCTATGCTCTCCTCCCACCATTGCACTCCTCCTCCTCCCACCACAACTCTCCTCCTCCCCCCAGTACTCTCCTCCTCCCCCCAGTACTCTCCTCCTCACACCACTACTCTCCTCCTCACACCACTACTCTCCTCCTCCTACAACTACTCCCCTCACTGCTCAGACACCCTACTTTAACCCGGTACCAATCGCTTCACATTCACTCCTTACGTTAACCACTATGCTCACTTGTGACACAGATATGCACAGTCACACCTCAGAACTGCTATCAATCTTAAGCCAATATCTCACCTGCTGCACTACCTTTCTGCACAATACACTGCTCCCTCCATCTTCCTGCTGGTTTCTTGGTCATCCTCCTCCACCACCACCTCTGACCACCCAGAAAACCCACACTTTCTGTTTCCTGTTCTCTGCTTAAATCTCTCTCCTTCATTGGGGATTGGCCACTTTGGGGCGTGTATGTGCAAATGGAATTTTGGAAAGTGGGGCTAAGCGCAGTCCACTCACTGTGCACGGATCTGCGGTGTACCGCTGATGGCGACGTAGGCAATGCTGTTCCCAGTTTGTGTTTTCCCGCTCTCTGTGCGATGGAAATCATCAGTACGTATTTTGGGGGAGGATGGGTTTGGTCCCAGTGGATTTTCTGCTCTTGTGCAGCCTCGCTGACCCCTTCCAGCCGGTTTTTTTGCGTAGGTTTCAGCAGAGCTGTGTAGTTCGGTGGCCATATAAAGGAAGGGGCCAAGGGTTCAAGGGAGGTATGGAGTTGTGGTGATTAGTATAGTGCGAAGAGGATAGGGGAAGCAGCAGGGGTGTGTTGTGTCCTCGATGCTGCCCACTGGCTCTGAAACGGACATCCTTGTATCCTTCCAGGCTCGGGCTGGCATCTACTGCGTTCTCTGGAACGCATGTGTTTCCCAGGAGCTTGATCGGTCTCAGTTGAACGACCCTTTTGACTCTCTTTAGTGTCTCGTCTCCATCTCCTAGGCTGTTGTGCTGCAGCCAAATCCACCTGCTGTTAGAGGTGGTGGAAGGTTCTACGGCCCAATGCTATTTTAACGTTATTGCTGGTCACTGCGTCACAGTGCATACTAAAACACTCGTAGTAACATCCACTTTAAAGATTTGGTAGCGTGCAACAGTCCTCTAGTTAAGGGGAGTCTTGTGAAGTAGTTGTGTACAGGACGTTCAATCAACATTTTAAATATTGGACAGCACCCAATGAAGCTTGTGTCGGTCTCCGAAATCAGTTGCCTCGTCGTGGGGATTTGTTCATGCTCATCTGGGCTTCTATGGGCTACATGGCTGGGGTGTTGGTGGTCGAAGTGATGGTGTTCATCCCCCTCCTTTCACCCCCACAAACACCCTTATTACAGGCCTTTTTATTTTTAATGTCGTTTTCTGTTATTGCTTTAGTAACAGAAAGCCATATTGGGTCAAAGCTTAGTCTACAAACGGTGTGTAGAGAAAAACTGAAACGCTTGGACTGGCAGTGAAACGTGCATAGTGCAGTACTGTGCAATGTGATTGTGTCATATGGGGATGTGTTAATGGTCATCTTCGCTTCTCTGGGTTGCATAGTAACACTATTGGTTCTGAATAGGTGAGAGAGCAGTGGCCTCCGGTGCAAGTAGACAAAGCACTTGGCTCACCTCCCTCTACAACTTTGGGAATTGTTTTTCTCTTTAACGTATGCTGGTGCTTGGTTTGACGTCTTCAAACATTTAAAATAGTAACCAGAAACCATACAGAAAAAGCAGTTCTTTACCACCCTGCGGTATGCAGTCAATTCGTATGTATGATTGGAACTGCAATAGACCTCAGGATGACAGGGGGCTGGATGGAATAGTTTTATACAATAACGCGCCCTGCACATTGCAAACAGAGCCTCTCCTTTCCACTTCACATCCGTTGCCGATTTTATTTTCTATCAAATACTAATAATAAGTGTGTTTTTTGCAAAAGGTGTGTGTGTGATCGTCCTTGGCCTATTTTTTGGCTTTTTTATTTTGTTTTTATTGTGTTGTTTTTGTAACATGATATGAGGTTAAAGCTTAAACCACAAACAGTACAAACAAACGGATATGCTTAGATTGTTAAGGGATCTCCCATGGATCTCTTATGGCACGCTGTGTGGTGTAGGATGCCCACTGTTATGGAGATCATCTAGAGATGTTAACATATTGAAGTGCGCCCAATACCGCTTCTGGCAGGTCGTTCGCACCTTTGCACTTGGGTTTTTTTCTGCCCAGGATCAAGCTAGACTCAAATAAAGGTGCTAAGCATTGATGGTTAAACTTAAGACGGTACTCAATTAAACTGCAGACTTTAACACGCCTCCTTAACCTCTTTTCTTCCCGCTATCCCTTATTAAAAGAACAATCCCTTATTAAAAGAACACTGTTTTCAAGACGAGTGTACAATTATACTTTGTGCATTGCAACTTCTGACCCCCTTCACCACTGACAAACACAACCCCATCAACCGCTTCTTTGCAGACGAGTTGGACTAGAAAAAGTAACACTTTGACTGCTCCGAACACACCACAGACATACCGCCCATACTCGCCCAGAGCATATGCAGATGGACCAAATACAGTACATTTATGCCAGGAGACCTGGCTAACACTCCTGGACCCCCCAACCCACTAACGCCAAAAACATTCTCCCATCCTACATTGTGATGGTCATCAAAGGTGCAGCACTTCCGATTGTCATCTGACATCCCTCACACAAAGCACCTTCCCAGATGCACTGAACATGGAACATATCCTCCCCCTGTCGAAGAAACCACTATCGCCCCATCACACACCTGTCTGTCCTTGGCAAAGTGATTGAAAAAAATCAACGCCAACTAGTTGACCAAAGGATCATGCAACACAGCCTCCTAAAGGACTACAAATACAGTTTACATCAGTGATGCAGCACATAGACCACCACCATCTAAGTTATCTGTGACGCTTTAAACATGGTGGCCAAAGTCAAGATCCTCACCACGCACATGAACTTCGATGGAACAGTCCTGCGATGGTTCACCTCATACCTTTCCAAAAGAGACCCACTTGTCAAAATGTGACCAGACAGATTTAGATCCCATCACCGCTCTGTATCCTGAAGAGTTCGACAAGGCTCCATTCTACACGCTCCCATTTTAAATCTCTGCATCGAACCATGGGGGAGCTCTTTGCCTGCACCACCATCATCAACATACACCAATATGCAGAACAGACATAGCTTTACCTAAAGATCAGTCGCATCAGTGACATCCATTGACTCAAGCACTGTCTGTCCATCATCTAAACCTGAATGCCAAGTGCCTACCTGAAGCTCAGCTCTACAGATACTCAATTCATTATTCTAGGGAACCTCACCAAGAATGCCCCAAATCCAGAATTGGCTCAGTGACATGCATCTCCATAGATTCCTGCTTCAGCTCTCACACAGTGCAACATCCGTCGGCTTTACTACTGACTTTGTCCTTTCCTTGAAAATACATTGTCGGGAACTGTTTTAAGGAAATTATCCACAGGAGCTGATGCTAACCAAAGAGACCCCATGATTGACCAGTTTGGAATAATTTCCTATTTAAATACTTTTTACGCTCCCAACATCCTCAGGAGAAAGAGAATGGGGACAACATAACAAATTCAGATGCTCCTCTATCTGCAGAATAAATAAAATAAGAGATCAACTTTTAAATGCATTCTCTATTTCTAAGTCTTCTTTACCTGCGAGCTGCTGAGTGGTTGCTTGTCAATTACTATTTAGCTTCTTCCTTAAACTTGGTTAAAAAGTATTTCTATTTAGTAAGAGCTCAAGAATTCAAAGGTTTTTCTTCAAATATGTAACTTCATTCTGTCACGGCCTTGACTTCAAGGTTTGTCTTGGAATGTGATTCGTTTTTTTTTCTTTATATTCTGCTGGAAATTTCACTAATCCTTTTATTATAACTGCCTGACTAACCTAACCCTGTCTCTTCAGCTACATCTATAAACACCTATTATTTATAAATAGAATGCTTAGTTTGCTTCTTTGCTCATTATGCATGCTTTAGTCTTCCTTAGTCTTGTCAAAAAGAGTAGCGCGGCTGGGACACTACTCTCCTAGACTGCAGCATCTCCTATTGAAAGTTTGCACAGGTCCTTTGTTTTCGTCTCCTGTCATAGCGACGCATGCGTACACTATCGGCTGAATGTGCTACTTCTCTCGTTGGCGGCATAGTATTTTATGGCTCTGCATGTGCAAACCGCCTCTACATGTCACCCTCGCTGAGGTAATTCAGTGTCCTTAGAGCTCAGGCACAGATGGGATCAAGACATTTCAACACTTAGCAGTAATCTACAAATGGTTCCGGTTTAACGAAAAGCATGGCATTTACCATATAGCTAGAAAATGTTCTAGTGCCAAATTAAGTCTTTGTGAGCACCACAATATGCTTTGTGAAGAGCCAGGAATGAGACGCAGACATAGAGGACTCATGGTTTTGGTTATATACTTTTATTAAAATAAAAAGGTGTTGTAAAATACCTCACTGTCCCTATTCTAGGAGGTACTTCCCTATCTCAACCAAAATAAATGTTTGTCCTGTGTCCAAAATCGTATTCTTGCCCTCCTGCTCTAAAACTAACCAAGTGCACAAAAGTTCAAACTCCAACACAAGCTCAAAAGGTCACGACCTCCGCGGAGCTACCCCGAGCATCCTGCACATGGGTTTGCTTCTCGCTCCTTTCTGCCATTCGGATTTGTGCCACGTCACCGGTACCTTGCTGTAGAACTCCATGTTTCACTTCCCGGCATGATTTTGGACCATGCCTGATCAATAGGATTGTCCCAACAACTAGACCGCTGGTATTAGTTTTCTTTATGAGTAATCATTACTACTCTTTGCTACTTCCTCGTCTCAGTTTCTGTCATATCGTTTTCCATGTGATATTGAGCAGACTGGTGTTGGTTTTCTTTAGGAGTAATAATAACTACTCCTTGCCTCTTCTTCGTCCCGGTTTCTATCATGCTGTTTTCCATGTGGTATCGAGCAATACTGGCTATAGGCTTATCAAGTGGTTGGGAGAGTTTGTTACAATACATCATCAAGGGAAAAGGAAAGGGAATGGGGGATATGGGACTCATCTGATGATGCCATGCCATTCAACTGAGGGCCGCCATCCCCCATGTGGCCCTCCATCATATAGCTGCCCCACGGTCAGGATGAGGTACTGGCTGCCATCCATTAGCCACATGAGTAGTTCTCTCAGGGAAAGGAGTGATGGCATCATCAGATTCATCACAGCTTTCAGTCTTTGACTTACATTATGCTGCTCGCCCGCCAACAACACCAGAACCTTTCCCACAAAGATTTCTGGTTCTCCTTGAGTATTTTCAGTTTTCTTTATTCAAAAATATTATTTGGGTTGACTGCTCGCAAGAGGTGACCTGCTCCTTAGCAATATGGCAGTTTAGAATTCTTGTGAAAGTTCCAAGCCACCTACTCTGGGTCATTGGACAATCAGCACCCAGAAACCTCATCTCCATCTTGGATAGGCACTGATTCCTAGAAAAACTCCTGTTACGGAAAGCACACTCGAATATCACTCTCCGATACAAAGCTTCTCATCTCTCTTTTCCTCAAAAGTAATTTACCTGATCACAATCACATACTTAATATCAAACTATTTCAATGTAATTTACCTACTCATAATTCATAATTCTCCCAAGGTATATGTGGGCCTGATGACCTGAAACACACACATTGCAAATAAGACCCAAGACGCATGGTATCAGCTTGCGCTCCTCCACCAAGTAAAGCCTTTCATCCCTGCTTTTCTGAACAGTTGTCCAAGGCCTTGTCGTCACAAACAGTGAAGGGGGGCAGTAAAATGAAATGCAATTTTTCAACGCTTCACTTACAAAGAGAAAAAACAAACGCTATCTTTTAGAGCTTTTTGCTGTTTCTGCATGAATGTTGGTCACAGGCAGCCCCACAGATATTCACTAAAAATAGGTAAATATTCCCAAAAAATAAAAATCGGTAGTAAAGATACTCCCAGCAAATAATAGGAAACGGACACATAGTTTCCCTCTTATGGCAGCACACACATGGAATGCCCTCCCTCCCTCCTTCCTTGAGAGCAGACCAACCCTTTTCTAACTTTAGGTGTAAAACTATTAATTGGCTCGTAGCTAAGGACCTCTGACACAACTGGATAGCTCAAGCCTTGTTCATTTGTGATTATATCACTCCTGGTATAACCATTGCCATTGACTGCTAATGTATATTCTTCTGCACCTGTACTTCATGTATATATATATTCTTTGCGTTATTATGTATAAATTACTGTAACTATTGTACCTTAAGCTTAAAGTATACTTGTAATTCTATGTAAAGGCGCCTAGATACCTTTGCGTTTGGTGCGCCATACAAATCAATAAACAAACAAAGGACCTTGTGCCCCTGCTTTCACCCGCACAGCTCCATGGATATGTTTGGACCGATAGTGCTACAGGAATAAACTACTATCAGGACTGCTTGGTTGGAAGAAGTAAACGTGTATCTTTTAATGTGTATGAATAACTAGGTGCAAAGGAATTATTATTGTGAAAACTGGTTGATAGCGGAGGAGTGGGTGCCGTGATTTTGTTAGATCTTTCAGAGGCTGTTGACACTGTCGATCACTCTAACCCGCAATCCCGCCCTGGCGGGACTCTCCAGGACTGTTCTAACCTGGTTTGCCTCCTTCCTGGCTGGTAGGGGCTAATCTCTTTCTCTTCCTCCATTTCTTTCCCCTTCTTATTCACTGACCACGCTGTCCCCATTGCTTTTTAATATCTATATTCAGCCTCTTGTCTGTCTTGTCTGCTCCTTTGGCCTCTAGTGCTACTCTTATGCGGATGACACCAAGATCCTGGTTGGGCTTGATCTTGTGGGGGCTGAGGTGTCTTCGCGTTTGAGTCGGTGCTTGGCAGCCCTGTGGGTGGATGAACACCAATTGGCTGAAGCTGAATGGGGACAAAACTGAGATTTTTGTGATGGGCCCTTCCACACCCCTAATCCTAGTCTTTGGAATCTCTATTTCTGGTCTTCAACATTGGTTGAAAATCCTATTCCAGTGACGGCAGTGAGGAAATTACAGGTAATCCTATCCTCCACACTGTAAGGCTTGGCGTTATCAGCTGAGGATATGCAGAAAACTACCATTTCTGCCTAGTCACTTGCATCCTGTGTTTGTGGCTTCATTGAATATTAGCAGATTGTATTGTATTGTATAGTATTGTTTATTTATATAGCGCCTATACACATGAAGTGCTTCAAAGTGCTCAAGGAGGGCGGGACAAGGGGAAAAACAGAGCCCTCAAAATACTGAGACGATAATAGTCTGCACATGCAGAGTAAGTGCGTAAAATACATTTAATGGTTGACACACAGCAAACAGGCCTGACAGCGATTCTGCAGTATAGCAGTGCAATTAGGGGAGAAGAAAAGGGAGAACAGAGCCACTCTCAAGTTATTCTAAGTGCAGTGAAGGAGGGTGGGAGTAGGGCCCTGAGGAAAGTGCGAGAGAGGACTGGTGGGGGTGCCCGGGACCGGAGAGATTCTGAGGTACACAAGGCGGCCAATCAGCAAGTTGTAAGGAAGAGGAGCGAGACATTGAGAGAGCAGAGGGCTACGTTAGCAGGGTAGAGGGAGAGCGAAGGAAGAGGAGAAGAAGAAGGTCTTGAGGAGTTTCCAGAACTTCAGAAGGTCAGGCTCGACAGAGGGCCGCAGGGAGGCTATTCCAGAGGGAGACACCAGCTGAGGATAAGGATCTCCCTCCAAATCTCTGCTTGGAGAACCGGCTCACTCGCAGAAGGTTGGAGGAAGATGAGCCGAGGGCTTGTAAGGGACATTATTTAGGTAGGCAGTGCTGCAGGTAGGTGGGTCCCAGGTCACAGAAAGCCTTGTGGACCCTACAGAGGGCCTTGAACTTGATCCTTGCAGCCACAGGGAGCCAGTGAAGAGATTTCAGTGCCGAGAGATGCAGTGGCTGGGCTTGAGGCCAAGGATAAGTCTTGCGGTTCTGTTCTGGATGAGTTGCAGAGGGCGCAGGGCAGAAAAAGGGAGGTTAAGGAAGAGACTGTTGCAATAGTCCAGCCTAGAGAGAACCAGGGCTCTGGAGACAGTGAACTGTTGGGGGGAAAGTGAGAAAAGGAAGAGTACCTCTGAGGAGGTGTAGCTGATAGTTGACTTTTTAGAGATGTTAGAAATGTGAGAGGAGAAGGAGAGCGTGGAGTCGAAGACCATCCTGAGATTACTGCAATGCCGGGTTTCTTGCACAGCTAGTTGGGCTTATCCGTTGACTACAGGTACTGCAGAATCCATCTGCTGGGTAGCAACAAATCTACCTTATGGAATGCATATCTCTCTGGTTATACGGTCTCTTCATTGGCTTACTGTGCATAGGCAAGTGGAGTTTAAGGTCCTTTGCCTTGTCCACCGGGCTTATTATCAGCAGGGGATATCTCTGTGATAAGTGTTTCCTGTATGTTCCTAGTCAGAGTCTTCGTTCTGTGGATGCTTGGCTGGTTGTAGTCCCTAGGTATCGTCGGGTAAGACTGGGAGGCCAAGGTTTTTCATTATCAGCTGCCTTGCTGTTGAAAGGTCTGTCGTCTGTCTTGAGACTGTATGCTTGCCTTCTGTGTGTTTTCAGCGCCAAAATGGTTATTGGCATACGAGCGCTTTATACGTTGCACTAACATAACATAACATTTCTGCGTTCCATACTTAAATTGGGAATTGGACTTACATTTTTACTACCATAAACATGATTTTAACTTGCAACTTTGAAAAATAGGGTGTAAAATACTCCCACGTAAATCATCTGGAGCACTGGTCACAGGGCATTAAGTATGTTACCTTTTAGACATTCATGAAATTGGATGTGCATGTATGACACTTTCCTCTGAGCAATGTAGAAGGGCTGTGTACCTAAACTCCTATTTTGAAGATAATTTACAATGTGTAGCTTAATAACCCAAAATGAAAACCCCAGGACCAAGAACAGAAATTCAAATGCTGCACCATGTACACAAGCATGTGCTGTATTTGTTAAAGTTAGTGTGACCACGTGTAGCAGTGTGTGCCTAGCCCCTGATGTTAGGCTACATTTTCATACCTTGAGGTATCCTCTGCCATCTGCGAGTACTGTTGCTTGATAGCCCCGAAAGGTAGCATGTCCCGCTATGCAGCGGCCATTCATCTGCCTATCTGCACACCTGTGGTGTCCAGTGGTCAAACTGGGCAGGAACGGTGCTACTCTACTTTAAAAAAAATGTTTTACTGTTCCTATACTTTACACTGCACTGAACATTCCCTTAAACAGCAGGTGTGTTTGTTTGGGAGTTTGGATTGCGCAGGGATGGGGCGTGGCCAGAGGCGTATACAGGGTAGGGCCAGGGTGGGCAAGGCCCACTCAAAATCTGTAAATACCCACTCAGCAGCCCTGTGTGGGCATTTACAGGTGTTAATGTCCCTGCAGTGGGCCTAAGTACATGAGGTTCAGGCCCCACCTGTTAGACAATCCTGGCTGCGCCTGTGGGCGTGGCAAGGGGGTTTGTGGGCAGTGGGGGTATGCCAGCAGGGAATATACTTCCACTACTTCTTTTCATACACTTCGACCACCGGTGGTATCGCAAAAATGACACTGGCATGCTTGAGAGCTGGCCTTTGCCATCAACAGTGTTGCTTTGCTATCAATCTTTAATGTTGAATTTCCACATAATTACGTATAGGGAAATTAAATAGGGGTGTCCTTTCAGGAAAAGTGCTGTAGTCTCTGATTGATGGACCATGCATACTCACTGTTAGGCTGACAGGAGCTGCCGCCTTCTTCGGCCATCCCTCCACCCCCAACTGTAAACTCCACCATCCATGACTCCAATTGCTTGCTGAGACTTCCATTAGGGAGGTGAATGGGAGCCATTGTCAGCGGCATGCACTGCCAAGTCTTGGGTGGGGCAATGATGATAAAGGGAAGGCGCTGGTCTGATGAACACAATGGCTGCCAGAGCAGAGGGGCAAAGTGTATGGTGCCTGACCCTCAATCTCAGCAAGGGCCTGAAGCGCCCGCCATTACTATAGACAATGCCACAAATGCACCAGTTCAGCGCCAGAGCATAGGGGTGGCAAAATGGTGTGTGCCCTCACCACAGCCATGCTGTAATTACTGTAGGAGAGTGGTACTGAATGATGTGTTGCTGGCGAGGGGGGATGTGAGGGGCACTGAACCAAGTGCCCCATGACCAACAGCTTTGGAGAGCGAGACAAATCTCATCTTCTTTAGGGGATCAAACCACAACTCCCACAAGTCACTTTTTTCTCAGCACTCTCCCAAATGTTTGTACTACAACTCCCATCTGTTTCATCAAAGGAAATTCAATTATGAGGCCCAATGGGAGTTAAAGTTGGAGTGACATCATGACCCGCAGGCACTGCAGCATCTTCGCGCTCTGCTCCCCCAGTGCATGCAGTGTGTGCACTAAGGTGTGCACCATACCAATGGTAGAAACAGAACTGCATATCTTAAACAATAACAATATGCCAGAAAATGTCATGGAATGTATAAAAGCTATACATAATGAACTAGTGAAAGCAGGGGATAAAGTAAAACAAAGACAATTACTGACACAGGTGTAAAATGTACTATTCGCTGAATGCTTTAAAGGTAAGAATGATGGGGCAGATAAGATCCTTGGACCCGATTGGAGTTAATAAGATGTTTGCAGATTTGATGAGGCTCTCACCAGGTTCGAACCCAGATTCCCAGTCTATCACAGGGGCACAGCATTCAACCCCACAGGCACCGCTGCTACACACGCATGCATGCAACATTTATGAGGACGCCACCGGGAGATTGGCTTGTGTGAACAATGCGGGCTCATGGTATAGGATGTCTGAACATAATCATGACTTGACACCATATAGCAAGCATTGGCTTCCAGCTAAGCAACAGAAATAAGGTGTTGCTCTAAATGGATTTACCCCCTTTCGTTTAAACGAGTCTTACTTGTTTTTCACTCCAACAATACATTGATTAGGTACCAATCTTGACACAACATAATGAATCATTAACATTTCCAATTAAAATAATATGAATCAATGGATAATTATATTAGTGATAGATGGACCTCTGACGGTGGATGAATTGCATTCAGACCTTGATGATGTCTAACCTAGTTATCGGACTCTTATAATGACTTGTATTTGACAACGCGTTGGTAGATATCACACAAGTTGGAATACTCTCGTCAACTCTTGGATTTAGAGGAGCCTTTGCATGAATGGGGTTCACATACCTGAATCGTAATATCATACGTTTTTTCTTGTCTCCTCTTTTTCTGTTTTCCCTGAAATTTCCATCTTCCCCCCTCGCTTTTCTCTTTTTTCCATATGAAAACATTTACGAATTTTTGCCTCATTACTTTGATTGGTTTAATAACCCTACTGGATGAACAATGTTTTCAATGACATCGCTTACTGGTTTTGGTCTTGGTTAATGGTTCAAATAACATGTTCGTCATTCAATTAATGACATTAATTAATGTTTATGTACTTCTTGATAAACATATAACATAGATAAGATACTGTGCCTTGAAAAGGACCAAATGGTCGAAACACGTGTCGGCTACAACAGTATCAATTATTGAATAAAACATCAAGACAATGACCAGTCTTATTGTTATGTGAATGTGACAGCGCATGCGTATGGAACATCTTTGTTGTTTTCTTTGTTAAACTTTAGGTTGGGGTAACCAACGTTCCGGAACGATTGCAGCAGTCTCCAACAAATGTATTGTTCTTACCCATAAAATATGCATTTTTTAAGCCACAGCGCGCCTTGTCCTGGTTAACCCACACACATTTCCTGTGCACAAACGTGGCTGCTTCCATTGGGAAAATAGTAATTTGTACCATTTGCATTAACTTTAACATTGGTATTTTCAATGCTTGCAGCCTTTACTTTTTAAATTTATTAAACTCTCTGTAAAAAAAAAAAATGTTTTCAGCTATATAAATATCAGTTAGTTCCATGTACCTATGCAAGGCCATGGCAGTGTGGGCCCTTTGGAGTGGCAGCAAAAGATTCACAATGGGGCTAGAGCTTGAACTGCTGATGTCACCGTGCTCTAACCACTAAACCACACCACCTGCTTGCAAAAGCCTAAAGAAAGTGTTGGCAGTAGTCCGATTTCTGCAAAAACAGGAAGACATTTGGCAGATGATGAAAAGGTCCTTTGGCATGTTGCCAATGACATGATACTTCTGTAAAGAAATATTTTTTCCTAGAAATTCAATAGTGTTACTCAAAGCTAAACCGAGAAACATTTAATATGACGAGAAGTCTGCATGCAAGTTGTGAAACACAACAGACCGAATACTAAAAGTGATGAAATGCGTCATTTACCTCGATGCTGCCAGCATTCTGGCCTGTGCAATCATCCTAAACAATGCCAAGTGTACTTATAAAGGCATTTCCCTTTGCTGCCTGTGTCTGTCGGAGTTCCATTTTTGAACGTATGTGTGATCGAGATCATTACACCTCTCTTCGACCCCCCCACCCTGTGATGTCATAAACTGTGCGTAAGTGCATGTCGCAGAATGGCAGTGTGCCCGCTCTTTAGTAATCTAGTACTACCTGCAGGGCTTCAAGTGTTCTGGGGTCAAGCCCCGGCAGTCTCTGAGAGGGGCTCCAGACCCGGGCGCTTGCTGGGGCTCACCCCGATTAGCCTCACCCACATCGACGTCACAGGCAGCCGCTTAACCGAGCGCTGCACGGTTACACAGCTGCCTGCAGGTAGAATTTAGGATTAGAAATAAAGAAAAGGCATCACCTTTTCTTTTTTCTATTCCAAAATGCTGACACCTGAAGTCAGCCCTGTAACCGAGCCACGCTTCGGTTTAACCTGTTGTGTGATTTTCTCTTTATTCAGAAAAAGGAGGACGGTTGGGTTGGCCAGCCTCTCCTTTTGTTTCTGAGTAAAGATCTAACATGCAACAGGAAGGCCATTAACTGTGCTTGGTTAAAGGGCTCCCACTGTGTGTTCATCCTTCACTCGGAAGCAAAAGAAGAGGCTGCCCAACCTAGCACCCCTCCTATTTCGGAAAAATTAGACATCACGCAGACGCAGGCCCCCATTGCGTTCAAGAAGCCGTGTGGTAAAAAGGTTGCCTTCTTTAACCAATTTTTCTTCAATGCAAGAGCTCGGGTTCTTGTTGGGAGGTGTGGCCTAATCACTTTTAGTAAGCCACGTCCCCTAACGAGATGCCCCCCTCAGTTTACCACCCCACTTTAATCACTGACTACCTGTGAGTGGTGCAGTGGAACCAAGCCCTTCAGAGCAGTGGCAGCTTTCCAATGCTGCCTGGCGAGGTGCACTAGGCCAACTCAAGGTTAGTTCAAACTCTGTTCACAGTCAGCCTGTACCTGCACCATCCTAATAAAAAGGTGCTCCATGATGATGCAGGGTTTCTCGTGAAGAGGACAAGAGAGGAGGGACTTTACCGTAGTCTCTCGACGAAGTCCCCCTGAGACGACGTCATCATGTAGCTCCACCCACTGGGCTCCATAAAACTGGTCCTACCAAATTTTCTAGGACAGCAGATGAAATAGTAAATTGTCCCCTCCTAGAAGGTGAAGTGGCAAAGGACTAACATGCCTCCAGAATTTTTCGTTTACTCTTTACAGTTGTTTTTTTATTATTCGGTTGCAGTATGCCCTGGGCTGCCGAGTCCCCTAGGGGTATCATTGAGCGAACACTTGGTTACTAAGACAGCCAACTCATTTTCTCCAGCTAAGCCCGGTCAGGGCAATGGTTGAAAACAAATGGTATTCCTCGTGTAACTAGAGCGGGGCAAGCCTGCTCAAAGCAGGAGCTGGCCACGAGCCCCATCGGGTGCCTGTCCATTCCTTCGCTTTGCAAAAAAAACGAGTCCTGTTCGTAGAAAGATAGCAAATTGTAATATTCACTAAGTAGAAAATCCAACAGGTGCATTATACACTCCATTTATGATGGCGAAAAAATAATAATCTACTAATCTAATAATAGTAATGTATATACAACCAGCCCCAATTGGGTAGTTGTCTAGATTAGCACTTTTCCCCAGCTGCAATTCTGCCACAATGTCTGAAATGGAGAACTGTGTTTTTGTAAGTGTGTGAAGTGGTTGCAAATTAAGACATTTTGGGTAGATACGTAATGAGCCCACCTTTGTAGCTCCTCAGATGTCACACACACACAAACACGCACACGCACACACACACTCTCTCAACTCTCTCTCTCTCTCTCAACTCTCTCTCTCAACTCTGACTTTTTATAGCTCTCCCATTGGCATCTTGGATCAGCGTCTGCCCTGGGTCAATCTCTATCTGAGCATATTCTTGAGGCTCATTACATCACATGGAAGTCTCCATAACGCCCTCTATCCCCACCCACTTTCCTGTCGCCATTTTCATCCAGCCAGCCATGTGGGTTGGAATTTCTCCTGTCCTTGGCGAATCTGTTCTCAGAAAACGTCGACATGATATCATCTCATAGGGTTTTGGGCTTCAAGTGATGCCACGATTGCGAGGCCATAATGTCTGTAAATGACTCCTACGCAAAGATGCAGCCGAAGTCCCTATGTGAGAGGGACAGGAAACTGGCTTTTGGCTGACTGGCCACCAAATCTCTGGCGCTGTCCCTGATCCGGTCTTCAGAGGCTGTGACTAAGGAACCCACCTCTTACAAGGGGAAGGAACAACATTGCAAGAAGACTAAGAAACGGACCCACTCCAAGAGCCATTCCTCGTCGTCTTCCTCGCGGAAGAATAAGCAACACCACTCCCATCAACACAAGTCCAGCTCGTTGTCGGAATGAGGTAAGCCCTCGGCGGGGCCGACGACTCTGGAAGAGAGGGAAAGTTTTAAAACTTCCATGCTTGAAATGTTTAGGCAACTAGCTGCTTTAGGAGCGGCTCTGGCCCTCGACTAGCAAGCTTTGGCGGCAAAAGCGGCGCTTGGTACTCCTGACCCCAAGCCAGCCACTCCGCCGACATCAAACTCCTTTGGGGGTCACGCTTACTAGCCATAAGTCACTGGAGAGCCACAAGACTAAGGCCCACGGCACCCATCAGTTATCCAAGCATCCCCCGGCACTGAAAGAAACTTTGGCATCGAAAGCTTTGGCTACAAAACCTATTCTCAACCCCTTGGCGCTGACAGTTGGAGACAGTACATTTGTGCCACTGTCGAGATCGGGTTTCTTTGACTTGATGCAATCCATATTTGCCATGATGACCCCGATGATCCAGTCGATCCCTTTACACGGGATCTGGATGTGTCAAGTTTTTTTACAACCAGGCTGATTTATTGGCCCTAGCTCAGGGTCTACAAGACGGCAGTGGTCTGGATCATTCCCCAGACCTTGGGTTATAATAAAACTAGCCCTATACCCATGCTAATATCAACTTCAGAGATCTGGTTCACAGGGTTGTTGACACCCTTGGGTTGAAGCCGTCCACCACACCTCTTCAGGGGTATGAGCTCACTGACATTTTGGACGAGGGTCCCACAGTTGAGCATAGCATGCCGTTCAACCCAGCAATTGTGAACCCTTTAGCCTCCTTATGGCAGCACCCTTGTACTATTCCCCCAGTGAATGTCAATTTTACAGGGAAGTATAGGCCGGCAAGAGGAGACCCTTATTTCCACGCCGCACACCCTTCCACGGAAGGGTTGGTTATACAGGATGCCACTATAGCCACCAGACCTGTGGCATCCACTTCCAATCGGCCTACTGACAGAGAAGGATAGAAATCGGACGCATTGGCTAGAAAGGTGTTCACCTATAGCAGCATGGTGTTTAAAGCCATAAACATAGCCTGTGGATACGCCAAGTACTACTTTGGCTCATGGCTTGGCTTGGCTTGGCTTGCTGACTATGTCTCTGAGGGTGCCATCAGGCCTGGACATAGCCTATATAAAAACTTCTGGCTTCTCTCTGAATGTTCAGAACAGGTTGCTGGACATGCCCTTTGAAGGTGACATGCTTTTCGGTCAGAAAGCGGACAAATCCTTGGAGAGTTACAAGAATTCCAAGTTGGCTGCTAAATCATTGGAACTAGCGGCGCAGCCAGCCAAGCCTGCCTTCAGCTTCACCTCTAGGGGCAGAGACTATAGACATTACACACCCTATTGCATAAGGCACAGCTTCCGCAAGCCAGGCAAGGGCAGAGGTGCTTCTCGCATTCCGGAAAGGGCAGAGGGGCCTCTAGAGGGCAGCAACAGCAGCAGGGACCCGCACCCTCTAAGCCACTTTGATTTTTCCCTCCCAAAATGCTCTGTTTGGTGGACGGTTGGCACGGCATTAGCCCCAGTGGCAGGAAATAACTTAATTCAGTGGGATTATTGTTTGCCTTTTCTAAAGAGGGCTCCAGATAGACCTCTGCCTCCATAATCCAACCGGGACTGGAGCTCAAGGAAGAACTGGTATTTTCTGGTACCCAAGGAGGGAGGAGGTCTCCGTCTCATCCTGGACCTCAGGGCCTTTAACAAGTTCCTGAGGATGGACCAATTCAGGATGGTGACCTTGAGAGAGATTCTCCACCCTCTCGAACTTCAGGACTGGCTAGTATGTCATACTAGCTACATATCTATTTTGAAGTGTCATCAATTCTACATGACGCTTATTTCCATGTGCCCATACACCAAAAGCACAGGAAGGTCTTAAGGTTCCTAATTGGGGACAAGCACTATCAGTTCAAAGTGCTTCCCTTTGGGTTGACCTCCGCACCAAGGGTCTTCACCAAGCTCATGGCGTTAGCTGTGGCTCCCCTCAGGAGATCCGAGGTCCACGCATTTCCATACCTGGATGACTGGCTGGTCCAAGGAAAGTTGGCAGAGCAGGTTTTGTCTCATCTAGAGGACACCTGCCTTCTCAGAAAGACGGCAGGGGAAGCCACGCTTTAGCGAGCAGGAGCTGACCATCCTAACAAACAGCATTGTGGAACATGCTGCAGAGCTATTTGTCACGGACCACCGGCACAGTACACAGCTCAGGAAAGATGCAATGTGGGAGGAGCTTGCGCAGGTGTCAGCCGTGGAACCCGTGCCCTGCACAGAACCGGACTACCACAAGCGGTGGGATGACTTCCGCTTGAGGATCTGTAACCTGCTGTCAGCCCACTGCAAGGAATGCCTAGCCCCTGGTGGTGGGACCGCCTCACCAATTAAATGAATGCCATGTGAGGAGAAATGCAGCATTGTGCTGTACCTCAAGGGGAGAGAGGGAGTCGGAGCAGTGGAGGCTGGCGCTGGGACACATGGAGAGGGTGGTAAGTACATCGTGCAAAACTAAAACAATGACAGCGGGCATGCAAATGGAGTTCACAACACACGGACACATGTACAACTTCACAACAACAGACCAACATGAGAAGCAACACATACATAAGGCACACACCCTCCAAGGGAGCATGCATGCACCACAAGCAATCTACCCCCATGACAAACCTCACATGCATGCACCCATCCAAAGCACCCTGATGTCCCTGGCACTGGTATGGTTGACCGGCTACCTGTCAGACTAACACCCGCAGGCGCAATAATGCCCTTCCCACACCTCCACATCACTCCCCCACCTGTGGCGTCAATCAGGGCGCCTTTCAACCCTCATAACGCCCCAATACCTATCTAGCACCTCTGGCCTACTTGATCACCACCATTGCAACCCACTCCCAGTGTTATGCTGATGACACACTGCCCACCTACAGAGTCCCATCTGTACTGCCTCTCTATCCCCTCTCAAACATGAAAGCCTGACTGCCAATCCTGCAACGTGCCGTGATGACGATCCCTGCCTTAATCCCAGCAAGACAGAGAAGCCCCTCATTTTGACGGCTGCAGCCTGTCACCCACCCACTCCTTGGCCACCCTCCATGACCCCCCCCCCCCGGGAGGCCACAAACCCTGTTGACACCTTTGACCCATACCACACCTCTCATCCGCATATCAGAAAGCATGGCAAGAGGGCCGACTCATAGCACCACCACCACCACCACCTCAGAGGCACCCACCACTACTTCACTTACCCTCAGAAGCCCAATGTCTCCAGAGCACTGGTTCCCACTGGGCATGACAACAGCACTGGTCCTCCCTCATTGTACCTCTTGCCTCTCCTTGTCCCCTCATACCTATCTAGAATAGTGCTGGATGAATAAACCTAGGCCACAAGCCCTGGGACCTCTTCCCCCCAGCCCTGCAATCTCTCCACTGGCTCCCTGTGACCACAAGGTTCAATACAAAGATCCCCTGCCCCATATACAAGACTGTCTGGGGCCTTGTCCGCCATGACTCACACTGGTGCCAGCCTATTCACAACCAGTCACACCAAGCATCCCTGACAGGCACTTGCCTATGGCCACCCTTCCTACGGACCAGTCCGAACCTGGACCACCCCAACCTGTACTCACCTCCCCCTTTCTCCGTTTGCACCTGCCCCGTGTCTCCCACCCCCAGCACTACACCCCCTCCCTTTGCGGTACCCTCACCCCTCCCTACCCTGCACGACATTGTTCCCTGCGCTTGCACAGTAACAATGACACAAGGTCCAGTACGGCCGTGTCCCCTGATTTGTCCTCCCATGTTCAGCACCATCTTGCTTGTGGCACCTAGTAACACTTGTGTAAATGCGCCCTGCCATTTGGCAATGCATGAACTGTAGACACCATGCACAGGCATCATATCACACCCTGTTTGAACTGCATGTAGCAAGGCCTTAGGCTGGCACCGAGGTGGCTAACGGCATGCCCATCTCGCACCCCAAGGCCCCTCAACTGACAGTGATCAGGGTGGACCAAACACCTCAAGGACAGCCACACAGAGGAGGAGATTGACGCCATGCCATCTACGGATGATGATGCCAGGCAGGAGGACGGGGACGTGACTGAGTGGACATCTGAGCACACCCCCTACCACTGTTCCTCATTCAGCCCCTCCGGCATCCACAGCTCACTTCCAACACCCATTCCCAGCATCAAAGACATGAATCTATGCCTACGTCGCATCGAGGAAGGGCATGACCAAATGGCAGGACCCGTGCACCAGCACCTGGAGGAGGCCAGGTTGAGGCGGGAGGAGACAAGATTGATCTGGGAGGGTGTGCAGGCCACCTGCCGGCTCTGTGCACGTTCCCTCAGCCGGTCAACATGCGCAATGGTCCTGCTCCCACAGAGGGCCCGGGAGGGGAACAATGCCAGCTCAGCACTGGTTGAGACTTTCACCCTTTCCCTGCAGGAGGCAGTAGAGTGCAGGAACATGGCAGGTTTAGACCCACCATCAACAATCACCACACCTGCCAGCCCACAACAGGATAGGAACTGTTTTAAGGTTTCGGGCTGACAAATAAATGTAACTTTTACCGAGCTTACATCAACTCACTAAAAGCAAGCTTGCCAGACTTTCTCCTGCAGTCTGATGTCAAGGCTCCTAAAGGGCATTTGAGGGTGAGCATGAACACATCCCAATAAAATTCCTCATACCATTGTTGAATAGAGGAAATATGTATTTACATACTTGGTCTTATCTCCCTCTTTCAATGGTTGGCCCCATTACCTTGATAAAAATGAACTTTTCCCTTCAACCTCTGATTCTTTTCCACTGAATGGCCTTGCTTTTTAACAAAGATCTTTTTTCAAAAACATGACCAGAGCTATGTGAAATTTCATCTGGATTGGAAGGTTTATCAAATTAAGAAGGCACACATTATGAAGATTCATGGGTGATGGGAAGGTGTGTGATTCTAGATTTTGAAAGCTATTATTGAACAGCTGGAATTCAATTCTTGGGGCATTTAGCAATTGCAGACATTTTCATATAATCTTATGAGGTGCTAATCCTTGCTTTTATGGGCTCTCAAAATTATTTAATTGGTTTCATCTTGAAGTTCCAACGTTTTAAAAAATGAGATAGAAATGATTTGGCATCTATGTAGAAAGGTTAAAAGTGAAATGGGGATTCAAAATGTGTGACATTCCCCTCTCCTGCCACCATTGAAAGCATGGGCGATTACCAAAGCTTGTGTTTGTTTTAACCACCAACCTCTGGAAAGATACGAGTATTGAATTTAGAGCAGTTGTTTCTGAGAACTGGATTGCAATCCCACAAGGAAATATGTACTGAATTTAATATGAATTCCCGGGTTACATTTTTGAAATATGTGAGATTAAGAAATTAAAAGAAACGCAAAAGGGGTGAATAGATAACAAATCTGCTCTTCCAAGATAACTGGCTAAGAGGAAATCTACTGGGGCGTCTATCTTCCAGTGCACACGTTGCTGAATATTACTGATGTGATCCAATCTGACGCTGTCCATAAGAAACGTCTTGTGTAGTCCAACTTGCTTGTCAATGACCATGAATAGAAAGCTCTACAAAGCCTGTCCCAAATGATCAGTCAGGGATCCAGTAGTGTCGGATGACATTTTTCAATTGGTAGAGATTGAGCCGAAACCAGATTGAATAAATTGTATACTAGTTATTGCGGCATTTCACATGCGCATAATCAGAAGGTTCTAGTATCCTTGATAGGTTTTTTTTGGTTATTGAGTAGTCATGAATGTCACTCTTTTGTGTTGTGTGCGCCTGAAAGAAAAATGCCTTTGGTGTTCTTAGGATTTGTCATATATGAAGGTTTGTAATGCCATTGTATCTAATGTAATGATCGTTGTATGTTCTAATTGCCCGTAAGCCAATATGTTTCGACCTTTCCTTGGTCTTTCTCAAGGTTTGGCTGGCTGCTACTACTATATTATGAGTAGCAGTGGAAGCTCCTCTTGTAGAGCCTGCCAGTGACCCTCTCATCCAAGTTGACACACCTCAATACTGTGTACTTGCTTGTACTCTGTAAGAGCATAGGGTCACCCTCTGTTTTTAATATGTTGATTCCATGCACCTGGATAATCCAGTGCTTTCAAGTAGGGGCTCACTCCTTGTAGAAGAGTGGCCTCGCCCAATGGCGTCTGTGAGATTTCCTCGTGGTATATCCACTGTAGCTGATTGCAAAAAAGCCTGGGGCTGAGCATTCAAGGGTACATGGAACCATATGTTCAGTGGTTGCCCTAGACTGCCAAAATATTGGGAATCTGTTTTATTGTGGGGAAAGTGGTCTTACTGGCTCCTTATGTGGTAATGTGGGGGTATTCAAAGAACTGGTATCAGTCAAATCGAAGATGGGGACAGACTAATATTTATTGGAACAACATGAATCACTACATATTGGTAGATAGATGTGTCTCTTGGGCACTGGAGGGATACATTAAACAAAGTTATGAAATTGAAGGAGCGTTTTATTATAGAGAGGCAAATCAAGAGGGGTCCATTAATTTTGTTGAGATTTTATTAACAGTGTGTACAATGTATGAATGTAGGTGTTTCTGTGCATATGGTGAAAAAAGTGTGTGTGTGTGTGTGTGTGTTTATATATATATATATATATATATATATATATATATATATATATATATATACATATATATATTAATTTTGTTTTATTTTTGTCTCAATTAAATAAAACGCAGCAATTCCAAAGTAGACTCCAGCTCATCACACATACATTTTTCCAAAGTCTTCATCAACAAAGAAAATAATGGCATTACTGCTGGCGTGTCCATCTCCTGAACTTTACTCGAAACTTAGGGTTAGTATTAACAAATAAGTCCTCATCAGGGGTTTCACAACTAGTTCTTCCCTGGAATTGTGAGTCACTTAACCACAAGAAAGTGCAGCTGCTTTCTTAGAATCAGGTTTACTTTTTAAAGTACCCAGTGTTGTCACATATTCACTGTTCGCTTGTTCTTCTTGAACACTTCTCTCATCCTCAACAGTTTTGAGGGTCTCACATCAGTAATGCGTGGTCCTGACCATCTTGGATGTTCCTTTCCTAGGCATGCTATTACACATTTCCACGAGCACAGGAGCAGTATCTAACAAGTAGGACTTTATTTGATAGAGTAAAACCACTAGGAAAGAGGATAACTGTGTGATGCGCCCTCTCTGTCATTGCATGCTTTAGGGGGGCAGGTCCTTGGACCTTCCCACAAGGATCTTATTAATGTCCACGTCATCCTCCGCTGAGTTCTTTTTTATAGTTATCTCCATCTGCCGTTCTCTGGATCATTATCTGTGTCTGGAGTTGGTTGGATTCCAACAGTGCGCTCATCCCGCATTGCATGATGAATATATATGTGCCATTTTGTCTCGACGCCACTTGTTTTAACTGACTTGCTGGCTTTTAGGTTTTGTTTCATAAATATGCTGCTTGCCTTAGACCTCGCATAATCTCTCTGTAACCACTAATATAGGTTATCAACCTGTAGCTATATAGTTCTTCGTTCATTGTTTATGCTTCTTTACTCCTCCCTTTGTTTTACCACATCCGCCATGACTTTACGTGGTCCTGTGTTACGGCCTGTGCAATGTTTTCTCAGGTTCTAATTTCCCTGTTCCTGTAATGGGCGCTTTAGCGGAAAGCTCGGGCTTTCTTTGCCTTCCATTTTAGCAAAGGGCATCAGAAGAGCCCGCAGCCTTTTTTTTTTTTAACCGATAAGGAAAAGAATAGAAACCACACTGTAGAGTATTAAAAATAACAAAACGGTGAGCTGTATCTAGAAAAATAACATTTTAGATCAGAAGTCAGATGTTCGGGCCAGCCATGCCCAGCCGTGCTCAAGCTGGCAAAGGTTTGGCCTGGGTCCAGGCCCAGATTAAGGCGGGGAAGCAGACCTGGCTGCTCAGGAATGCATCCCCGTACTGCATTTCAGGAACTCTGCAGGACACATCTGTTGTTTGTGTCAAAAGTTGTGTGGGATTTGGGAAGGAATGGTCCGAATGCTTTCTTGCTCTCCATGTGGCAGGACAGGAAAGGAGCCGGAAATCTTGCTGATAGCTTGAATCTTAACAGGAGATTAAAACGAAAAAGGCATCATTTTGCTGGCCTGGAAGATGCCTTGGCCTTTCCTCCTCTGAGAAGAGTTCCAATCTGGTTTCGATCTGACATTTGCGTTTGTTTGATGGTCCCAACCCTTTCCCTAGGGAAGGCTTAACCCGTCGCAAAAACCACAACACATGGTGGCACGTTCATGCCTGATCGTGAACCGTGCTCCGGAAAGTCCCAGCGCTGAAATAGCTGGAAGTGGGCGGTGGTATGAACTCTCGGCACAGGGTCAGAGAGTCGGCGCTGCGCGCTGGCGGCCAGCAACATGGCGGCTTCACTACGCAGTTAACTTACATGTAGAAAAGGGCAATATTAAGAAGAAGCCAGGGCCATTATTGAAGTAACCTAGCAGGCGATAACCCAGCCTTCGCATGTAGGTGGCTAATTTAGTACGTGTCTCAAATCAAGAAATAATGCATCATACAAATGATGATCACAGGATCTATAATGTAATACGTTTTTTGTCCAAGCTGCTACAATCTTCATTTAAAACCACAAACGTGATGATGGAAGGTTTAGAATAAATCGGAACCACTGTCATTGCTCTGGGACACCTTCCAAACCACAGTTTTTTGTCTGCGCCTTTGCAAAAGGGGTTATGCATATGCAAATCAGTCAGGTACGGCCACCAATGGGAGCAGCCAAGCCGAAATTGCTAGGCCAGGCCCCCTCTACACAGAAACACAAGCAACCCCAGACATGTTTCGACCTTGTTGGGCCTCATGAGTGAGGAGCAGCTTGGTTCCTTGAGATGCAGGTAATTCTAGGCACGATTTCTAGACTTCCTCTTACACTGAGCTCTTGACATCGTGGAGTGTCCCTTAATATTAACTCCCCTTCCTTCGTGTTAGATGGCACTGTTGTCTTTGCCACCTTTATTACTGCTTTGGCAACTTGAATGTCTACAGATGCATTTTACTGGCTCCTGCTCCAGTAGCTGGGAAACGTTTTGGTTTATGTTGATTTCACAACCCGTCATTGACTTGCCTTGGGTCAAAGAGCCAACGCTAAGGCAGTGGTGGAGCTTAGGGGAGTGACTGGGCGGAGGGTGGCGAGGCCCCCAGCCCCAAAGTCTCCTTTCAGATCCCAATTTGCACCTGCCACCCACAAAGTAATGAAATGGTGTTGAATTGTGTCCTGAAAGAAGCGCATGCCCCCATGACATCACAAGCTGACCCCGTTGCTCAGTCAAGGTCACATTGAAAGAACAGTCAATGTTCCCTAAAGTCAAGCACTACACACCCGACAGATTCAAAGTACTTATTACAAAGAGCTTTTTTCTAACTGACATTCTACCTACTAATAACATGTCTGTAAATATTTAAAGAAAAAGAGAATGTATATCTGCAATTACAAGTCAGACCACGTGGATGTAGCTACTTGGGGGGAGTCACAAAGGAGAACAAGATGATGAGCTGTTCTGGCCCTCAGGAAGAACACCCTAGCCCTAATGGTGGTGCCTTTCCCTAGCCGCCGGATGGTGCAACGCCTATCTAAGAGGGATAGGTCAAGAGACTGTCCCTGACTCTATACAAGGTGTGCTGTTAATTGTGAATTAAACGCTTTCACTATTTGGAACATACCTAAAAAAAGGGGGTAGGGGCAGCCACCGGAAATGAGGGTGTCTATGAGAGTGTAATTAAATCTGATAGATCAAACCGGGCTGCATCTACTGACATGTGGTAGATAGGGTTATCGGGATTTCTTGTATGTTTAATCACCCTGGTGACCCCTATTCACTGCCTGCTGGTGGTTGTCTTCGGAAAGGCAGGGACTGCTTGTCTTCGGAAAGGCATGGGCTGCACTGCAAGCACACACCAGAGAATAAGCCACACTGTGTGGGGAGAGATATAGGAATCCATCCACACAGGCACATAGGCGCCCTTAACTTTCCAGGGAGTGCTGTGGCCTGTAAACCTGCGGAAGATGCTCAGACAAAGGTTGTCATTTATATGTACAAGTTTCAGTCTTAAGTGGTAGAATGGTTGTTCATTGGTGGCATTATCATGATACTGCTTCTGCTAATGAAAAGTGTCTTAGGAAATCTTTCGGAAATCACCTCCATTTCCCAGCAAGCCTTGTCGGATCTTACTTCCTGCACACCTTTTGATCACTTTGGTACTTTGACTGTGCATCCCAGAATGCAGCGTTACGTCGCATTCCCTCTCTCCCACTCACAATGCCTGTGAGATGATTTGGTTTTTTAATATTAAAAACATCACCTGCAACTGCCACGTTGTGGCTTCTGTGATTGCATCAACACTTTTTTGCCTGCAAATGGGATAGCTCTGAAACGATTTTACGTTATACTGTCCCCAGCACATCGTTTGTGCTGCTGCTGCAGAGAATTCCAAAGTTATTAGACCAAACTAGAATGTTTTCATTATCCCTAATAGTTCCCAGCACAAAGGTTTCCATGTTTTTAACGATTTCAGTCTTTTTTTCTGATCATTCACTTGCCTGGCTTTTTTGGTTATGGCTGATGAAAAGGATTAATAAAAAGTGCTGTTGATCAGGCCGCCATCGACATTTCTCATCTGCAGGAATTATTTCAAGACTCCAATCCCAATCAGGCTGTGTGTCATTTGATGGTGCGCTGTGGTCTTGGGTGGGAGGGGGGGGGGGCGGTTGGAGGGGCGGGGTGCCAACTGCATCAGATGGACCGCAAGTGCCCAGTTTTAGGTCTGATGAGGCACCTTTGCTAGCTGCCCAGCAAGCAGCAGCAGAAGGCTGGAAGTAATCTTTAAGAACATCTCTGGGTTCTTGAAGTCCTGGACCTTCCCTCCCCTTTAGAAACCCCTTTTCATACGCTACACAAAAGACAGTTTTGCAATTGAAGGTTGTCCACCAATAAGGTGACCACAAAAGTGATGGATGGAAGGTTTCGAATGAATCTAAACCACTGGCAATTGCTCTGGGTAACCTTCCACACCACTGTTTTTTAGCCCGTCTGCGCCATTGCAAAAGGGGACCAGCCATGTGCAAATCAGTGCAGCCTGGTTCCCTGTGGCGCAGCGGGCAAGGGACCCACGTCTGGGCATACCCTCTCTCACAAGGAGAAACAAACTGAGCACAAAAGTGATGGGTGGAAGGTTTCGAATGAATCCAAACCACTGGCAATTGCTCTGGGCAACCTTCCACACCACTGTTTTTTAGCCCGTCTGCGCCATTGCAAAACGGGACCAGCCATGTGCAAATCAGTCAGCAGGTGCCGCCACCGAAAGTAGCAGCCCAGCCCGAACTGCTAGGCCAGGTCCCCTCTGCACAGAAAACCAAGCAACCCCAGACATGTTTCAGCCTTGTTGGACCTCCTCAGTGAGATGCAGCCTGGTTCCCTGTTTTGCCAAAGTCACCCCGAGTGGGACGGGCATGCCCGGACGTGGGTCCCGAGTCTGCCGGGCCTAGAGACCCAAGCTACTCCTCACTGATGATGCCCAACAAGGCTGAAACATGTCTGGGGATGCTTGTGGTCTCGTGCAGAAGGGATGTGACCTAGAAGTTCGGGCTGGACTGCCCCTTTTGGGGTAGGACCAAGCCTGATTTGCATATGGTTTTTCCCCTTCTGTAATGGCTTGGCAGGCTGAAAAACGATGGTCTGGACAGTTGCCCAGAGCTTTGCCCGTGGTTATGATTAATTAAAAACCTTCCAGCCATCACCTTTCTGTTTTGCCAATGTCCACCAGTAAGGACCAACATGTCTTGACACCCCTGTCTGTCTTTCACGACACCAGAGGATTGAGTCTCATCGCTGTTACTGAGAGCAATGTCGGGGTTGTTATCTACCTACCTGGAAAGTAGCAAGTGAAACGTGGGAACTGAGGGAGTTTATGGTACCCAGATCTACAACTACTGAGGGTCTTCTGTGCAATTCTTTCCTTTGCATATCTGTCTTTGGGCTTTCTCTGCCCTCAAAATTTACAAGCCGCTTAAAAGGAAAGAAGGAATTAGGGGGAAGGCAGCATAGGCAGGGATGGGGTGGAGTGGCGAAGGTGCCCAGGGGCAGCAGGTAGGGGAGCAGAAAAAGAGAGCACTAGGTAATGGAAAAATGTGCCCTGGTTCAGCGATTGACCATTAGCATGTTGGCCGATACTAAGCTTGGTAGCTCCGCTACCCAAAAATCTGCCACAAGTGATTTTGGACTGCACATTAATGATGCTCCCTTACTACAGTCCATCCTCGTCAGTAGTGCAAAAACAAGTTGTTGAATAATAATAAAATAAAGTAGTTCTTCCATAGTGTTACACACCCCTAGGCCTCAGAGCACTGAAATAAGAGAAGACATTATTATCCCATAAAGTGGTACTCAATTTATCGACCTCGGAAGGATGAAAGGCTGAGTTGACCCTCCCAGGTTTCGAACCTTCCACAGCAGGATGCACACAGATACCAGGGTCGGGTGCTATCTGACCAGCTTGTTTTCAAAACTGAAGTGATCTGTACCAATTTGAAAAATGTTTCTGTTCACTGTCTGAGAGTCTAGTTTGTAGAATAAGAACGCTTTCTGAATATTGCTCACAACTGGCTTGGCTTAATACAGTCATTTTCAAGGACAGTTTTAGGCACTGAATGTCTGTTTCATTGCAGTCTCATGATGCAGAATATAGGGGAAATATTTTGCACTTTTCTCCTGTGTCAAAGACTTGTGTTAAAATGTGTATAGGTGGTTCTAATTGATTGGAGACGCAATCAAACACCTGGTTATTAAATTCTTCCTTGATGGCATTTTTCCCCCCATCTTGGCGTGCAGGTAAGCACTTTATCCTGGTGCCTCTGCCCTTTTTAGAGCTTTTTTGTTATTTGTTTTCCTCCATGGCGGCCCCGTGGTCAGCGATGCTCCAATGCTGCTTTCCTCATTCCCGCGCCCTCCTACCGGCCCCCTATTGGCTAATTTACCCCGTTTGCTTGTGAGGGCATAACCCCCGGAAAACGTGCTTTCTGCGCCATTTCCCATCTTGGCGTGCAGGTAAGCACTTTATCCTGGTGCCTCTGCCCTTTTTAGAGCATTTTTGTAATTTGTTTTCACCCATGGCGGCCACGCAGTCCGCGATGCTCCAATGCTGCTTTCCTTATTCCCGCCTCCCGTGCCTTCCCACCGGCCCCTATTGGCTAATTCACCCCGTTTGCTTGTGAGGGCATAACCCCCGGAAAACGTGCTTCCTGCGCCATTTCCCATCTTGGCGTGTAGGTAAGCACTGTATCCTGGTGCCTCTGCCCTTTTTAGAGCATTTTTGTAATTTGTTTTCACCCATGGCGGCCACGCAGTCCGCGATGCTCCAATGCTGCTTTCCTTATTCCCGTCTCCCGTGCCCTCCCACTGGCCTCTATTGGCTAATTCACCCCGTTTTCTTGTGAGGGCCTAACCCCCGGCAAACGTGCTTCCTGCGCCATTTCCCATCTTGGCGTGCAGGTAAGCACTTTATCCTGGTGCCTCTGCCCTTTTTGTAACATTTTTGTAATTTGCTTTCACCCATGGCGGCCCCGCGGACCGCGATGCTCCAATGCTGCTTTCCTTATTCCCGCCTCCCGTGCGTTCCCACCTATTGGCTAATTCACCCCGTTTGCTTGTGAGGGCCTAACCCCCGGCAAACGTGCTTCCTGCGCCATTTCCCATCTTGGCGTGCAGGTAAGCACTTTATCCTTGTGCCTCTGCCCTTTTTAAAGCATTTTTGTAATTTGTTTTCACCCATGGCGGCCCCGCGGTCCACGATGCTCCAATGCTACTTTCCTTATTCCCGCCTCCCGTGCCCTCCCACCGGCCCCTATTAGCTAATTACACCTTTATCCTGGGCCTGTCTTGGGCAGCCCACTGCCCGGCAGCCTCCTTGGCTAAGGGCCTCGAGGCAAAGGGCGGCTCCTGCATTGGCGGCTCCAAGAAGTGTCACCAGGTGTCTGCAGGGGAAGCTAAGGAAGACAGCAGCCAACAGACACCAACAAAAACTGTAAGTGTGGCATGGGTGGGATGTAGAGCAATTACTCTACTCCAGAAAGCCCTCGCCACTCTACCTTACCTCTCCATAACGTAGAACGCCATCGTTTTTGTACAACATGCATACTTAGAGAGATTTGTGGCCACCAGCCTGGGACCCCTCTTGGTTGGACTGTAGATGTTTCATTGCATTGCTAGCCAATATTAAGCAATACCACACCTATATAGAAGTGTCAAGATTAGCCTGCGTCTCCTTCAGTCAGGTGTAATAAGGTTGACATGTGCCACACGCAGATGGCATTTTTAAATTTAGCCTGCGCAGCATCTACATAGAAATGTCAATTTTAGTATGTGCCACACCTAGATGGAATATTTAACTTCAGCTTGCATCGCATCCAGGTAGCAATGTCAATGTTAGCATGTGCCACACCTAGACAGAATTTTAACTTTAGCCTGTGCCGCATCTAGTTAGCAATGTCAAAGTTAGCATGTGCCACACTTAGATGGAATTCCTAACTTGATCTGCATCGCATCTAGATAGAATGTGAATGTTAGAACACTTAAATTAAACTGGGAATGATGACAAGTGCAACACTTGAATGGAATCGTGACCACTGGCTTGCCTCACATTTAGAGGGACTATTGAAATTAGCAAGCACCACACCCGATCGAATAGTGGATGGTAGCAAGCATCACACCTAGACATAAATGTCAACTAACCAATCCACTAACAATTTCATCACTCTGCATACACCTCTAAAACTCTAACAAAACACAACCACAAGTCTAAAATGCAGCAATCCGCACAAACTTCACTACACTGCAACAACAAAACAAACCTCACATAGACTTGCACAACAGCACACGACGACTACCGACCGTAAAACACCCCAAGCCCAGCCAACGGACCCTCTGGTCTGATGCTGCCAACAGCACATCACTACTATCTTGCACTTTTCCAGCTCATTCCCACTAATTCACCCCCCCCCTCCTCTTTCAGAGGCGCCAGAGCGCCTGGGGACCACTCTGATGGTGATAGTGCGCGCGGTACAAATATCCTTTAACATTAACATTAACATGTACAAGGGGAGATTGGTAAAAAAGTTTATTTTAGGAATATTGTATCATGTACACTTACATGGCTCATATTTTAAACTGATTTTATTCACTTAGCCCAGGCTTGTTAGCAGGTAACAAAACCCTATTTTCCACCTATTTGCTCTTATTCTAAAGAAATGGGTTTGAGGCCCAAAGACCGCATTCCTTCAATTGTGGTGAATAGGCTGCTCTAGCTGGACGTCAGAGGGTCTTTGTATGCGTGTCTATAGAATCAAACCATTTGTATTATGTTGTGTTATTGTTTTTTCTAGCACACACCACTGCCATTGGCATGGCACCTTGGTGAAATGGGACGAGTTAGGATTGGTTAGTAGGGACAGAGAAACAATACACAATGATTGGCTGCTGTCTTGATGTGTGCAGATCAGAAATACCCGGGCCTGTATGTGTCAAGGTCACTTGAGGTATGTGTATCAACAAGGGAGCCTTGAAATGCCCTGGTGTTGGGGTCCGGGACTGCTGAAGCTGGTGGGGGAGATGTAGTGTTTTGATGGCTTTACTGTATATTGGGGCAGGGGTCCTCAGTTACCATGTACGAGGGGCTTAGTCTATGTGATTAGTATAAGGCAGAAAGTAGGAATGTGTCCAAGGCCTATTTGTGATTTTTGGAGGAAAGAAGGAGGGAAGGGTAGTTAAGAACACATATATCTCACATTTGCTGTACAACTCATTGGACCATGTTGCTGCACTCTAGCCAATGAACTTGCGTCTCGGCGTCGACTCTTCCAAAGGGTAGCAGCTGCATCTCCTTTTTTCGGATTATCCCCGGGGTGGATGGATATTTCTAGGGTCCCACCTGGGGTTCCTGACAAAGATTAGCAGAGCGTAGCATATTGTCTGATACAGGGTCGCGATTTGGCTGAGCAGTTTATCTCATGATGTCCTGTACCATGCTTTCACCCTGCACATTCTCCTTTGTTGATTTACTACTTTTGTAGGTGCATTAACAGAGAACATATTCAGGGAGGTACGTTTGAATCACCAGAGTCCTCACTCTCGGAACTTGCATTGTAGGTGACCATGCTCTGCAATCGTGAGTCATCTTTCTGTAGGACTGCGATAAAAGTAATGGCTGCAAAACGCTGAGACTGCTACAAACACGGGCTCTGGGATATTATCCCTCCCTGAACATCAAGGAGAAACGTATTCAAATATTTTGATAAAAGCCTGATGCATATTTCTTTTTTTTCTAAAATCAAACGTTTTATTTACACTTTAAACACAGACATTACAAAATAAAATGGTGATGAATGACCATATAGTAATGGAATGCAGGACTATATAGTTTGGAATGCAGTCCAGCCCCGTTTTTCCACAAAATCTCACCCGCCATTTTGTAGGCAAGTATTTATAGGCCTAACCATGAACATAGCGGATTCTTATGTGAAACCACAATATAGGAAGAGAATGCAAACCAATACAATGGATGCCCTTTTCTCCCAGGCCAGAGTTCCTCATTCATCCCACTCAGTGTTCAATTTGTTCCTGCTTACTCCAGATCTCTTCACGTTTCTGAGGGGCAGCCTCTGATTCTGCAAACTACTTTGTTCTGAGCATTATCTTCTCAATGCCTCTCCTGCAGGTAGCCTTGTGAGGTCAGTCCTTTTCTAATGTTTCACAATATCTCCTTCTGCAAGAGCAAAGGCAGTGCCAAATAGGTATCCAGCACGCCAATTCAGCCCATATTTCCAAGCACGGTAGCATCTGGTGTGCTTCCAACCTCCAGCCCAAATCCCTCTAAATTCTGTGCCAGTACCTTTGAAGAATTTCACATTTCCATATGAAAGAATGTACTTTTGTGTACGCTAAACCTAGATTGTAGACCATCGCCACCCCTTGACATTTGCATAGTCTCTCCTTTGAATAATACATTAAATGCAGGTAATTAAACTGTCTAAGACAGCGTCTTAAACGTTAGTGGGTGAGGGCCGCCCCGGGACGTTGCTGTGAGTCACTTTATTTGTCATCTATGTTGCCTTGGTTTATCCAGAGGTGCCCCACGAATTGGGTCAATGCCCTATCATTTCTAAATCGCTCTGTTGCTCCCCGAAGCTGGGTCCACGCTCAATAAATACCATAATAATAATAATTGCATCAAACATATGCATTTTCAGCGGTGAGGCTGAAGGCAAATCTGTGTTCAGCCCGAGTTACTCTATAAGGGCATGTCCTCGTTGTGAATATCAAGAACAATCCCTCTAGTACAATCTCCTTCTGTGGGGTCTACAACCACTCAAATCTACCACCTGCAATGATATCTCGCAGCACCTTAATTCCTATATCTTCCCAGTATGGAAACCCAGTTAATACACAAACACCTTTTAATAATACTTTCTTCCCTCATAAAACTGTTTCAAGTTTTAGTTCCTCTTTCCAACCAATGTTTTCATTTGCCTACTTCCAGACATCACTGAAGCTCTTAAAAAATTGCTGGAGGCCTCGCCGATCCATGTTTCTGCACCGCAATCTTCCCATGACACCATTGCCTATGCCGTAGCATTCCAAATCTAATTGACCTTTCCTTTCCTTAAACATCCAGTCATTCACCACTACCAGAAGAGCGGGCTAGTAGTATGCTTGCAGATTGGGAAGATTTACCTCACTATCCCAAACTGAATTGTGAAGGTTGGCGGTTGTGGAAGAAGGCATCTTGTCTAGCCACACAAAGGATGCACGGATTGTTTTAATACATTGAAAATCTTCCCTTTTCAATATCCTAGTTGTATGTTTGGCCAAACATAGACATTTCATGAGTGCACACATTTTGTAAAGTGCCACTCTGCCCAATAAAAACAGTGAGTTGTAAAAAAAAACAGATGCTGTTTCACAACCTAGTCCCTGGGGATCCCGTACTTAGGTGGGCAGGGAAAGGCCATCACTTTTGGATCCTGACCCTGGGTGTGGACAAGTGAGGGTGGATCACCTGGGTAGGGGTCTTAAGGGAGTGCAGGAGCATGATGGTGAGACATGCTATACCCTTTTTCCCCCCAGTCCATCTAACCCATATCCCTACCTATTTTACGGGAAACTACAGCTCCCATAATTCCTCCCCATTTCCCATAATTCCTCCCCACTTCACACTGACAACACTACTGAGCCGAGGAGGATGAGGAATGAGGCCAGGAAGATCACCTCTCATGATTTGCAATTGCTCTGTCCATTTAAGGAGATCAGGCAAGTCAGACACGTAATCCTAACAACACACACCTGCCACTTGTTAGCACTCCCTGTCGGGATAAAAGATGGCACGCACAGCCATGCTCTGAGCAAGGCTGGGTATGAGAAGGAGCAGCTCTTTCAAGGCTGATATGAACCAGGCTACAGAAGTTGGAAGGCCAAGGGGCTGATCGGCATTTGCAGAGAACGAGAGAGAGCCAGGCGAGACTTCCATACTTTCAGAAAGCCGCAAGCATTCCAAGACTGAAAACAAGTGAGTCGGAAGGATATACCTTCAAATTGTTTAAAGGCAGCCCGCTCCCTTCCCGGGTGAACAAAGAAGTTAGGAAGGAGCAGAGGAGGCATTGGTAACGGCCTTGTCTGCTACATGAAAGGCGTTGAAGAAAGAAACCCAATTAACATGACCAGTGGCAACAAAAGCCTGGGTTTTGTTAAATGCAAGTGAAACTTTAGCAAGAGTTGAAGGCTGCCAAACTGTGATGAGAGTATACAAAGTGGCAGAGTGGTCCTGCGAGGCGGAATCGTACATTCGAAAGTCTCTGCAAAGTGTTTAAAGTTGTGATAAAGTGGGAAGCGATGGCAAGAAAGTAATCGTGATTCTGAATAAAAGTTGATTAAAAGGAAAAGGAAGTGTATGAACTTTAAACACACCAAGAGGGCAAAGGAAATAAAGGACAATTCAAAGGAACTATAAGTACCAAGAAGCATTGGTGCTGAGATTTGATGAAGATTGTTAATTGGTCAAAGAGAGGTCGAAGTAGTCATGCAGACGTCTATGTAAAATCCTTTCAGTTTCGAAAGTCTTCGACAGTAAAATAAGGTAAAAGTTGTATGGAGCTGTCTAAAAAGTAAAGACATGCCTGAGCCCGGCGGAGGGAAGCCTGTGTTGAACTGTGGTAAAGTACAAGTTAAGAGTTGAACTGTGCATTTGTGCCAAGGCAATCGAAGCCTAGAGAATTTGTTGAACTGTCAAAAGCTTGAAGCCCAAGCCTGAACTGTTGAATTGTACCAGTAAGCCAAAGTGTCCCAGATTGATAGAACTGTGCCAACCACCTATCCTTAAAAGGAACTCTCGAGACCCTGTGCTTTCGGAGTTGTTACCTAAGGCATTCTGACATTTCTTTTAAGACACTATTTTTCCGTTTTATATCCCCTTTACACATTTGTCATTCAAGAAGGATGGCAAGGTTAGGTTTTCTTTAATATAGGCCTTTTTATTTTTGACTGACTTGGACTTGTTTGTTATTGGTGTGATGGTCGAGACTACTCCCATTCTAGAGTTAGGGCCACTTAGAATTCTCCCATCCTTATTAAATTACAAAATAAAGGTTTTGAAACTTGCATCTAGTGCGTCTGTGTCTGCTGTTGATAACATGCCTTATTTACATAGTTATGTCTATTGAGAAGCGTTCTATCGCTGGGCATCGCGGAACATCTCGTCATCCAAATATATCTGTATCCTGAAATACTTATACACCACATCCGCATTTGCATGGGGGAGTCTTTCAGTGCACCTCTTTAACTCGACATTTTTAGTTCTTTTGCTTGCTCCTGCGTCCGTAGAATTAATGTCAGGATTAGGCACAGGTTGCCCCATTGGGTCTGAAAGTGTTGGCTTGAGATAAAATTAAATCAAGCTATTTGAAAGAAGAGTACATTCTTGCTGGTAACCAAAGATGCACCTTTCTTTCGCTTGCTCCATAAACAAAGTGACACCAGAGCTCTCAGGTTTCTGCTGGCAATGCAGGCAAAGCCACCCAGGCCTGTTTTATCCTTTGGATTATGAGACTTGTAGGTTTTTTTTCTTTTCCATTTGAAATTTAGTAAAGCTACAAGTCCCAGAATTCCACGCAAAAACCGGACTGGATGGCTTTGCACGCATGGCTATGGGAAACTTGAGAGCTGTTTGAGACCTATCTGCATCACCGCTCTTTGAACTCAATTCTTCGTAATTTTGCAATACATACGAGTTGGCTCTTTGGTGTAAAGCTCAGCAAAGTAAGGACAATATGTATTACACAGGCCTTCGTTAACATTACATGCTGTGTGTGACCCTCGGATGGGCTGTGGGCATGGCAAGGATTTTCTCTTGGCCTTCCCTCTGATTCACTGTGCGTCTTACTTTGGTCCGTGAGTGTAAGAGGCATGCCACTGGGAGGATGGTCTCATTTTCTGCCTGAAACCTCCAGTCCACTCCCACAGGCCTCTCGGGATAGCCTGAGCCCTAGGATTCACTACCCCAAACTGTAGGCTAGTTTACTCCAAAAAAGAAAGGAAGGGAAGTAAATCTAAACACAGGAGTAATTTGCAGAAGGAGACTGACTGCCCCACCTTCTTTTAAAGGCCTGTACTATCTTTCTCATTTATTTCCAAGGGCCATGGACCGAAGGTGGAATGCCTTACAAACTGTTTCCCCTGTTCAGTTGTCTCTCCTTCTCCTGGCTTGGAGTCCTGGGTTGATTTAATGGTCCCTATGAAGCGGCCACTGCCATGCTCCCCTGTTTCCTTCTATAATGGCCCTCTGCCAAGCTCTGTTGGCACCAGAGCAAGGCCCTCTGATCTCGAAAGGGGCATGGTGCGTCCTGCATCAGAAGATAGATGGTGTCTTGGGATACTCTTCCAGATGCAACACGGCAAGGTGATATTTTCCCGCTGCTGTGTACATTGCTGACTTGCCCAAAGTTCCACGAATTGCAATTTTGGAGAACGAATACGTACAACTAAGCCTGAGGATGGGGGTACCAAAATAATGTTGTTTGCAATCCCGTGAGAACAGAAAGATCTGCAAATATTTATGTAGTTTATAACTGAGACATTAAACCTTGCTTCAGGGCCTCATCTGAAAGGACTTTTAAGAGGCATGGAAAGGACACATGAGGACTGGATGCAGGGAGACACGATGGCATTTATCTTCTTCTCCAGCAGCTGGTAAGGGGCCAAGCCATAAAAATCGATCCTGGGAATGGCGCTCAGATCGGTGCTTCGGTGGCATAATCTTGTGCTGCATGAATGCAGAGGGGGTTAGGGGCAGGGCATCAACACTAGCCCTAAGAAGGCTTCCTGGCCTCCTGAATAATTGAAGTCTTTTTACTGCGGGTCGCACTGGGAACAACCTACAATACAAGCTCTGCTTCTTTATAGCCTACAATAAAGCCAAGTCAATATTTGATGAACAAATTCAATTTGATTCTCGTGGAAAGTGCATATCTTCCGGTTTGTTGTTGGTTTGGCGCTTTCTCACTTATTTCTTTTTAGAACATGTCAAAGAGTCCTATTTCCTTACTGTACTTTGGGCAATGTTCCATCATTATGTTGGGTTTTATCATAAATAAACGTGGCAGTTTTCGCTCATTGTTCGTAAGCAACTCCTTCCTGATCTCAGCCTCAATGCTGGTGTGTATTCTTTTTTTGAATGATAGATGGGTCAGTAGTTGGGGTGCTAATACTATGCAGTAATACAACTTTGAGCCCTGCGAACACAGCAATGAAACCTTAATGTACACTTATGCTGAAAGGCAATTTCTCTATGCGTACGATCTTTTTTTATTTAACTCTGTACGATGTAAAGCACTTCTAAGTAAGTGTGTGTGTATATATATATATATATATATGTATATGTTCGGTCCGAAATAGCCAGGAGATAGTAGCAATTTAGCTGCTACTTGTAGCCTAGAAGAGCCTGGTAAGTATCGACACCTACCAGGAGCTACTTTTGAATCCATAGGCCAACTGGGGAGTCACACACATAACTTTGTGACATTAAATCTGGGGGTTTGGAAATGTGTCTAAAGGAGCATTTGGACACATCTAGAAGACACAACACAAGGTTATACTTTGCCTCTCATGCAGGAAGTTGGAGTTGCAACTCACTATATACTACCTCCTAGTTCCGCAGTGGTCGCTCCTGCTTACCGGGTAATGCCCGATACCAAGCAGCTGCTTTTATCCACTGCTCAACAATTCCTTTTTTCTATCTCTGTATACGTCACCCTAATACCTAAATAATAATCCCCTCTGTTTGCCTAATTCTCCTTCGCTGGGCTTTCTCAGGTATTCAAAGTTCGTCTACGATTGAATATCTATTTCTAGTCACTAGCTGCTAAATTGTGTTGAAGTGCCCAAGTTGGGCCAAGTCGTGACATTACATTTCCCTTTGCTTAGCCTGTCTCTATTTTTGTGGTCTGGCACCCTGGGTGCATACTAAAGCATCTCTTTGTGTACGGCATGGCGCCCAGGCTTGCTGCAGGAATTGGAGAAAAGAGCAGACATGGTCCATTTTGCCCAATTTCATTGTAGCTCTCCTTTTGGCCCTTAGGGTGGGTGAAACAATGTGGAAGCTGAATACAAATCTAAAAATTCGAGATTTTCGACACTCCATGTGTCTTCTTTGCGATTTATGTGCCAAGTGGCCAGCGAGTGGAGTGTCTACACTAGCATTCTGTGGCGTTATAAAGTAGTCCTATGTAACCTCATTTGAGTGCAGGGTCATGACCCACTTCCTTCCAATACACATGCATTCCAAGGAAATCCTATTGCACCATGTTCCTCTGACTTTGTAGTTGTCATCAAATTAAATACATGTTGTATTACCAGAAATAGTGATTTTTAGCTTGCTATTTGTTATTGAACCCCACCTAGTATTTTATTTATTGTAATATAGTGTATTTCTTTGTTATTTAGTCATTTGATTGCAAAAAGCCAATCAGAGCACTGCTATAAAATATTAAAATTGCATTCCTCTCCTTTTATAGTAGAGTTCTATGGAACAGATATCTGCAGGGCCCCCCCGCCCACATCCCTGGTAGCCCTACTACGTCAATAACAGTTAGGAAAATAAACTGTATTCTATAATAAAAAAGAACTGAAACTGTCTCCATGCATTGCAAAAGTGGCATAGAGCACGCCCAGCGGAATGGAATACTATCGCTTTAAGGCGAGGTGATCTGAGTGAGTAAACACGATCAATTTCACACAGGCTCCTACTGTTCGGCTTTTTCCCATTTTGGAGGAGGAAGGATTCCCACGCTTAAAAATAGAGCCCTATATTCTTAATAAGCAGCAGGCTTATTTCTTTCTTCCTTCTCTTCCGAAATCCACCAAAACTGAAGAAAAATTCAAGTGACTGTTCCGAGCAGCTGTGTGGCCTGGAGTTCGCTGGGGAAGCGGGCTTCCTGCAGTCCCTATTCATCACCTGCTTCAAAGGCAGCCTGGCCGGCTATAGCTTGCAGGCCAGGTAGGGTGCCATTGTGCACAGCCTGGGAGGATTAGTATCAAGGCCCTTGGTCCCAGGCTGCCATTCAGCCCTAGCAGGAAGAGGCTAAGACCGGCCGAGGTCACGATATCCAGCGTGGTGGAGAGTGGGAAAGGAGCCTGAGAATAGAAAGCTTCTTATGAAATGATGGCACAAGCTTGCAGCCCAGCAGGTGCTCCACTGAAATACGTACATCTGTTTATATTACTATACCGTAGCCGACAAGGAGATAATAGCGCTTTCTTTTAAAAATCTTACAAAAACGAAGGGGGCGGGTATGGGGGACAAGACAACTGTCAGCGAACGCATGCATGTATTGAATTTAGGAGCATCTGTTTGGAGATATTTAAAACATTAAGAATTCTGTTTTAGACCAATTTACTGAACTATTAAAGGGAGAAGATTTGTCTAGTTTTCTTAGCCATTACTGATCGGTTCTGCTGGCGATGAGCGACAGCACGGTCTTAGTTTGGGCGTAAATGTACACGACATAGGGAATGATTGTTTGGATTTTTGTGGCCCGGGTACCAAATTGGTTTTGTAGTTGGAGGATTTTCTTGTTGTTTGCGTTCATTTGAATTTCATGGCACGTTAAACCATATCACACATACCATACCCAGGCGAGGTGAACGTGATGTAGCAATATTGCTAGGTTGGTCAAATTTGTATGGGGAATTTACGCAGTGCACACGTTGTCATGACGACAAGGATGAGCAATTGATGAACTGTCCTCCTCAATACCCAATCAGATTGCAGAGCTGAAGCTGGAGCAGGAACAGGCGAAGGCGCACCTATTGCAGCAGCACAACAAGGAGAAGGATTGCCTGGTCCAAGACCATGAACGGGAAATTGAGAAACTGGAGAAGCAGATGGATTCTGCCATGCAGGAGTATGAGGCCAGCACACAGGAGCGAATGAAGCGAGATACACAGGTAAATGATCTTTATAATTGTTTAAGGTTTTTGCGCGAAAACACATATACATACATGTTTAGCGGCGCGCGCTATAAGCGCATTTGTTCCTAGTGCGCATTCTGCATGATGTTCGCGATACTGACATGTACATGCTCTGTCTTGTTCTTCTCTCTGTTCTCCTGTATTTTTGCATGATCAGGTTTAAAAGTGTAGAAACCACAGGCTGCCAGATTAAAAATCCCATGGTGCGCCATAACTCGGCCTCCTATTTATAATCTGGTCTCGGCTTTCTTTCATGATGGATTTCACTTTTTTCTTTTTTTTTCTTCCCTTTATAAAGGAAGTCCTGCCCACCTCCCTTGTCATTTACCACCCCCTCTGGAAACCCCAGTGGGGGAAAAAAATCTGATCCATGAGTTCCTTTCAGCCATGTCCTCCTTCCATCTATGCTCGGCAGGTAGCCATTGATGGGTTGTTTTCAGGAATGGTCAGATTTATATTCTTTTTAAATTTCCTTTTTTAAAATTCTTTATTCATCGGACTACTTCTATGTAAAGTGCAGGGCCGTTTGTAGATGTTCTCTTGCGTACAGACAGCCCGCCCGACGTAGGTTTGTCTCTCATGTCCTCTTGTCTGTAGAGGCTCTGCTGGAAGTCTATAACCCCCAGCTGCGGTTGCATTGGATTCTTCAATGTTCTGGATAAAATCTGCACTGTCAGCATGAAAAAGAATGCTTTACCTTATTTTTGTAAGCACTGTTCATTTTGCGGAATTTGTATAACAAATACATGCACATGGAGAGGCCTATTGAACAGGGACGTTTTTTTTAAATTTAGATTCTTTTTTTCAGTCTTCCATTTTGTTGCATTACCCTTGATCTTCGTGGCTACACGGGCATTCACGTGTTCAGACGCACATAGTGCACTTTGGCATCTCGCTTGTTTTTCTTGTGTGTGTGTGTGTCTGAGAAAATATCTTATTTCCCATATGTTGTCTTGGCATGCGTGGGCAAAATGCACTTACAAGCTGGTGGAATCATATCGAATTCGAGAGCTACACATTTCTCAATGAAAAAGAAAAGATGGGGTTTTTGAAATCTAAGAGCACAGAAAGGGATTACTTGAAGATGGAGTTCTCCCAGAGCCCATCCTTAATCAACCAAAACCAAGGAGTACAGCTTCCGGTGGCGGTTAGTGCAGTGTGTGCTCACAGCCAGTGCCCTTCATGTTGTTGTGTCAGATTATGGGTCTGCTGTTATCGTCTTCTGTAGCTATTTTGTGGCAGTTTGTGTACGCAGATCTAGGACAAAACACATTTACTATTTTTTCCCACCGACTAGGTTTCCCCAACAACAAAGTAGACATAAGCCTTTTTTATTGTATCAACATACACCAGATTACTAAGAATAACTTGGGTACAATACACGAATATTGCATGTTGCCCAACAGTACGGTCCTCTGTAGAGTGAAGGGTACGGGCCATGAACGATTGTCAAAAAACATGTAATCTGCCTCAAGGCAATCAGTTCGCCAACCCGTCAGAAATTAGTAGGCACATAGGAGGCTAAACCATAGGCCTGATGGAACACTCACGTCGGAGGACATAAAGAACAACATAACCAGTCTGGTACAGCTCCCCACCGCCATCTCCATTTCCAACTCCTGCTTTGCTAAAGGAGAATAGATTTGAAACCTTTATGAACGCTTTGTCTGTATGTGTATGTCTTTATCACATGAGTTTCACACAAATACACTGTGTTCGCTAGTGTGAACTACATTGCCGTTATTCCTGCTGGGGGTGCAGGGGTCAATTTTAACTTGCTTTGAGTTCATCAGGGAGCATGTGAATGAATGTGACAATGGAGGGTCCTGGCCAATGTAGGCCAATTGTATTTTGTTCCAATATCATTATGCTATCTGTGACTAGTGTGATAATGGCCTGCAGACAACGAATTGCAAGCAAACTGCCTCTCTCCTTTACTTGTTCTGTTTATTTATTGGTTTTTTATTATTTTTTGCACTTCTCATTTTGTTTTGGATTTGCAACTATGTACCTAATTGTGTGTTTATTTTCCCCTATAATTGGAAAATGGATTGATACTCTCCTATGTTAATCTTGGAATATGTTATGTAATATCCATCATGTTTTATGTTAAATTAAATAGCCCTGATTTGAGAAAGGTCTCAAGGGAGACCGAAGCACGTGTCATCATAAAGGGCACATTGTGAAATATATTAAACCACTTTGGAACATTGGGCGCAGTCTCATTCTGGGTTATTCTATCATACTCACTTATGTTTCCTTTGTTGTGTAATTTAAGTTTATAGCTGTGAACCAAGACTATAATCTGGCTATTCTTGAGTTGAGATACCTTCCAATTAGTTTTATGCCTAGACACTTTCGTTTGTTTTACCCACACTTCATATCAGTGTGCGTGGTCTGTGAAAAGCTTCTATCAAGCTTCTGGTTCCTAAAGTCATTCGTAATGAGGCCTGTAAGGTCTATGATCATCAGCTCGTCTCCTTGACTTGTCAGATTTTATCTCTGTTCTCTTAAGTCTTTCCAGCCACCTTCCATCAGTGTTCATTGCCATCATTGTCTGCCATCTCTCAATGGCCTTGGTATCACTCTGGTTTTATTTTTCCCTGATTATAATATATGAATTTACTTGATAATCACACCAGTCCTCATGAGGCTGACAAAGCCGAGATGTACCACAACCTGTCTTCGTGCCTTTTTCTATTGTGTTCCTGCAGGTGTTCTTCCTGCCTAGATTGCACAGATTTTAATGTGTACTGACAACATCAAATGTGTGGTCTAAACATGTCCTTTCCACCCCTCAATGTCACTGAGATGGGCCAGACCCTCCTCCCTGCCGCCTTTCTTGGTACATTTCGTTCTCTGTCAATTTTCCACCTTCATTATAATACTAGTCTTTTTTATTTTCCCATGCTTCACATTTTTCTGTGTCCTACAACTCTTAACTGAAGAAAGAGTCCTCACATTCCTACACTGCCTTCAACTTCTAGTAGCATAATGGTGTCCCCTGACCTGTGTCATCTACATATTGACTCTTTGAACAATTGGTTGCTGCCCGGCTTTCCAGCTGGCCCCCCTATATTCTGTCATCTTGTTTGTTTTGAATTCTCCAACTGATCTGTATTATTATTGGTCACATCGGGCGCATCATGTCCCATTCAGACCCATTGTTTCTGTGATACCGACCCCCTCACCCCTTTCAATTCGAGATGCTGCTCAAGTTTCCATTTTTTGGCATCCAAACAGCAGTCCCATGATCCTCTACTGCCATATCAAACTGTTGCTACAAATGCTGTCATCATCAAGATAAAGGGCCAACTGACAGTTTTTCAAATTATTATTTCTAATAATTTATTAAAATGCCTTTTCCAAAAATTTAAGACAGTCTCTATTGGGTATTGCGGTGCTGTATGAATATTCCAGTATAGATGGAGGAGTATTGAAATAAATGGGCATAGCACAAAATGAAGAAGTGTTAGACTAACAAAGTTTATACAATTGATAGGAAGTGCTACATTTGTTTGCGAAGTGCAGAATGGCCATCAAATTATTTTATAAACAGTACAAAGCAATCCATGAATGGCTTGGGTTGTGTCCTTATCTCAGGCCCATAGGGGTAGTAAATTGACGTATTGTAATACACACTACCTATGATGCTGAGGTAAAGATTGCTAACACTACTCATCCAAAGGACATTTTGTAGGAAAATGTGGCTGGTGTTAGATTCAGCATATAGTTAAGTTACTATTGTGAGCTTCCTGGTGGGTATACTGTGTGTTTGCATCTTTGTGTTATCATTTTCCATTAGATGTTTGAAATTAGTTTGTTGTCAATGACATTGTAACGTTTGGCTTCAATTTCATTAACATTAAAATCCACTTATCCACCTACGAGGAACTGAATCATGCCCATCTCCATTTGGGAGGATCTCAAAAGAAGCTCAGACTCAGACTCTGTGGCCTTCAACACCAATAGAGTGTTGTTCCGATTTAGGGTGTTGAGCGGATGTAGGGTGCGGTGGTATTGAGCCATTGTAAGGTGCTGAACAGATGTAGATTATGGTGTAGAGTGCGGAGTGGGTGTAGAGTGTCGAGCAAACGGTTGATATATGAGCGGGATAGAATGATTTGAGTGCATGGAATGTTTGAAAGAGCATGGCAGTGAACGTTTTTTTTTTAGTACTTCAAACGGTCGTAATGCATGGAACAGCCGGAGTACATGGAACGGATGGAGTACATGGTACTATTAGAGTGGGCCATATCACATCTCCACGCTTACTCTCTTCTTTACATCACCACTCAACTAGAACATAGCGATACTATTACACCATTCGGTATAGCTGTTCTCATACCAACACCTGCCTCATACTACCCATCACCCTAATTAACCACTGCTGGTTATACACCCTCCAGCCTAGGCGTTCTTCTCAGGCCTAACACAGCCAGAATTGGTCTGGATAGAAACCTGCCAGAACGAACACATACTCTTGATCTCTCAACCACCACATCTACCGCTAGAAAGCAGCTATCACACGAATGCCACACCAGCTGCACACATATCCGGTGCTCACACGCACATTTGACTCTCTCTATTCTCTCCACTGACTTGAACTTCGGTTCCCGAGGGGGTTCAACCTACCAGCGCCTTGAGACCATACCAATGGTACATAAGGCGCTATATAAATGCAAAATAACATAACATAACCATTGACCACCACACCCTCATGGACAAACCACACTCCTTCGGCATCAAGGATGCAGCATTGAAGTGGATCTACCCCTTCGTCTCCAACAAATCCCAAATAAAACACCTCCCTCCCTTCTTCTCGACCCCACGCCCTGTCATGAACTGAGTAGCACAGGGAGCCTCTCTCTCACCCTTGCTCTTCAACCTCTACCTCTATCGTCAGGATCCCTAAGGAACCCCCCAACAACTCCCCCCCGACCTCACATCATGCCTCAGAGAAATCGACCCCTCGATGACTGCCAACCACCTCCTTCTCAACCCCAGAAAAAAACTAAATCATGATCTACGGGAAAACTGCCTCCTTTGCCCAACCCACCTCTTGGCCTCACTCTCTAGGCCCACCTCCCAATACCTGCAACACAGTAAAGAACCTTTGTTGCACTTTGGACTCAGACCTGACACTATCACATCACATCACATCAACTCAGTGTTAAAATCCTTCTACTTACACCTATGCATTCTCCAACGCATCTTCCCCTACCTGAACTTCCCTCACAGAGTCGCTGCAATCGCGACCATCATCCTCTCGCCTAGACATTGCGAACACACTATACCTGGAGGCACCCCAGCATCTCGTCTTCGAAAACTCCAACGTGTCCAAAACACTGCAGCAAGGATCCCCCTTGCCCTAGGCCCCAGAGAGCACATCTCACCCGCCCTCCGTGTCCTGACTGGCTACTTATCGGGTGACATTCCACCATGCTCTGCACAACCCAGGGCCAGAATATCCACAACCCAAGCTCACACCCTACAGGCCCAACAGAAATCTTGAGATCCGGCACAGCACTCCTCCTTGTCATCCCAGTCGCTGATTCAACCAGAATACAGGGCATCCTCCTTCTCCATGCAAGCTCCCACCAACTGGAAATCTATCCTCTTTAACTTCCGCCGCATAGAGGACCACCTCGCCTTCCGGAAGGCACTCAACACCTGGCAAAGGCCACTGATGAGTCACGCAAAGAAATAACATGACCAGTGCTCCAGATAAGATTTTGAGGTGGGAGTATTTTACGCATGATTTTTGAAATTAGAGAGTAAATGCAATTTCAAGAGAGTAAAAATGAGTTTTCTCCTCTGCAAGAGAGTAAAACGTATCCAACATATACACCCAGTGCATATTTAAAATCAGACCCGTAGACAAAAAGAGTTGTAGCTCAAAGTTGTCTGGCTTGCCTTTAACCATTTTATTACACTTGCGGAAAATATTCTGCCATGAAATAACTTGTAAGTACAAGTGAACACATCCAGGGGTGCACCTGGGGTACAATTTAGACAGGGCTAACCCTTCAAATGTTGGGAGAAGCACTAACTTCAGAGACGGTGGAGGGGTGGCAAACTTACTTGTCTAAGGGCATTTACCTTCTTACTTGTAATGAGACTATTCTAGTGCAGCTTCAATGTTACAATCAGTTAACTCTATCTTTTAAGTCTGAAACACCCACTTCTTGCAGATCCTGAAGGTCCTAGAAAGTGTCCAAATGGCAGATGGTGTGCAATGAAAGACTCGATATCATAGCATAACGGGGACATTGCAGCGTGGGGGGCAGTACTCTGGACGGCCCAAACCACTTCAGTTGCTGGGAGCAACAGGGGAGAAAATGTAATGTTGGTTCTACCACAGTCTGCTATACTAGAATTTCTGGTGCACTGACTGGCTGGTGGGACTGTCTGCCTGTCAAATCCAGTGTTACGAGATTGGAGGCGGGGCAGTGCAGCAATAATGCATTTCTTTTTTTTTTTATTATTAGCTTATAACAACCTTTAAAATAATGCATTTCCATGCGGCAGTATTGGAGCTACTAGCAGAGGAGCACCAGCGTACATCAATGTTGCCCTACACTTATTAAAACTGTCCTATTGTAGTAAGGGTGTACACGTAATCATTCATAAGCACTCCATTTTTTGCAGTTGAAGTTAGGGTGAGATTACAATATTTGCCCAGGATCACACACTTACGCTAAACAGCGAAGCAGGGATTTTAACTCACTCTTTCAATTTGGGCATGGCCACTTTCTTCCATTCCATACTTACAAATATTTAAGTTTTGTGAGTCAAGACCTACAAAAATACTGTCCTATAGAGTTTACTTGCAAAATAACCAAATTGCATAGTAAAGCATCATGACAAACATGTAAATCCTTATAGCAGCATGTTGGGGCAAAATAATATCACTGTACCTTTATTTTCCACATCCTGAATGGAAAACGATATGATGCAAAAGAAAAATATCCTGATTTAGCCACTTTATTTTCAGCGCTATAAAAACACACCAAAAAATAAGTTGTGCGCATGACACACGGTATCGGGGGGGCATGGGGACACAGAGACAGTCAAGGGGGTTGGGGGGAGGGAGGGGAGGCATGACACGTAATGGGGGCAAGGGGGCACAGAGACAGTCACGGGGGTTGGGGGGAGGGAGGGGAGGCATGACACGGTAACGGGGGGGCATGGGGGCACAGGGACAGTCACGGGGAGGGAGAGGAGGCATGACACGGTAATGGGGGGCATGGGGGCAACAGAGAGTCACAGGGCGGGGGCCGGGCTATGCTACTGATGACAAAGGAAACGTGTTTCCCAGAGTCACAGCCCACCCCCCCCCCCGAGACACACAGGCTGCGTCGACAACACTGTGGTGGAGTTCATCAGGGACACAGCCTGTGTCTCAGGGGGACTGTGACTCTGGGAAACGGGCAGTTGGTTGATCATCCGACCTGAGCAGATGGATTTGCTTTGGAAGAAACAAAATACTTTGAACTGGTTTCAATTGCGGTTTTATTTCTCTCTGACAGCCCGGACCATGCGAGATTCGATCAGATAGCGGTCCGGGCTGTCAGACAGAAAATAAAAATGACATTGAAAAGCGCCTGCAGCAGAAGGGCGGGTTGCTTACCTGGCTGGTGTCACCGCGTTTGTGGCCTCTCTCAGCTTACTCTACAAATGAAAAAACGTACACGTGCGTTTCTGGAAAGGTCTTCCAGGGCCGAGGGGGTGGGTTGAGCCCTGGATTAGGATCCATGTCTCAGAGAGACTGGCAAGGGAAGGGCCTGCCTGCCTCAAGGCAGGAGCTTGCTACAGTGCCATCTAGTGGTGGAAAGTATGCTCTTTTTAATTAATAAACACAGCGTACATGGTACGCAGTAGAAACAAAAATCATCCGTATTTCCCATAAATAGATGCGTAAATAAGCACGATACGCACCTTATCTAGAGGGCTGAACATGACAGTAACGACTGCTCGTAGAAAGCACGCCAATCTATTTGTTTGATATGAACTGTATTCCCGCATCGCAACTATGTATTCGGCCATGCCTCTCTGGGACGTATCGCACTCCATCTCAATGGAGCTGCCTCTGCCCGGCAGCCCCTCGGCTAAGGGCCCCAGGCAAAAGGTGACTCCCCTGTTTGTGTCAGCAGGTGTCAGCTGGGGACGCCACCGCCAGCCACCACCCCCCCTCTGACCTCCTGCGTACCCTCCTTCCACTTACTAGCAGTATTCCTCTGCAGTTCTTCTTGCTTAAACCGCTTGCCTTAGTACCGCACTGTGATACCCAGGCCTTCTCTCCCTCTTTAGGATTCTCAAAGCTAGGTGGCTTTCCACTGGTTTAAATTTGCCTGTATCTGCCACACCAACATTTGCATTGTTTGCATTGTTTAAATTGCTTGTTTCTGCCTCACTAAAATTGCATTGTGAAACCTAGGCCTTTTCTCCCTCTTTAGGATTCTCAAATTTAGCTATCTCTTCTCTCCTGTCTTAGAATGTCCTGTGTTTGTCTGCGCTTGCATCCGGTGTGCCGTCATCTTGTCCCATAGCTCTACTCACTTGCCTCCCACTTTCTTGTCTGTCTACCTCTGGTACCTCCTCTCCTACCTACTCTATGGTGCTCTCTGTCTCCCCTATCTTTTCTAACTGCTTCTCTATTGACTATCCTGCTCTCCTCACTAAGTCTGGTAGGAAGAAGTTTAAAAAGGACATCCTGGTCCCCAACCCAGGCCTCCCTATCGCCAACACCTACACCAGTACCACCTCCAAGGAAACTCTCACCGACATCCTCTGTTGTTCCTTCACCAGATCTGTGGACCCCTCATATGGTCTCTGTACTCTCTCCTTTCTCCTCTTCTCCCATTAATGGTGGCACCCGTTGGGACGCCCTCTTGGCCTCCTTCCTATCCTCTAAGGTCATCATTAATGTCTACTCCAATGGGACCGTCTTGGTCCAAGGCCCTCAGGCCAACCTTCATCTCTTTAATAGACGCTTTCCGCGCCTCATCAACTTCCTTTCTTCTCCTGCTATACCCTCTCCCCTTTCCCTGGCTCCCTTGCCTTCCCCCTCCCTCTCGGCCCCCTCTCAGGCGCTTTCTACACTTCCGCAGGGTGTACCTCTGATCTGTACCCCGCCCCGGAAGTCCTTCCAGGAGGGCAACCTTCTCCACATTGCCACTCTTAACTCCCGCTCTGCTGTCAAACACTCCTCTGATATTTGCCGCTTTCTTGAAGAACTTGACCTTGATGTCCTCGGACTCACTGAGACATGGTTCACGGCCAGCTCTGTCACCAGCTTTGACTCGCTCCTACCTGATGGCTGCAAGATCCTCTCCGCGCCCAGGCCCAACCGCTTTGGTGGGGGCGTAGCCCTTATCTTCTCTGAGTGGATTCCTGCCTCTGTCACTCCTACATAGGCTTCCTCCTCTTTTGAATGCCTCGTCTGCAGGCTCTCTCTCTTCCCTAGCCATTCCCTTACTGTGGCTACTATCTATCGGCCACCTGGTCAGATTTCTTCCTTCCTCTCTGAGTGGGCCGACCTCTCCTCCTCACTCCTGGCCTCAACCACTCAACTCCTCCTTCTTGGAGACTTCAACATCCACCTGGATGCCTCCTGTCCCCCCTCCGGACTCTTTCGCGACCTCTGCGACTCTCTCTCACTCACTATTCTCCCCTCTGGCCCAACTCATTATGCAGGGCACACTCTCGATGCTCGGATCTCTTCAGATCTTCCCCTCTCTGTCCCTCTCTCCACTCCTCTCTCCTGGAGTGACCACTTTCTCCTATCCTCCCACCTCACCCTCCCTACCCCGCAGGCCAAGCCACCTCCATCACTGCCACCCACCTTTTCGGTCATCCGACCCATGAAGCGCGTGTCAGTTGAGGCTTTCGCCGCCACCGCCACCTTCTCGCCCCCTCCTCCCCCCCGGCTGACTCTCACCCTGACACAGCCCTCTCCACGCGCCACTCTTCTATCTCCAATACTCTTGATATCCTTGCCCCCGTCATGAGGATCTGCCTGAAACCTAAAGTCAAGTGTAACTCCTGGTATGACTCTGACCTCGTCACCCTTAAATGCAAGTGTAGGGTGGCCGAGCAGAAATGGCGTGTTTCAAGCTCATCCTCTAACAAACTGGCCTGCCGCCTGCTGCAAAGGCAATAACGGCTCTCTGTCCTCACCAAGAAGAGAGCTCATATCCAAGCCCGCTTCTCTGCGGCATTTAATAACTCAGCTGAAGGAATCTTCAAGGAACTGGCCAATGCTGCCGCAGTCTCTACCTCTCCTGTCCCTTCCGAGGCCCTCTACACGGCACTGGCTTCTCACTTCACTTTTAAAACTCAGGACATCCTGTCCTCTCTCCTCCTCTTGCCCCCCTCCCGCTATTCCCTGTTTTTCCTCTGGCCCCTCTGCAGCCACCCCTCCCCCCTCCTTCTCTGCCTTTTCCCTTTTCTCTCCTGATGAGGTTTCTAGACAAGTCCGATCTATGAAAGTCTCTTCGAAACAGGTTCACCCCTGTTCCTCCAAAACTATCAAGGACCACATCGACTCCCTGGCTCCTGCCCTGGCTGATTTTTGCAATCACTCCTTCGCCACTGGAGTCTTCCCTTCCCCCCCTGAAGCACTCCCTTGTGCACCCTCTTCTTAAGAAACCCTCTGCCGACCCGTCCTGCCCGGCTAACTATCGCCCAATCTCCATCACTCCATTCCTGGGCAAGCTCCTGGAGAAACTGGCCATCTCCCAGCTCAATCTCCGCACTGAATCTTTTGGCTGTCTTCATGACCATCAGTCTGGCTTCAGAGCTGCCAGAAGCACGGAAACTGCTCTCCTGAACATCCGTGAAGACCTGCTCACCAACCTTGACTCTAACACCCCGTCCGTTCTTATCCTGCTTGATCTCTCTTCTGCCTTTGACACTGTCAACCATGCCATCCTGCTCAACCGTCTCCGTGATAACCTGGGCATCACTGGTCAGGCTCTGGCCTGGCTGACTTCTTTCCTCTCCGACCGACCCTCCCAGGTCCAACTTGGGTCCTTCCTCTCCGACATCTTTTTCTCTACCTGTGGTGTCCCCCAGGGATCCAACCTCTCGCCCTGGCTGTTCAACCAATATCTGGCACTCCTTGTCCACCGCATCGCCGCTCTCTGTCCCAACTTTCAGTGCTATGCAGATGATACCCAGCTCATTTTCAGGCTACCCTCGGCCTCCTCCTCCTCCTCTCCTTCCCTTATCTCTGACTGTCTGTCTGCCTGCCATCCAGGAATGGTGTGCCACCAACAACCTCTGCCTTAATGCCAGTAAGACTGAGATTCTACTGATCGGCACACCCACTCCTTCCTTCCTTCCTTCAGCTCTCTGACCGGCCTCTCTTGGCCCTCCTCCCACTCCTGCCTGCAAGGTTAAAAACCTCAGGGTCATCTTCGACTCTGCACTCTCCTTCTCCCCTCACATCTCAGACGTCTCTAAGAAGTCACACTACCAGCTGCACCTCCTTAGAGGTATTCTTCCTTTCCTTCCCCCAGAAGCTCACTGTCTCCAGAGCCCTGGTCCTCTCTAAGCTGGACTATTGTAACAGCCTCTATCTAAATCTGCCTGTCTCCACTCTCCGCCCTCTGCAACTTATCCAGAACAGGACTGCGAGACTTGTCCTTGGCCTCAAGCCCAGGGACCGTATCTCTCCAGGACTGAAATCTCTGCACTGGCTCTCAGTGGCTGCGAGGATTAAGTTCAAAACCCTCTGCATTGTACACAAGGCCTTCTGGGGTCTGGGGCCGCAATACCTTCAACTCTCTCTTCCTAAATATCTTCCTTCTCGTGCTCTTCGCTCATCTGCCTCTAACTCCCTCAGGGTCAGTCGCTTCTCCAAGCAAGGAGTTGGTGGCAGATCACTCTTTTCGGCAGGGGCCTCTCTCTGGAACAGCCTTCCTGCCTCCCTGAAACTCGAGGAGAACCATCTCTGGTTCTGGAAGCACCTCAAAACCTTCCTTTTTGCTTCTGCTTTCTCTCCTCCCCTCCCCTGCTGAATTCCTGTCTGAATTTGCACTGGTTACCTGGCCATCCTTTTTCTGATCTCTGGCCCAGGCCCCGTCAATCGCCCACCTGCACTGCCTCCCTGGCAACCCCTGCACTTGGGGACCGTTTCTCTGTATCCCTACAGTCCCCCTACCAGCACTTTTGTCTGCACTTCCTTGCACTTTCCACTAGCTGGCTGTTTCATTTGTTTTCTTTATCTTGTTTATTCCACTTTCCCATGTACTGCACTTTCCCCTCTCCCTTCCCCACGGCACTTTCCTCTCCCCTCTTCCCATGCACTTGCGCGATCTGAATGACACCTGGCCTAGTAAGATCGTTGTCTGTCCTCCCTTGTTTCTCCCCCTTGCCTCGTCGCGCCTTGAAACACTTGTGTATAGGCGCGTTATAAATGCCATATCATATCATATCATAGCCGTATCCCTCTTTCACGGCATGGCCATCCACCCGCATGCATCTGCAATAATCCACTACTCAAACTCATAACACACATCACCTCTGCCACTAGAATACATTTGGTCTAGCTGGGTGCATATTCAGTCTTCCTTGGCTCGCATCACCTCCCGACAGCCTATCACATCCAGTAGCCAGATCATGGGTCACTAACAGGGAATTAGCTGCCCCCACCTACCTTTTATAATGGCTTAAATTCACACACGTCTTCTAAAGTCCTCTCATTGGTCCTCCGAAGGGCATTCACTCACAGCACTCTGGGGCCATACCTATGGCATTAGGCGCTATACAAATGCCATATAACATAACCTATCCAGTGGCTTTGCGTTTCATAAGATATGAAGGTAATTACTCTATTTTCCATATATTTGGGCAGTAATGGTTGGCTTGGCGGTCTGAACTAAGTACTAATAACCTGGCACTCTAATTTTGCTCGGTCGTTAGCTATGCAGTGGCAGGATGAGGCGCTAAGTGTAATTCTTTTGTAGGAAATAAAGATGTGTGTGGGAAGTGCAAAACCTCTTTCACAGCATAATAAGAAAACTACAATAAAGATGGCCACCAGGAAAACGGGTACTGGAGGCAAGAGCCCCTTTCGAGTGAACATGGCAAAAGAGAAAAAAGGTTTAACCACCAATGGAGTCGATGAGCTGCAGAGGTGACAGAAAAGGGAAGAGGTTTCACTATTTTTAATTTTGGTCCTAGTAGGAAGGGCTGTTGTGGATCAGGGTGAGCCAGCCAAAGCAGCTAACTGCTTGCTCAGAACACAGCCTCATACTTTTGGATTCGGTCTGCACCCCAAGCAACGCGATTGGCTGCTCAGCCCACCCTGATTGCTACTGTATTAGGAAATGTCACCAAAGGGATTAGAACGTATTTCAATTTTGGCCCTGACCTTCCTCTTAGATCACCGATTTCTTAAACCTCAGAAGTTATCTGCATCCTTATGTAAACCAAGCAATGTTTTCTGTGGGAAAAGGTCACTTGGTGGAGACTCGGAGGTAGCAGATCTGATTCCACAAATGAATGAGTGTGTTTTTTGACGTATTCTTTTAGCATTCACCCTTGCTCCACTTTCCTCTCCTGTGACATCGGTTAGTTCTAACCCCCTCCTTGTTCTGGTAGAAACAAAGGCTGTCTTCTTCGGTAGTTTAGCCTAAACCTGTCACCACCTAGGCATAGGGGAGCTGATGGCTATAAGCAGGAATAACATTCCAAGAGGTAGTAGGGCATGAAATGTAAAGGCACCAGAAGAAGGATTTTGGGCCTGTGGAGAGCGGTAGGTCAGCAGTGAATCGGGAAAGGACCAGGAGAGGTGTGATCCATAAACACGAGCACACATGAATGGGGGAAGGATGATGGAGAACTTCCAAGCTTCCTGTCTGCTCATGGTGGTCAACAGTTGTTAACTACGTCTCTGTTTGTTATCTCCTTTATATATGTACGGGACAGCAATGAGTACTGATATGCTCTATGCAGCAGGTATTCCAAGTCTTATTCGTGTTTGCAGAAATTACATTTTCTACTATATATTCTATGTTCATCAATGCAGTGTCGGATTGCATCAGAAAATGGATCATTCTGCAATGATGCTAATGCCCGCTTGAATGTAGAAGAAATGTGCAGTCGCCAATAAATGAACGGCAGGTATCCCGATTGATGGGTGCCTGTCTGGGTCTAGTTTGCCATGTTTACACAACCATTGTTGCGTTGCCCACTGACCTTCAAGTTAAGATTCATATTAGTGCCACTTTAATTCTCTGTATACCATGCATCAAATGTGCACCCAGCCTTCAGAATTGCTTTCTGTGTCCTTTCCAGTAGGTGGCTATAGGAAACTGCTGCTGGTTTCCACCCTCCACCCTCCTACAGTCTCTAATAGCAGTCATGACCCTTGCAAACCTTTTTCTTTTTTCAGTATCATCGAGTTGTTCCATTTTTGACAACTGATTAGTTACACTAATTATAGTTTTTCTGGACTTGTGGGTATTTTCCTCTTAAACCGTTTAGATTCTTCCACTTTTGATACTGTGTCGCACTTGTAATATACTCTCCCGAGGCCAGCACATAACCAAACGTTTCACCATTGTGAGGCTGGAAACAAAGAATTGCAAAAAGGAAACAGAACAGGCATTTTTCTGCTATGCACCCTGTCTCTAGAACAAGTTAACAGTGCAAATAAGATTGCCCTACTCCCATCGTACACTCAGGAAGGATCTGAAGACCATATCCTTCAAAAACATCTCACCAATGGCTGATCGCTCCACTCAACCATAGTTCTCCCACAAGCCGCTGGCCTGGTCCATCTACCCATCTCAGCTCTTCTGCTACCCCTGCACCCTACTTATAACCACCTGGGTGTGTTCCCTTTTTACAGCGCTCTGTTGCTTCCCAGCTAGGTTCACGCTTTATGCATTACATATATACATACATGTTTACTGATTTCAATGAAGTTCAGCTCACTTTTTTATGGAAATCAAAAAACTACCAGTGTGCGGCTTATCACTGGGTAGATCACTTTACAGTTCCCGTCCAACCTGGATTTCCCTTGTTTGGCTTCTGAGAATCGGCTCATCCAGCAGTACCTGCTCTACGCAAGACTTTTGCTGCCGGATTACAATTTGCTTTTATTTTGTAGCTTGTAGCCATGTTGATTGTAAGTCTGGACAGAAGTCATGGCTGGCATGTCATTGCGTTTTTGAAGACAAACGTTTCAAAGTCTGGCCACTGAGTACTAGGACCTTTATGATTGGTCATTGGTACAAATCTCATCTTTTGTAATCTTACATGGTGTAGCCCATAACCTATTGGATTTCAAGGTGTCGTGTTAAGTGGTGGCAGACTTTTCAATTAGGGTAGCGAGTGTGAGGGAAATGCGTTAAATATATATCTGGTACAACAAATACGAAAAGGTTATAGTTATTCCATTGGTAGGATGTTCAGAGACCACGTTTAGGCTTACTTCAAATCCAGGATTGTTTAGAGGTATAGTTGCAGGTTGGTGGGTTTTTTCCTTCTAAAATGCCTGTCCGTCTCCCTGGGATTTTATCCACATTTTTGGGCCTGGCCTCATAGTTATGGGGTAAGGGTGAGTGAAAGCTACGGAATTCTGAAAGAAGTGGTGGGACGTGGTAGCATGGAGAAAAGAGGGTGAATTCAATGAATTGTTGGCCTTCCCCACTAAAAATTGTTTATTTGGATGGGGAAGATCCACTAATTTGCAAATTGTAAGCTGCCTTCTTCTCTCTGGCAACGCTGCACAGGGGAGTGCCTGTGTTGCAGGACATTTAAAGATCTATGTTATGTTTTGTTATGCTCCTATAATTGGGTCTTATTACTATTCATCTTCTTCAATGTCCATGACCTCGTGGCCCTCTGTGTTCTCCAAGATAAAGGGTGGGGTTGTAAGTGGGTTATTGTGAGCAGATCTGAGGTCACCATTTGATAAGCTGTGTGAGGCAGGCCAGGAGTTGCCATTGCATGTTTGCAAAGATGTGTTGTGCGTCTGGGTTTCTGCTCAGTGGTGGGGTTCAGCAGAGCTAATGTACTATAGGTTCCACTGTCCTTTAGTGTCTGAATGCTAGAGAAAAGCTTGGAGCCAAAATCACAGGGTGCAATCCTCAATATATATATATATATATATATATATACTGACCCCAACACCTTGTTCGGGGGGCGTGTAGGGGTGTCAATAGGAGCCTACGCAGAGCCGTACAATGCCTCCTTGAAGCAGAAACATTTTCGAAGAACAGCTGCGCTAGGATATGATTATTATAGATGAGGAATCCATGGGGGAGGGGGAGAACAGTCATCAGAAAGAAAATAATGGAGAGGAAAATAATGTCTTTGTTACCTCCATCCCTGTTTCATGATGTTTACTGGAGCAGATATATAACCTCCTAGGACATAAATGATATACAAGCAACTAAAATTGAATAAACAAAGTCACGGTTAACGTTTTATGCTTCATGAGGCCTTAGCTCAATTTCCCTGGAATACCCATATGTTTCCCATCTGCTTTAGGGCTGTTTCTCCAAGTGGTAAAGTGCTTTCCAAGTTAAGTTTTAAAGTGCATTTTATATTCATCGGTTAGCTCATCAACTTTATATTTCCATATAATTAATTTGAGTCCTCCGGTGTTGTTTAGATATAAGATATATTGTTGTCTACTATGGCGTAACAGAAGAAAGACTTGGACCAGAAGACATAATTTTACTACAGGAGCTTTATTTAAAAGAAAGAAAACACTTTTCGAAGGGATTGTGTCCTCCAACGTATTCCTCATCTTAGATATCTCCTTCAGCTCTGCTGGCCTCGGAAAAAAATTTCTCTAGAGGGCGCTGCGCGTTGACGTCCTCCGAGTCGATGTCCCTCGACAGCCGCCGTATCGACGTCGACGTCATCCTGCCTATAAAGGCCGCGCGCAGCGTCCGTTGCTCAGTTCCGTTTTTCCGCGCGTACTCAGTGCCTCGGAATACCGTTGCTCAGTTCTTAGTCAGATTAATCCTATTTACCTCGAGTCATTCGATCCGTACTCGATGGCTTCCTCGTCGGAACCGACAACTCCTCGGTCCGGCTTCAAGAAATGTCGAGATTTTGGGAAAAAGATGTCGTTGACTGACCCTCACAGAGTTTGTCTGTGGTGTTTGGGAGCTGAACACCATTGTTCGGAATGCGAGGACTGTATGTCCATGACAGCTAAGGCCCTGAAGGAGCGTAGGGGGAAGCTGGAGAAAGGGTAAGACTTTTAAAGCTTCTTCTTCGTCAACGAAATCGAGACATTCGTCTCCTCGTCACCATTTGCGCTCCAGGTCTCGGAGTGGGTCTCATCACTCCTCGAGATCGAAGCACTCGAAGAGGAGACATCGAAGATCCCCTTCTCCGTCTTCCTCTTCCTCTGTTTCGCCAAAAAGAATCCTTGCCCCACGAAACATAGTTCCCGGGCTGAATGGGAGGAATTCCGAAACAATATGATGAGCGTCTTCGAGAAAGCAGCCTCGACCCCCTCGAAGACTGCCGAGAGCGATGCTCTGGTCGAAAGAACCGAAGGTCAAAAACGCCGCGAGTCGCAGTACCCGGCGAAGGAAACCTCTCGAGCGCGTCTCGAACCCTCGAGTAGGACTATGACCTCCAAACCTTCCTCGAAGGTTCCGTCGACGCCGTCGACAAGGGTTCCGTCGACGTCGAGGTCGATGTCTTCGACGCCGTTGTCGAAGGGACCTTCGACACACGGGTCTGTCGACTCGACGCCAGCTTCGACACCGGCGTCGACGCCAAGAAAAGTCACGGTTACGACACACCCAGTGACTATCCCCAGGTCCTCGACGTCGATGGCTTCGAGATTGTCGAGTAGAATTCCAATTCTGTCGAGGTCTTCGAGGCCTCCGCCTTTGTTTTCGACGCCACGCTCGAAGCCTTCGACGTCGACGACATCGACGTTTTCGAGGCCGATAATGACAAGTTCGGCACCCTCTGCCTTGGAAATGGGATTTACTCCCTTTATGAGTTCAGAACATTGAGAACTATGTCCTCAATTTTGGAAGAGGGTGAATTGTCTGAACAGGAAGACACATTTGAGTTGCAGGGACCTGTAACCCCAATTAGAGAGGAATTTTCCTCTGAAGAGCGCAGGTTAAAGGATCTTCATGATTCCTTACATGAGGCAAGTGGGTTAGACACTTCCCCTGAGGTGGAGTTTGCTAAGCTAGACCCGGGGGAGCATGCTGAAACCCCCTCTAGAGCCTTAATGGCCAGGATCACAGAGTTCATGGGGTGGTCTGCACCTTCACAATCTTTCCAACAAGATGACCTCACGGATATTCTTGACAAAGGCCCACAGGAGGATCCTGTGGTGCCTTTTCATAAAGCTCTTCAGAGAAAGATCATGACAAACTGGGAAACCCCAGATGTAGTACCAGCAGTAAATAAAAAACTGTCTACAAAGTACAGGGTATCTTCTACAGACCCAGAGTTTTTGTCTAAACACCCATCCCCAGAAAGTCTGGTGGTACAGGCAGCATCCTCTACCGATGTCAAGACGGCTTATCATACCGTCCCACAGGACAGGGACGATAAAAAATATGACGCTATGGCAAAGAAAGTCTTTTCAGCATGTAGCATGGCGTTAAAATCTGTTAATGCTACTTGCACCCTTGCTAGGTTCAGCCATACACTTTGGGAGTGTGCTTCTACAGCGGCTGACTGCATCCCGGAGGGAGAAGAAAGGGATGCGTTCCTGAATATTATACAGGACGGTAAAGACGCTATGTGCGAATCCCTCCAGACGGGCATTGATTCGGCTGACAGTATCAGCAGAGCAATGGCGGCAAGTACATCAACCAGGAGATTCGCTTGGTTGAGATAGTCTGGTTTTGCCCCAGATGTGCAAGCCAGGCTCTTGAACATGCCATTCGATGGCTCTTCTTTGTTCGGGAAAAAGGCGGATGACAGTTTAGAAAAACTGCAAACTTCAAAAGCAGCAGCAAAATCCCTAGGAGCTGCAATCCGTCAGACTCCTTTTCGTCCCACAGGAACCTCTGCGAGGGGCAAGTCCTTTCGCTTCTACTCCGCATTCGGAAGAGGTAGAGGACGACCGGCTCAAAGGGGACAAAGAAGAACTACCCGAGGTGGACGGGGTAGATATTCAAAAGCCGCAGCAACAGCAGGTACCTCTTTACCATCGGCATCTGCATCAGCCGCCTCAAAACCACTCTGAGGACTTCCCTCACAGGACACCTGTAGGAGGCAGGTTGACTCAACATCTGGCGGTATGGCAGGCTATCACGTCAGATGCTTGGGCATTGGAAACAGTTGCCCAAGGTTACTGCCTGCCTTTCCTACGTATACCTCAGAGTCATCCACCGGGGATCAGCTCTCAGAAAGCTCCAGATCCGCTCCTCTTGCAGGAAATTTGGGACCTGCTAGAGAAAGGTGCCATAGAACCGGTACCTGTAGCGGAGAGGAACAAGGGCTGGTACTCCCCTTACTTTCTCATTCCAAAGAAAGACGGAGGACTGAGACCCATCTTGGACTTGCGAGAATTGAACAAATTCCTCAGAAAAGACAAATTCAAGATGGTCACTCTTTCTCAGATCCTCCAGGCCCTTCAGTTCCAGGACTGGTTGGTATCTCTGGACCTTCAGGACGCTTATTTCCATGTGCCTATCCATCTCAAACACAGGAAATACCTGAGGTTCGCAATTGGCAACTCTCACTATCAATTTCGAGTGCTGCCATTGGGGCTGACCTCCGCCCCGAGGGTCTTCACCAAGTTAATGTCGGTAGTGGCTGCAAGTCTAAGGAGGGAAGGGATTCACGTCTACCCCTACCTGGACGATTGGTTGATCAGGGCTGTTTCTCTGGAACAAGCTCAGATCCAACTAAATCACGTGTGCCACTTCCTTCACAGACTGGGCTTCTCCCTCAATTTAAAGAAGTCACAAATGATACCATCGCAGAGACTCCAGTTCATAGGAGCGATCCTGGACACTTCCCTGGGAAAAGCCTCGCCACCAGAGGTGAGGGCTCAAGATATTCTACAGATGGTTACCAAGTTCCAACATGCCCAACGTCTCCCAGCCTTCGACTTTTTGAGGTTGCTAGGCCTCATGGCATCCTGCATTTTCCTAGTGCCAGAGGCTCGCCTGAGAATGAGATCCCTCCAGTGGGCACTGAGGACTCAGTGGTCACAATTCTCAGGGAGAATGACCGATCTTCTTCAGGTTCCCGGCAGGGTGGCTCGAGACCTTCAGTGGTGGGCCTGTCAGGAGAACATTCTGAAAGGAGAACAGTTTTGGCAACCCTGGCCGGAGATAACAGTAGTCACGGATGCCTCACTCACGGGGTGGGGAGCCCACGCCAACGACTTGACCATCAGCGGTCGTTGGTCTCCATCGGAGTCCAGACTACATATCAACCTGTTAGAGCTGAGAGCCATCAGACTTGCGCTGAAGGCGTTCCTGCCAGCTGTACAAGGGAAGAACGTCCTGATAATGACGCACAACACGGTGACCATGCATTACCTCAACAAAAGAGGAGGCGTAGGATCACTACCCCTGTGCAGAGAGGCGATGCAGCTCTGGTTTTGGGCAATCCAAGAAGGAATCTCTCTATCGGCAGTTCACCTAGCCGGAGAGAAGAACTTGACAGCGGACGCTCTGAGCAGGCAGAACACAGTCTCCCACGAGTGGGAGCTAGCTCAGGAAGTCCTTCAAGAGATCTTCGCCCTTTGGGGAACCCCTCAGGTAGATCTGTTCGCCACCAGCCTAAACAGGAAATGCGACCTGTTCTGCTCAAGGGAATTTCCCCCGAGAGGAGCTCTGGGAGACACGTTCATAGTGGACTGGGAGTTTCCGCTTCTGTACGCGTTCCCACCGGTCCCTGTCATTCCTCAAATGATCAGGAGGTTGAGAAGATTCCGGAGAACCATGATCCTAATTGCCCCGGATTGGGCCAGGAGAACGTGGTACCCGGACCTTCTAGACTTGTCCATCTGCCCTCCAATTCGACTTCCACTCAGAGAGAACCTACTCTCACAGAAGGGAGGTCAGGTTCTCCATCCAGACATCAAAACCCTCAACCTTCACGCTTGGCTTCTGAAAGGCTGAGGTACAAGGATTGGGACCTCCCTGATGATGTTATGGAGGTGTTGCTTTCGGCAAGGAGGCCAGCAACAAAGTCTTTATACCGCTGCCGTTGGAACAGATTTTGCAGCTGGTGTAGACAACAGAATATCGACACTTTTTCATGTGGTACACCAATGGTTTTGTCCTTCCTACTACATTTGGCAAATTCAGGCCTTCAAGTTGGCACCATTAAGGGCTATCTCGCAGCGCTATCCATCTTTAAGCGGACTGCGGAAGAACCATTCTATTTCAAATTACCCTTGGTAATACAGTTTCTAAAGGGGTTAACCAATGTTTATCCCCCAAGACCATTCCAAATTCCCCTATGGGATTTAAACTTAGTACTAACTTTCCTGATGGGTACACCTTTCGAACCTCTCCATTCTTGTTCGTTAAGATTCCTTACCCTTAAAACTGTTTTATTAATAGCACTTACATCTGCTAGAAGGGTGAGCGAATTACAAGCTCTTTCTTGTAAACCCCCTCACACAATATTTCACAAAGACAAAGTTGTCCTGCAAGTGAAGCCTAATTTCCTCCCAAAGGTGGTTTCTGAATTCCATATCACTCAGAAGATTACCCTACCATCTTTCTATCCTCCTCCTCACCCGGGGAAAGAGGAAGAGAGGTTACACAGGCTAGACCCTAGGAGGGCTTTAAGTTTTTACATCAGTAGACTAGCCAGGATAAGACAGGCAGACCAGCTGTTTGTAGGTTACGCAGGTCACAAGCTGGGGCTACCAATAACTAAGCAGACCATTTCCAGATGGATCATTCTAGCCATTCTGGAGTGTTATAAACTGGCAGGGAAAGAGCCCCCTCAAAACCTTAGGGCTCATTCGACCAGAGGTATTGCAGCTTCATCGGCCCTCAAAAGGGGCGTGCCGGTAAAAGACATATGTGCGGCCGCTACATGGTTGTCTGTCCATACCTTTACACGTTTTTACAATTTGGATTCCTCCTCCAGTCAAGAGACTAGGTTTGGAAGGGCTGTACTGCATTCTATTCATCAATAGAAGACAGCGTGAAGTCAGTACTCCCTCCTCCGATAATAGAATACTGCTATGGGAGCCTATCTAAGATGAGGAATACGTCGGAGGACACAATCCCTTCGAAGAACAAGTTACTTCTTACCTTGTAATGTTCTTTCGACGGGATGTTCCTCCGATGTATTCCTCATCGACCCTCCCATCCATCCCCGCAGTTCTACTTCCCTTGTTGTTGCAGCTTACGCTCCTTCAGGGTGATTAGTTAGTCCAGAAAGTATTATTGTGGGCTACAAAACGGAACTGAGCAACGGACGCTGCGCGCGGCCTTTATAGGCAGGATGACGTTGACGTCGATACGGCGGCTGTCGAGGGACATCGACTTGGAGGACGTCGACGCGCAGCGCCCTCTAGGGAAAAAAATTTCCGAGGCCAGCAGACGTCGAAAGAACGTTACAAGGTAAGAAGTAACTTGTTCTTCTGTCCTATTGCGATTTTGTGCCTCTTTGAGGTTTTTTAGCTCATTATAAATATAATAATAATAATAATAATAATAATTGCTAATAGGGAAGCTCTCTACCTAACAAACTAAACTAAGAGTGCTTGTCAAAATTAGTCCAAATAATAAATCTTGTCCTCTGTCGGAAATCCTAACTTCTAAACTGGCCCTACCAACAAATAAAAAGGCTAAGTGGGCAATACAGGCTCAGGCTTCTTTACTCTGCCGTCTTAGTGTTTCCCGGATCCCCAGCTCAAACGTGGGCTGCCTTTTTGTCCTGGGAGGTGTTACAGGTGAGTGAAAACATAAGTGGTCTTTAGCATGCTGTCCCTGCTGACCCTGTCTCTCCCTATTTGGTGGTAACATTCTGTAACAAGCTAACCTAGCATGATCATTTCAGTAAGGTTGTTTTATGTTTGAAACAAATGAATTGTGCCATATTCATTTTGCAAAAATTACTGGTACTTTTCCTCTTTAAGCTCTTCTGAATGTTTGACGGTTTAAATCAATATTTGTTGCAGGATTTTGGGGCAATGCAAAATATGACTATTGGCAGTTGATGAAAATATGTTTTGGGAAGATTATTGGGTCTTCAGCTGTCACCAAGTTTCTTCGCAATTAATGCAGAGGAGGGGGTCCAATGTTTAATAGATTATTTAGGAGTAAAACCCCTTCTGTTCTGGTGTTCTTTGGTCAAACCCCAAAGCAGAACTAACCCAAAGTATTATTAGTAATTTAATTGAGAGTAAGATTGCTAGCTGTATTCCTTGGTCGTTGTATGTAACACATTAATCTAAATTAGGTCAGACAGATTGGTTCTTTAACTCGGAAAAACTGAATCGAAAGATGATATGCACTGTTTGATTTTGCAATTCTCAACATGAGGATTTAAAACTTTGTAAAATGTCATATTTCTTATATTATCCTCTGAAAAAACACAGAGGCCCTCACTGCTATTTGTTGTGTGCAAAACATAGCTGTTCCAGATTGTACCAACTTCATTTTAATGAAAGCTTATTGCTACTGCAAGTGGTCACTGCCAAGTAGGTTGACACCTCTAGTACTATTACCGTTGGTTGTTTTTACAACAGTTCTGTAGTTCCCTTCATGCTGTAGGTCCATAAGCAAGGTTCGAAATTAGGATTTGGAGAGCAGGAGTTAAACCCAGCTCCTATGCGTCGGGCACCACCCTGTAGGCGGGAGCTACCACAGGTGAACTAGGAGCTACCCGGAGATGCGCTTTAACTTTCTGCCCATTATGTATTATCAATTGTGTTTAAATGTTTATGAAACATGTCCTAATTCTTCTTTATTAACATTCTTGATCAAAGTTAATTTCACATATGCATGTTTATAAGGTACGAGTTGGCTTGAAGAGTCAAAAATAACTCCCGTTAGCTGTTTCTTTCAAGTTAACCAGGCTCTCCTAGGCTAGAATCGGAAGCTAAATAGCTTCCATCAATTTCGAACCCTAATAAGGAAACAGACGCTTATCCCCCTATTGAGAAACCGAGGGTTCTCAGTGTAGACCTTCACTTAGGTCTTCCATTGTTCTGCTTCTCGGTCAAAACGTATCTTTTAAATGCTTTAAGGATTAGAAAACATTTTGCAACTTCTAAGTCTGTTATAATGTAGTTTTGCTATAGTTCATTATAATTAACTGTTATGCAATATGTATGAATTTAAAATGTTGGATTGCTTTTATGGATACTTTGTATCAGAAGTAAACATTGATTTGGGATGGGGCAGAGGTGTGAAAAAATGAATAGAGACACTCTTCCAACAGTAGCAAGTAATTGGTTCCCTTGTTGCTATCGCTTGAAGTCTGTGTCAATACCCTGGTCATTGTCTTCATCTTGTGGGTGTTCAAGGTTGCGAAACCCACCTCCTTAGTATATGGAGCATGGTCAGACCACAAGGTGCAGCGTTGGCAACATTTCAGGATTTTCTTCCGCTCATAGTGGATCATCTCCCGTAGAGGTTTGCCTCAACAGGGGTTGAGGGATGTAATTGGATAGTATTTAGCCATTTGCTATATGGTCCTGTTCCTGGGGACTCCCTCCTTGCTACACCTCTTGTAAGCTCCCTACCATGCAATATGGAACTGTCCCTGGGGACTCCCCTCCTTGCTACACCTCTTGTAAGCTCTCTACCATTCTTTGAGGTGCACCATCTAATTCCTTCCCCACCTCTGACATCTGCCCTGACCTTAACTGGTCTTTCTGACTAGTAGGTATGCCTGTTCTCCTCTCACCTACTCCTCAGGTTGTGCAACTCCATCGCCTGTACGCATCCTCCTCCCTGGATGACAGTGGTTTTCTTTCCTTTTCATCCTCCTCAAGAACTCTTCTTCAGATGGTAATAACTCTCTCCTTCCAAACTACTCAATAACTCTTGTCTGTTGCTACTAGCTCTATCCTTCATCTTCCTTAATAACTCTACAGAAATGGTAATGAATAACTCTCTCCCTCCAGCCTCCTCAGTATGACTCTCCTCCATATGATTCTCCTCCAGTTGGTAATTCCATTCTCCAATGCAAATGTGTCCCTTCAACAACCTTCTCCCAACTTTCCTCTCAAAAGACCTCTCCCTCTCCAACCAGATTCCTCCAGCTCTTTCTCAGACACCCTACAACCTTTGACAGTGCAGGCTATCTTTCATATTCTGGTCTTGCTGCCTTTTGCGTACTGCTTAGGAACATGGTTTGGACTTGTGTAATGTAGACTAGGTTGGCGGAAATTGGGCCATGTGTCTACGGACATGTGAACTGAATGGGGCTTGGTGTGAGGTTATTTTAAGGCCTGCAGCCATCTAGTATGTTACAACTTCACTGTACATGTGAGTGGTCTCCATCTCCCCCAGTTGGACCCTGTTGGCACTGCCTGTTTTCAACATGGACCTTCCAACACTCGAGGATGCAAGTCAGGTTTCAGGAAAACATTTGGCAAGCAGGGAAAGCTATTTGTTGTCCAGAAAAAGCTTTTGTTGCAGGGAAATGGCAGCTTTATATCCTCTGTTTCGCTAGCGGGAGATGGAGAGTAATGTATGTCTGTCTTTATGTTCCTTTTGATCAGCAAGTGCCACTTTTTATCTGCAGGATTCCCACAGTCTGCTCTGGTCTGATTCACTCAACTGAATGATTCCTCTGGCAACTGTGAAACATATTGCAACACTCACCAGTGAATTCAGATGACTGATTTGTCATTCCCTTAATGAGGGGACCAGGAATAGCTCTCCAGGAGTACCAGTATTATAGGAAGGGCTGTCCAAGGGCTCTATTGCCACACACTCGCTGTTGTCTGCAATACAGATTTTCAAAAAGGTGAAGTAGTCTTGGATTGACAAGTCTAACTTGAAATTGTGTTTTATAAGTCATTTGTAATGCACAGCCTGACCCCTTTAACATGTTACACATGTGCGAGTCCTCAAGTGACTGTTAGTGAAGCAACCCAGTGGAGATGGTCTAGGCTTCCACCGTATACCTTCTCTGGGTCCTGTAAGGAATTGCCATCTGGCAAGGGTATAGAAGCCCTGGCCTTATTTGGTTTTAATTAATTGGTCAATTAATTACTGCATGTAATTCCATCTCTGAAAAAGGGTCATCGGCCAATCAGATTCTCCTTTTATAAGCTCAATGCCAAAAGCATAGTGTACACTTGTGCCCTGCTGCATCAGTAGCCTGATCTTCAGTACCTTCTGTGAGAAACCAGAAGGTGTCTCACCCACTAGTCCCGGGGGGATCTGTCATCCAATTGGACAGGACACGGCCATCACTTTTGGATCCAGTTACTGGGGGTGGACCAGTGTGGGAGGATCACCTGGATTGGGCGTCCTCGGGGAGTGGGACACCGGATGGTGAGACGCGGTATCCCCTTCCTGGTAACATCTTTTCCCCATCCTATCAGGTAGGATACTATGGAACTGAACACCCCCGCCCTGTTTTCCGACACAAACACTTCCTCACGGACAGCTCACTGTGAGAGAAAACAGACTAACACCCAAGCCGTATACCTGACATGTCCCAACAAAAGGGTCAGGCAGAGTCAGACAGTTACTGATAATTATACACACCTGACTTCTATCACACATCCCCACACAGATAGAGCATGAAAGCACACTCTGAGCAAGGCAAAACACACGAGGAAGAAGCAGTTCCGAGGTGGCAGTTTAATACGAGGAGAAAGATGGCAAGACCAGAGAGAGTTGAAAGGAGGGAAGTGCCCTTGGGAGGAAAGCAACTACTTTCAAGAAACATACGACCTGGAATTAAAGCTGACGAAAGGTGCATTGTGTGTCGGAGGTGCCTGGTGGTCTACCGCCTCGATAGCCAAGGCGGGGAGGAGCGATTGCCGCTGTGCTACTGTCCTTGGCTCTTACAACAAAGCAGTGCCAGTGAAGTCAGCACAGCCGGTGAGTCGGGGAGACTGATAGCAGTCCGGTCTGTGTTAGAACCAAGGTTGCAAGCGGCAACTTTGTATGAAGCAATCTGAGGAAACAGTGTGAGAAGCGTATGTGATGAGCGATGCAGATAAAATTGGGCATCCAAGGAGTGACTGAACTTTTGAATGCCAAGAGAGATACCATATACAGAGAGGTCCGGCACCACGTGGGTGCTCATTCAAAGGTCTCTGTTAGGTATCCAACTGAGAGGTGGCAAATGTGAATTGTGAAATCAAAGTGGTCCTGCAACGGGTCAAGCTAAATCCTACGCACATTTGAAAGTCTTTGATAGCTAATATGAGCTGCAATTGGTCCGAGGCTGGCTGACGGAGACTGGTTGTGTAAGAGGAAGGATCTGAGCCCGGCTGAGGGGGATCCGGGGTGAACCGTGAGCCATCCGAGAAAAAATATTCTGTGAGCATTGGACAAGGGGATCTGAGCCCAGAAAAGGGGGGATCCAGGGTGAAGAGTGAATCACCTAATTTGAGCACTTGTAAGAGGAAAGGAACTTTTTGTTTGTTTTGGTATATCAGGCCCTCTGCATCTAGAGACTTTGATAACTTAAGAGATTTGGGCACAGAAGAATCTGATGCTGGTAATGGAACTGTGTCCTCATGCCGAAGAAGCCCGAGAGTGTGTTATGCTCGAGTGAACTTCCTTGTCCCAACTGAAAACGTGGGGAAGGGAGACCCACAACCTGATCCTAACATATAATTTTGTGAACACTTCTTTCTTTTTCATGAACACTACCCTACACTATTTGTATTTAGCGGTAAGGTTTGGCAAACATTTTCTTTTAGTATATTTTGCCGAGACTCCACTAGGACTGCATTGTTATTATTTGACGGTCGTAGCTTGCTCCCTTTGTAGATTTAGGATTAGATAGGCCATTATCACACCCTTGTTAAAGTTCAATAAACACGCTTGAACTGTGGTCACTTATGTTTGTCTTACTGTTGATGCCATGCCCTCATTACATATGGTGTCACAGGTTTGATGTGATTCAATTTAAGCTAATTGCGTAACCCTACAATTCTTGAAGCTTAGAAATCGAGTTTTAAACCCCTGTGTTGCCACGAAGGAGTCAATAGGCTTTGATATCTGTAGCAGCAGAGAGGCTACTATCCCTCCTCGGAAAAGAGGAATGATTCCCACAGACTTAGTTTTGATACCCCCTCTTGGGTGTTATATAAAGTTGGCCCCAAAATCTGGCGTGGCCAGTAAGTTCGGTGTAGACGTTCTAGCAGGCGTCATTGGTCCCGATTTACGGTGAGACATAAAGGCTATCTTACAGAACCATGGTGAAATCCTATTTGAAGTACGTCATGGGGACCAAATTGCACAAGGATTTCTTGAAAAAGCTCTATTTCCCCATCTTAAAGAGAGTAAACCTGACGAAACCGTGAGAGGTACCTTAGGCTTTGGGGAAGCTGATGAACCATCTACCACAGAAGAGAAAAGAAAAAAAGATCTTACCATCTTTCCCGACATGACCTTCGCCCAGCGAAATGATACAGCCCTCGGTGAGGCTTTCTTACTAGCAAGTCCTTGAGGCGAGGGAGTAGAGAAGGGTAGCCCTTTTTTCTTCTTAAAGCAAAAACAAGGATTGCTATATAGAAAAGAAACATCTACAGAAGGCCTAAGAAAAACTCTGTTAGTAATCCCCAAAACCAACCGGAAGATTGTACTAGAGATTGCACATTCCCATCTGACAGGGGGACACTTTGGATAATCCAAGATCCAGGCACACATCAGTGGGATGTTCTACTGGCCAGGTATCCATGCTGATATAAAAACCTTTATTCAAACATGTGAAATATGTCAGAAAACCAGTACTCATATCCCATTGTCTGCCCCTCTGAATCCTTTACCTATAATAGAAGTGCATTTCTCAAGAATTGGAATGGATATCATTGGACCTATAGAAACGTCTAGACTGGGTAACAAATATGTCCTCGTGATTGTCCACAACGCAACCAAATACCCCGAGGCATTCCCAATGCAGAACAGCAGATTATAAAGCACCTCCTACCATATTTTTCCAGAGTTGGCTTTCCTAAAGAAATCCTAACAGATCATGGATCCAATTTCATGAGCAAGCTCATGGGTGGAGTCGAGGATCTGCTCCATATTACCACTTTACGAACTTCAGTTTTCCATCCCCAAGCAGACGGATTGGTAGAAAGATTCAATAAAACACTCAAAATGATCAGAAGAAAGTTAGTAGATAAGGACGGGAAGGAGTGGGACCGTATGATACCCTGGGCACTATTTGCAGTAAGGAAAACCCCTCAGGCATCCACAGGATTCTCTCCTTTTGAACTCCTTTATGGTAGGGAGCCTAGAGATGTCCTGGATATGCTCCAGGAGACCTGGGAAGAAAGAGAAGATGCTCCCAGTGCCCTTTTCCAAACTGCTACCAGGTTGCGAGAGCATACGAGACTTGTTCGAGATCTAGTTTATACTCCTATGGCAAAGGCCCAAATCCAACAAAAGTCCACTTATGACAAAAGGGTAAAATTAAGGTAATTTTCCGTAGGACAAAAAGTATTGGTCCTCTTGCCTACCTAGGAAAACAAACGTGTCTCTAAGTGGCATGGGCCATATGAGATAATGGAATGAACAGGAACCTGTAGCTATAGAGTAGCTCAACCTGACAGGAAACAAAAGATCCATCTATATCATGTAAATCTCTTAAAAGAGTGGAAGGAAACCCTGTCTGCCACCAATGCCACGATACTATCCTGTTTGGTGCCAGAAGAAATAGATCACTTTGAATTGATTCCTCAAGAGCTATCTAATCAACAGGAAGATTTAAAGGATTTAGTTATATCATTATCCAATGTATTCTCTGAGAAACCGGGAAGAGTGAAAGGCACTTATCAGTACATTAGAACACCCAAGGGAAACATGGTTCATCTGAAACTTTATAGACTCCCGGAAGCCTGTAAACAGATAGTGGTTGAGGAAGTGAATAAAATGTTCAGAGCAAATATTATTGAACCCTCTTCAAGCCCATGGTCTTCCCCTGTCGTATTGGTCAACCAACCAGACCATTCCTAGACGTTTTGCATAGACTTCCACCAAGTCAATGCCATTTTTGATTTTGATGCCTATCCCATGCCACGCATCGATGACCTAATTGATAAACTTTGAAATGCCACTTTTCCATCAACCCTAGACTTAACAAAAGGGTACTGGCAGGTGCCAGTGTATGGACCAGATAAGGAAAAGACAGATTTCTCAACGCTTCTGGGACTGTTCCAGTTCAAAGTCCTTCCTTTTGGCTTACACAGGGCTCCAACCACTGTCCAACGATTTATGGACAAAATATCACAGCCCTAATCTGATTTCTGTGGAGCTTATATTGACGATATTGTAATTTATATTAAAACCTGGGAAGACCATCTTTTACTTCTCCTTACTATTATGAGAGCCCACAGAGAAGCTGACCTAACTGCCAATCCTTCCAAATGGGGACTAGCTCAATCAGCCAAGAAATGCCATGGATTTTTTGTAGGAAATGGCAGTGTCCAACCTCAACACGAGAAAGTGAAGGCCACCCTATATACCCTACACCTAAAACTAAAAGAGATCTCGGTGCATTCCTTAGGTTAATCAGTTTTTACCGTAGGTTTATCCCAAACTTCTCGGACAGGAACAGCTAGGCTAGCAGACAAAATAAAGATCGCCGAACCCCAGAAAACTCATTGGACTGATGAGGATCATATATGTTACAACAACCTGAAACAAATCCTGTGCCAGAACCCGATCTTAAAGGTAGTAGATTTATCAAAGGAGTTTGTAATACAAACAGATGCCTTCCTTACTGGGCTAAGTGCAGTCCCACATGAAAAAATATATGCTGTGCTGCAATTGGAGGCCCTTAGCCATCAAGTGGGCAATTATCCACCTTAGATACTACCTCCTTGGAAGAAAGTTCACACTTGTCACGGATCATTCTCCACTAGTTTGGATTAGCCAGCGAAAAGAATCTAACCCTCGAGTCATGCAATGCTTCTTAGACCTGCAACCCTACTGGTTCACTGTGGAGTACCGAAAGGGCAAAGACAAAGGAAAACATGGATTTCCTCTCTCGGTTCCTTTGTGAAACAGATAGGGCTACATCGCATAGGGGAGAAATCAGAAGGTGTCTCACCTGTTAGTCCCCGGGGATCTGTCTTCCAGGTGGCCAGGACATGGCTATCGCTTTTGGATCCAGTTCCTGGGCATGGACCAGTGCAGGATGATCACCAGGATGGGGGGGGATCTTCGGGGAGTGGGACACCGGAAAGTGTGACACGGTTCTCCTTCCCGGTAACACCTTTTCCTCATCTTGCCAGGTAGGATACTTAGGAACTCAACCTCCCCCCTTTCCGACACAAACAATTTCTCACAGACAGCTCACTGTGAGGGAAAACGTACTAATTACCGGGCCATACACCTGACATGTCCCAACACAAGGGTCAGGCAGAGTCGGGCAACTACTGATAATTACACACACCTGACTTCCATCACACTTCCCCACATGGATAAAAGGCGGAGCATAAAAGCACACTCTGGACAAGACAAAACACACAAGGAAGCAGCAGTTCTGAGATGGCAGTTTAATATGAGGAGAAAGACTGCAACACCAGAGAGAGTTACAAGGAGGGAAGTGCCCTTGACCTATTCGGAGCAATTCTGCTACTTTCATGAGCCTCGATAATAATAAACATAAGACCCGGTATTAAAGCTGAAGAAAGGTGCATTGTGTGTCAGAGGTACCCGGGGTTCTCCCATGTCGATAGTCAAGGCAGGGAGGAGTGATTACTGCCATGGTACTGTCCTTGACTCCTGCAACAAAGCAACACCAGTAAAGTCAGCACAGCCGGTGAGTCAGGGAGACTGATAGCAGACTGGTCTGTTAGAACCAAGGTTGCAGGCAGCAACTTTGCATGAAGCAATCTGAACAAACAGTGTGCGACGTGTATGTGATGAGCGATGCAAATATAATTGAACATCCAAAGAGTGACTGAACCTTTGAAAGCCAAGACAGATACCATATACAGAGTGGTCAGGCACCACGTGGGTGCTCTTGAAGGTTTCTGTTAGGTATCCAACTGAGAGGTGGCAAATGTGAATTGTGAAATTGAAGTGGCCCTGCAACGGGTCAAGCTAAATACTGTATACATTCAAAAGTCTTCAATAGCTAATATGAACTGCAATTGGTCCGAGCCTGGCTGACGGAGACTGGTTGTGTAAGAGGAAGGATCTGAGCCTGTCAGAGGGGCATCTTGGTGAGTCACAAGAAAGGATATTATCTGAACATTGGAGAAGGGGATCTGAGCCCAGAATAAGGGGATCCAGGGTGAAGAGTGAATCACCTAACCTGAGTGCTTGTAAGAGGAAAGCAACTTTTCGTTTGTTTTGGTACATCAGGCCCTCTGCATCAAGAGACTTTGATAACTTAAGAGACTTGGGCACAGAAGGCCCTGGTGCTGGTAATGGAACTGTGTCCTTGTGCCGAAGAAGCCAGAGAGTGTGCTATGCTCGAGTGAACTGCCTTGTGGCTGAAAACGTGTGGAAGTGAGGTCAACGGCCGGAACATCCTAAAATATAATTTTGTGAACACTTCTTTCTTTTTCATACATAAACACTACCCTAAATTATTTGTATTTAGTGGTAAGGATTGGCAATAGTTTTGTTTAGTATAGGCCCTTTTATTTTGACGAGACTCCACTAGGACTGCATTATTATTATTTGATGGTCGTAGCTTGCTCCCATCTGTAGATTTAGGTTTAGATAGGCGTTGATCACACCCTTGTTAAAGTTCAATAAACACCCTTGAACTGTGTCACTTGTGTCTGTCTTACTATTGATGCCATGACTTCCTTACAGTGCTCTACAGTGGCACAGAGTCGGTTCAGAGGTCACATATGCCCATTGCACAGCTGCAGTGACAGCCAAGCATTTAAAATGTGCACCCCTGTGCCAAAACTCCATAGTTATATACGGTCCGGGTGGCAGAATAATCTTTAACTATTGACCATACCTGAGTTATGGTATGGGGGATGGTAGTTTTCATAATTATTAGAGCCACACAGAGGTCGAAGTGGGTGGGAGCAGTCAGGAGCAATGCTCCTATACTTTTTATTTTTAAGTTTCACCGTTCCTATACTTTTATTTTAAAAGGAAACCGTTCTATAATGGTTTAGCTTTAAAATAAAAGTGTTAAAAGTGTAGGAAGAAGTTGAAGCTTGCACTTCAGTGCACTGCACTAAATATTCCCTTAAATAACAGGTGTGTTTGTTTGGGGGTTTGGATTGTGTGTCGGAGGGGGTGTGGTGATGGGGTTTGTGTAGAGCGGGGTCAGGCCAGCAGGGAACATAGTTCCACTACTTCTTTTCGTACACTTCGACCACTGGAGCCACAGCAATATGATATCACACGTGTCAGCATCTGAACCCAACTCAGTTATGTGTATTCTTCCCAGACAGGCTGCCCTTTCCACTGCTGGCCGTACTGTAGCCTTGGGGGGTTGCCTCTCTTTATCCTTTTGTGAGGGCAGGTATCACCCTCCCCAGAAAGAAAACCACTCCAAAGGAATCAAATGGCACACTTGTTCACAAAAGGCGTGGCCTCACAACAGGGTGCTACATATCAAAAGGCCTTTGATCCTGTTGCGAAGGAAAGTTGCAGGGTGAGTGTAGACAGAAGGAGCTCTTAGCAGCCATAGGGAACATTCCACCATATTGTTTCTCTCTGCATCTATCTTTCCTTACTTTCCCCACCACTTCCTGTAGCACAAAGCACGTTGGGTGTAATGTCAGGAGGCAAGGTCCACTGATTTCCAGAATAGGGATTGTGCCTCTAAAGCAGGCTAGCTTTAGTCCAATCACCTGTGGGCATTTCCCGTTAAAAGAAGGACTCTCCCACCCTTTGATTCATGTCTTGACTTCAGCCCTTGAAGAAGAATTAGCTTGGACCCTGTTGGAAGAGCTGTCCTTTTCAAAGCCCTCTTGTTATGAAGTGAAGACCAGTAGTTAAGGGAGAGGCAACCTCTCCTCCCTAACCATCCCCACAGAACATTGCGGGTGACCTGCTGCTGGAAGAAGACCTGCTTCTCTGCCAGAAAGGCAGTACCCAGGAGCGTACTGTGTTGAGGGACCCAGGTGCCAGCTTCTGCACTATTTGGGTTCACGAGAAAAGGCCTCACCTTGTCCCTGAGCCCAGTGATTGGGATTTATAGCACTCAGAGAGCCAAAACAGCTGTGATCCTGTTTTGTTTTTGCTGTTGAACTGCTCTGAGACGTGTTTCGAGAACCGTTCAGACCACCATGACCCCCCCCGGTGCTGCCTTTTGCACTCTCCCGATTTTCGAAGCTCCCACAGCACAGTGCCAAGAAGTCTGGTTCGCCACTGCCGGACCACCAGGAACCGAGACATGTATTTCTGGCTGATAACTACAGCCCTTCTTTCATCTTTGGGACCTAGAAACTTACTAGGGGACATAAATGCCTTTTTGCATCCAAGAGCATATCCTTTTAAAGAACATTGTGGTTATTACTTGTCTTACACCCTTGATTCATTCTTCAGAGCTCTGCATCTTGTTGTCTTTGCTTATTCTGTTTTCTTCCCTCAAGGGTGGCTTTTATGTAGTCATATTCCAGTTAATTATTATTGTACATACAAAGTGATAAGGTGTATGGGTCCACCAACTCGCAAGTGCTCTATAACCACCTAAAACAATGTAACGGCAGGCTGCGTGGCTAATTCCACGGGGTCTGCCCATAAAAGACCTAAAAAAAAAGACCTCTAATACGCGCTGCACGCAGGATCATAACCCTTTGATTTGGAGCCCATATTCAATTTGGATGTACTACAGACAGGATAGAGTTTGAAAAGGTTTTTTTTGCGGGCATTATCCCCATACTACAAGGAACTCTCACAGAAGTCTTTGGAGATTACCCATACCTAAAGTCATCCTCAAGGCCTTCCAGCTAAAGGCCTTGAGGATGACTTAGGTCGGAACACGTGTCGGCTGACTCTATGAGAATGAACCATTACCAGAAGAAGATTTGATAAACTCTTTTTAGTCATTCAAATATTTACCTTGTTAATTATGTGTTTAATGGAAGTATATATTTATCTAGAACCTTGATTGGTATTCCTTTAATTTTGTACTATTATTCTTCGCCATTTGGGATGCTACATTACCGCATTTACGCCCCTCTTGAGAGTGCAGCCTTCACTCAGCCCACAAAAGGCGAAAGGAGGTATTTATTGTGCCTGTTTTAGCTTTATGATTGTTTCCGCTCTTGGTTTGTAGACGTGTGAGGGTGTTGTAGCCTCTATTGATCCTTGTACTCCCGTTGAGCAGAAGGCAATCTGCCACAAGTCCTGCCTCCACTATTTCACAGTGGTCTCCAGTTCCTTTTGCAAGCCCACTGTTGCCCCCAAGGTTACATGGGCACTTCATCAAAGTATACTGTGATGGATAAACCCGAATGTGCCTTTCCAGTTACACGGATGTGAATCTGATAAGGACGGAAGATACGTAATAATGTGGGGAACTATAGAACAGACCCCGATCTGCTTGGCCAACACATACTTCCCACAACATGGAATCCCGTCTTACCTCAGTACACTGAGTCCCAAGCTGGCACATCACCGAGGCCGAACCTTCATATGGGGAGGAGATTTTAATTGTGTCATGGATACAACTATGGACAGATCACTTCCTCCCCCCCAATCAAGCAATCCCGCAACCCGTACCATGGCGGAGACACTGGACCAACTCAATCTAGTGGACATCTGGAGGATACAACACCCAGCTGACAGGATCTACTCGCATTACTCAGCCCCACACAGCGTCTACACAAGAATAGATTATTTGTCCATTGATCGGGACCAGGTCCCGCTGGCAATAGCCACAGAGTACCTGGGGAGATCTATCTCCGATCACTCTCCGTTAACCATGCAATGGCGGCAGAGGGGACCCAGACCCCCGATCCCCATGTGGAGAATGCCTTCCGCGACATTAGAGGACTCACAGTTCAGAGAGGACCTTGCCGAGAGACTAGAGGAGTACGTCGAGATCAACAAAGGATCCGTGTCCACCTGGAGCACACTGTGGGAAGCCATGAAGGTGGTTACCAGAGGAGAAATCATATCAAGAGCTGGTGGCACCCGCAGGCAACTAAAGACGTCACTGGAGGCCCAAGAATCAGAGATCACTCGTCTAGAGTCCACTCCTGACGCCTCCCCAGAGGTCGAAACGAAACTGAAAGCAGCCCGAGAAAAATGTCAGCACTCCTGGGACAGGCTGGAAAAATTCGACTTTGCCACGTACATCGCTCGATCCCACAGGGAATCAGACAAACCTTGTAGGCTGTTGGCCTGGCTGTGCAGAAGAGAGCACCCTAAACACCTACCAACGGAAATAATAGACACGGAAGGTGCAACCCACAGGACACAGATGGGGATCAACAAAGCATTTGCTGAGTTCTACTCAAGACTATACGCTCATGAAGCCCAGATCCCCACCACAGAAATATTGGATACCCTGGAAGAGATTGGCCTACCCCAAATATCCAGCGAACAGAGGGCTGAACTGGACATGGAAATCACTCTCGACGATGTAAGATGGGCCATCAGGTCGCTCGCTACCTGCAAAACCCCTGGCAGCGACGGACTCACACCGGAATTTTATAAAGCATACGAGCCCATCCTCACCCCCATCCTACACGAAGTCTACCAAGAAGCTTACGCAAACGGGATCCTCCCCAACACCATGAGAGAAACTATAATCATCCCCATGCTCAAGCCCCACAAACCGCCCACTGATTGTGACTCATATCGACCCCTGGCCATGCTCAACTACGATAGCAAGATCCTCACCTCAATACTGGCCAGCAGACTTGCTAGAGTGGTAGGGTCTATAATTCACGAAGATCAGAACGGATTTGTTCCAGGGCGCAACACCACAGCTAACTTGAGGAGGCTTCAACACATCATGGCCGAAACTCACGATTCTGAGGAAGACCTAGCGATATTGTCGCTTGACGCCATTAAGGCCTTCGACTCCATCTACTGGGAGTGGCTGGTGGAGGCCTTGCGGGCTTTTGGCTTCGGAAATGGCTTCATCAGATGGGTCCAGGTTCTCTACAACTCCCCAGTGGCCAGGGTCAAGACAGGCGGAATAGTCTCAGAACCTTGGGAAATACAGAGGGGCACGAGACAAGGATGCCCACTTTCGCCCATGCTGTACATATTGGGACTGGAACCGATTGCCATATACTTCCGTCAACAGCTCTTCGACGCGGGCATCAAGGTGGGCAACGTTTATAACATAATATCATTGTACGCAGATGACGTTCTCCTGTATTTAAAAGACCCCGAGATCAATGCACCGACAACACTGGAGGTACTCGACAACTACGCGAGATACTCTGGAATCCAATTTAGCAGACACAAATCCTCGGCATTCCCCCTGGCCAGATTGAGAGACGTTTTAGCAGAAGACCTCCCAAGTATAGGGATAAAATGGCAACCCGAGAAGTTCAGGTACTTGGGGATTGAAGTCAGCCACACCCCACAGCTCACACATGAGCACAACACAGAAGTCGCTGTCACCACCCTCCGGCGATCTATAAAATTCTGGTCCAAAGTCCCACTGGCAATGGTGGGGAGAGCGGCGATTGCCAAGATGATAATCCTCCCCCGCTTCTTGTATTTCTTTGTGAACATTTGCCACTACGTACGGCCTCCCTTCTTCAAGAAATTGGAGGCCATCATTAAGGACTTTTTGTGGGGACCCCACAGGCACAAACTGTCACTAGCTACACTAACCCTGCCGCATAAAGAAGGTGGAATAAAACTTCCAGATCTCCAGCTCTATTACCTAGCTGCCCAGCTCAGTCACATCACCAGGTGGCTGTCAGACGAACCCTCAGCTGAACTGGGGATACTGAAGCAATCTCACATCAACTTAATTCCCAAGGAAACCCTATGGAACCCCCTTTGCCGCTCCCCGGAAACCCCTTTAGTTGTGGAGCTTGGCAGACAGATATGGGCCAGGACTTGCTACATTAAGAAGGTGCAACACCCGTACTCTCCAGACCATCCCATGATGGCAGATGTGTGCAAAACGGAGGCAGACCTTACCATAGCAAGGAGGTGGGAGGAAGCTGCAATATATACATGGGGAGACGTGTTTGAAGATGGAGTGTTCAGGGACTTTGAATCGATACAAGATATCGAAGGACTACCCAAAGGCCAGTTCCTCTGGTACCATAGGCTCAAGCAAACCGCCAAGAAGCAGTGGCACTCCTGGCCAGAGGAACCTACCTCTGACCCTCTACTACAGGAAATGTATGACCTCTCCGATGGCTGGAGACCGGTCTCCAGGTTGTACAACAAGCTCATCGATAAAGCTAACCCTAAGGGAGCGGCGCTGAGGGCAAAATGGGAAGCGGACCTCGTAGCCCCACTCACTGATAAAGAATGGGAAAGAGCATTGATATTCCCCAAGAAAGTGTCAAGAAACTCCAGATTTGGCCAAATACAGCTGAATGTCCTTTACCGAACTTACATGACTCCCCACAGAGTTGCCTCGTTCAACGCGAAGGTCCCACCGGTGTGCCCATGGTGCGGGAACGACAGGGCAGACATGATTCACATGTTCTGGACCTGCACTAAAGCGATGACACTCTGGTCAAAAGCCAAGCAGTCCTGTAGAGACGCCGGAATGGAGAGATATGAATGGTCACCCGGAGAATGCCTACTGGGTACATACCCCAGACCAAGCAAATTCAAACACCTTGTGAAGCTAATGGACATTTCATGTATACTTGTTAAAAGGACCATAGCGATGGCCTGGAAGACACCCGCAGGCCCCAGGCACGAACGTTGGTTAAACGAAATGGCGAGATGGACAGCTGCAGAAACCAGAGCCTGGCAGGAAGGAACTACATCCAATGGGGACGCCACAAGCGGCGCCCTGGTCGCCTGGAAGGCTCTTCTGATGGACATGCACTTCGACGCGGACCATAAGCCCCCCTGAACACTTGTAGTGTCTTGTAGTAACAGGTTCCTATCAACACTATGCAGATGTCCCCTGAAACTGTTCCCCTCCACCCCCTGAGAAGTCATACCCTGGACTGAGCCACCATCTCGAACCCCACATGCTACATCACACGAAGACTACTGTTGTTTAAGTTGTTTTTCCTTTTGTTTACTCTAATCCATAAGTTTGTATTATTTCACTTTTATCAAAAAACCAATAAAATACTTTGAAAAAAAAAATCAAAGTATACTGTGAAGAGGTCACAATGGAGAGGCAAAGGGATATGGGGTTTAGGAGAGTGGGGACTCTGGAGGACACAACAAGGCCTCCAACGCACATCCAGTCCAGTTTTGTTAGCTGTAGTTCTTGTGAATTCCTGGGATGAAACAACATGACCCATTCTTACCAATAAGTTATCACAGGGCCAGGTGCCATAAGACCACTAAGGTGGTGATGGGTGCAGTAAAAATATTGGATAACATAAAGTGTAATGCACAAACAGAAAGCAAATCTACTTGGGTGTGGAAGAGCACTGCTCTTGAGCCCCAATCCCTGGGTCAGTGTAAGTTGCAGTGTGATATTAATGGAATTCAACCTGTAAGACAAGCTACCTTGATGAAAGTGAGGGCCTGCAAGTTAACCCCTGCGAGTTTGGGGGATGTAAGTGGTCTTTCCCAGATATTGTCAGATCATACCATGAGTAGATTGTGCAGGTCACCACTCTGGACATCCTGGAGTTGGGCGAACAGAAAGAAGATGCTTCCTGACACCAAGATGGCAGAACGCCTCTTTATGAGCTTGGTAAGTGGAGCCACACAATGGGCCACAGCAAGATTACATTTTCCTTGGTCCGTTGTAGCCATCATCTGATCTGAGCAATTAGGAAGCCCACTCCCAAATCATGCACAGCTGCAGCAGGTCTCCTTATGAACTGTATAAAGCAGGACCCTCCGAGAGGGAGGTGTGGGTGTAAGGTGATGGTTGCAGAGTGTGGAGGAGGAGAGGGCAAGGAAATATAAGGAAGTTAACAAAGGAGAGAGAGGAGGAAAGGAGAAGGGGAGGAGGGAGAGTTATGTGCTGAGTGAGGGGCAAGAGTGGTGACGTGGAGAAGATGAGTAGGAGGAAGGAAAGGTTGGAAGAGAACAAGGGCAAGTGACTGGAGGGAAGAATAGGTAAGAGTGGAAATATCTTTGGGAAGAGTTGAAGGTGGTGAAGCACACAAAGAGAGGGAGGTGAAATAGCTGAAGATAAAGGAAGAAGCGGGGAGGAAAAAGCAAAGGATAAGAAAACAAAGTTTGAGGAGTGAAAGGAGACACAAAATTAACATCTGGAGGAAGCAAATGAGGAGTAGCATCAAGAGATAGGTGTCAGCTAGACAGCTTATACTTATAATCTTCATTTTAATCTTTGGCTGTCTTCTCCTCATTTTAATTCTTAAGAAAAGTTCCCTAAGCAAGATATCTCAACAAAGCCTGAAGAATGTTATAATGTATGTTATGTTAATATGCTTTTTATACTGCACCAAATCACTACCGTAGTAGTTTCAAAGCAATTAGCCTGGTCTGTGGAGTGACCTACTGTACCCCTACCAGGGGTATCCTTGCCTTAGTCTGCTGGAGGATGAGCAAGAGGAAGATGAGAGGATGGGACCGCGGAAATAGATTCTACAAACACCAGGAAGGAGGGATGCAGTGTTGGAAAGATATTATATGAAAGCATGTCAGTTCTGATGGGGAGACCATCGTCCAGTAAAGGGCGGACGTGGCTATGTCATAAAGAATTGTAATAATTGGGTTGGTTCTCCCAGGCAGATTTGGCGAAAAGTAAGTTAGTACACAATGTAATGTTTGATGCATGAGTACGATGAACGGTACACTTGTCAGAAAGTGAACTAGACACTTCCATTCTGAAGCAGAAATGTAATTTCTTAACCACAGAGGCAGGGATAGCTTTGGTAATGGTATCTGGCATTTGAAAACACCTTCCAAGATACAGCACTGCTAGACATTCTTAATTGTTATATTCACCAAATACAAATCTGGAAAGTCTACTTCGCTTAAGAGTGAAATGAAGTTAATTGCACGAAGACCCTCACAGAACAAAATAATATGTTATTTCTTAAAGGGTCGCATCTCACCCATCCTTTCTGTGAATGAGTTATTTTTATCGTTTTCCTCTATGCACGTTTTTATGCTAGCTGTAAAAAATGCTGGCTGCTGAACTTGAAAACCTCCATTAGAGGGTGGGGTCTAACGGGAAGGGGGATAGATGGGTGGAGGGAAGAGTAATGGGTGTACAGTGGGCACACCCAGGGGGAAAAAAACAAGAATGGTGTGGCGACCATAGGTCCCTCATCATTGTAATGAAATTGTAATCTTGCTTCAGTTGAAGAGGGCTCACCTCTGGAACAGGTGCCTTCAAACAGCTTTTCCTCCTCCTCTCTGACTGCTGCCTCTAACTGGACCAATTATAGACTGAAAGGACCAACCTCGTTCCCGAATCTTAAAACACGTATGATGTCATCTAGTACTGCCCCCACCCGTATTTACATCAACTGAAACCTACCATTGGCTTGTAGATCAGTGGCCCTCATTACAGGTTTGCCAAACTGAGTCCTGTGGACGGGTGCCTTCCCCCCCACCAGGTCTCACCTGGCGGGCTGAACGGCACCCACCCGCAGAGATGCACGGAAACACCGGCACTATTACGACATGGTGCCGGTGTTTCCGCGATCCCCATTCCCGTGGAGTCCTATGTGACTCCACGGGAATGGGGATTTACAGAATTGCCGGTGCCGGATTTACTGGACCACCGGGGCTGTAATGCCCCGATAATTCCAGCAAGTCTGGCACCTGTAATTCACTACAGGTCTGGCAGCAGCCTGCTGGTTTTACGGTTTTAACGGCACGGCTACCGCCAGACTCATAATGAGGCCCAATGTCTTTTCCATTGGGAGCCTGCACTAATATTTCCGAACAAAATGCAAAGAATTAAATGTCATTGTGCTAGAACCGGATGGATCATTAGGTTGAGCATCAATTCTGCCTAATATGCACTGGGATTCTGTGGTGATTGCCGTTAGTACCATTTTTCAGATATCTCCGTTGGGCACGAAACCACACATTTCGGATAGTGGTGTGCGAGGCATTAGGACCAGACCTTAATGTTTTATAACAAAGGTTTCCGGTTTTATGTTATTTATCCAGAATCCAAAATCTTCAAATTTAGTTTTTCTTTGAATTTTAGTGTGAGGGTGACACCCACCTTATCTTATACCCTTACCCCAGCCCATCTATGTTTTAAAATCTAACCAGTTACCCAACCAAATGCGAAGAAAAAACTATTTGAAGATTTCTCATTCAGTGACATTGTTTTCAGTGAAATGTAGGTATACGGTAGTTGGTAGCCCTCGTGCAAGCACCTGAAGGTGCTTGTGTCTACTGTAAAGAAAACAATCATGAGAGAACGAGCGTTGCAAGTACTTTGCTTTTATGATGAGTAACCCCCTCTTAAGTGCAAATGGACCTCTCCTGTAACTGTGCAACCCGCTAGACGGCCCTGCAAGTGCACCTGAAAAGGGGATATGTGAATTTACACTAAGCAAGCCCAGATTTGGTATTTGTATTCATAATTGGAAGTTCAGAGAGTGTGCTGTCTGCAATCAAGAGTTGCTCGGCTGCAAGTTGCTGCATTACTTATGCAAAACTGGTGGTTGCTATGGAAACCCCAGTATCATATTGTGTGCATCCTACCTCTAAGATGTGAAAAAGCAATTTTCAAAGAATTTGTCTCCCTCATCAATATGCGAAGATAACCGTCTCTGTGCCAGACAGCTTTTTTTTGTAGTTCTTGCCACTTTTCATCCAGTGCCCCCAAATGATGCGTAATTTCTTATCTTTATTTCATACTTAAGACACGCAGAGGGGAGGGTGGGGGGGGGCTGAGTGTGTGAAGTATGATTTAAATGGTTCCCGTATTACAGATCAATTCATTGAAGGGTTTGGGAAACCGAAGATTTTAAAACATTTTAAGTGAAGGGTCTTTATTTTTGCATTCAACATCTTTTGGCTTATCATTGCACTGCTAACACATGTATAAAGTCATTTCAGTTCATTCCTGCCATTTTCTCCATTGCTACTGGTAGCTTCATTTTGAATGATTAAAACTGCACATTTTACCTTCTCCTATTGATGAGCAGAAATTGATTGGCCACAACCAAGCGATTTCTTCATATCCGCACAAGTACATTGCCCACACATGATCAATTATGATACGATTGTAGCCATTTAATATGATTTGATTGTTACAGCTGTGCTTTGTCGGAGGCATGTTGTGCCGTGCCAAATCAGTGAGGCGTGTGGTTGCCATCCATATAGTGGAGGTGATTTTTGGCCTGCAGAGTGCTTCAGTTGATATGGTTGAAAAAGCCCCCTCTATGGTGACAAAATATGCTGACATTCTTCGCTGCGGCTGTAGTGCAGAGAGGACATTTTATATTTCTCATTCTATTCATACAAACTCATTTTTGGATGTAGATGTGGGCAATAATGCACTAGTGAGCAGAGCACCGTTGGTTGGTGAGAGCCAGAAAAAGATCGGTTATGCTTTTATACACGAGCCCCGAGGTGCACACCCCTCTAGTGATGGCCCTGGTGGTGCCGTTATCCCCCAGGTGCACCTCACCATCCGCTCCATTATCCTATGTGAGGGGGCGCTCTGAGTTTTGGTTCCCCCTACTGATAACCTTCATTCCCCCTTACTTCATGCTTATGGGATTTCTAGGCAGCAGGCCACGAACATCCCTTGCCAGGGCTATTTTATACAGCAATCTTGTGACGAAATGATGGCCAGCTGTTGGGCCTGCGCCCTGGATCGCCTCTGGCTCCATGCAATTAGGTCATAATCTGCTGCTGCTCAAGATGGAGGGTCAGCCACTAGCTTGTAGTCGCCCTGGTATTTTTTGTATTCTAACAGTTGTTGCCCCTCACATTATATTGCATGCTGCCAGGCTCAGCTTCTTGCGCCTACCTGTGCCCTACAACGATTTTCAGTTGCAATTCTCCGATGCTCTGGTGGCTTTTTGTCTTCAGATTCACCAAATATTGGAACCTCTATAAAACTTAGATGACACAGGTTTTGTTCGAATGGGACAGAGGGTACCTTCCTCTGGACACAGTAACGAGGTTGGGAAAAGAAAGCAATATTATTTAGTAAGGTGCCACCTTAGATTAAAGCTCTCCTTCAGTTTATTCTTAGGATTAGTGTAGTCTTAGTATTATTGTACATGGACCACCCAATAGATTAATTTATCAAAGACAAGGAAATTAAGTATTTACCAAAAAATCCCTGTTATTTCTCATGTTTGGACTCTTGACACAATTGATCAGCTCAAATACCTTATGTTAAATCCCATTACAACTTCCTTGAAAGTGTGCCAATTAAGGCTGTGATCCAAATAACCATGTCACAAAGATGGAGGAACAGAACACACTGATAGAAGTGATCAGATTTTCACACAGGTTTTTTGTAGCAAATACATGGCTTGCAGGTGAATAACATTTCGAAAAGGGAAAGTACTCTGTGGAAAAAGATGATACGAACACAAAATATATATGCAACCTGTTCTGCGCCATCTTCCTGCTAGGTTAGATATGTAGGCCCGGGCCCAGTGCGTAAGAATCCCCCTCACCTTTTGTACCACTTTCTTCCTTGGATACTGTCTCTGTCTCTGTCCCTGGATCTGGATCTTGACCCCTAGACAGATCTCAGTTCTCTTGAACATGCCATTTTTCGGTCTCCAGTATGGGCTGAAAGACTTTCAAGAGAATTCACGGTTTTCTATACACCAAAAGATTAGTGCTTTCTTTCTACAATCAAACAAGTGCCTGTATAGGTGAAACAATACAGTGTATTCCATTCTCGTACGGGAACTATTAGCCTGTATCTGTGAGAAACCTGAAAGTATCCTCACACCTACTTCCCTCCGGTCCTCTGCTCCGGTGGCCAGGGAAAGGACATCGCTTTTGGATCCTCCCACTGGTGGGTGGAGAAGCGAGGGAGGATCACCTGGGGTGAAGGGTCCTTGGGGATTGGGGAGAGGATATCAACAGGTGAGACATGTATCCCCCTTTCCCTAGGGAGAGCTAAACTCTCCCTCCCCCTGCCTTTATGGGCTATTGAAAACCATTTCCCCATATTCAGACCATCATAGTACTGGGACAGGAAAGAGGCGGCTAAGAGCAGTGCATTCTAACTTGTCCTTTCACCACTCTTGTACTAAGACGAGGAAGAGGCATGTCCAAAAAGTTCCACTAATTGGAGTCAGGCAATTGAGGTTGGGGAGTCACACCTGCAACCTGTCAGGTGGTCGCAGGTGTATAAAAGAAAGGCCAGCAGGGAGAGGAAGGATTGAAGCTGGGACAAGCATTGTGGGCCAGAGGGAAGATAGAGGCCCCTGCGTTTGATGATGCAGAAGAGTCAAGGCGCCGGCAATTACTCCCAGAAGCCGTGGAGTCGAGGCCAGGATAGGCTGCGAGAGGGCCACAGAGGTGGGGAGCCTCTTTGGTGGAGTGAGAGCAGCAGGAGCTGCAGGCATGGAAGGGATTTGCAAGCTGCGAGTCACTGGCAGCATCTGCGGGAAGCAGGCAAAGCTGCCGCCAAACCACAGGGAGCAGGCAAAGAAAAAGCTGCCAGGAGGAGACACTAGGGACCGGTGAGTGAAAACAGAAGAGCACTAGAAACGGGGTGCTCCTGAGGGCTGTGTGAACGTCAAAGTAAATACTGAATATATGAAAGAGTATGTTCACCATGAACTCAAAGTAACGGGTTGGAAGGAATAATATGAAGAAGATTAACTTTGTACAACAGAATGAGAAATCCAAATCGGTGAATGCCGAATTAAAGAGAAACTTGTGAAGCAGTTATGGACAAATGCTATCTTTGTGTGAAACACGCATACAGTCTATTAAAGGCCAAGAGCGAATTGTATGAAACAAAGTACAAAACAAGTGCAGAATATTACCGAAAGGTATGACAATAAATGTGGTAAAGGAATGAGAGTGCCACAAAGTGAATTGCATGAGAAACCATAGTGTAATAAAGAAAGGAGGCTGAAAACGAAGGAAACACATTGTTGCAGAGCCAAGAGGCTGACAAGGAAGAATCAAGTGAGTGCAAATCAGCACAAAGCACATATGGTTGCGCGACCTGCAATGGGTGGACTGTGTGGTCTGACAACTGTGCCTAGATCGGGAATACCCTTCTTGTGAAAACCCAAAAACTGTAAAAGTAATTGGATGCTGGAGATTGCAGAGTTGAAGCAAAAAGATAGCCATCTAAAGCTGGTTGTTGAGTATTGAGAAATTAAGACTAAATTGACAAGCCAGAGACTTGGGGAAAGGAACCCTGATATTTAGTTGGAACTGTGTTGTCTTCATGGGGAAGGGACCCTCAAGATCTCAGTTGGAACTGTGTTGCCTACTTGGGTAAGGGAACCCCGAGATATCTTTTGGAACTGTATTGTTTACTTGTGGAAGAGAATCCTGAGACTTTTGTGGAACTGTCTTGAACTTGGGGAAGGGGAGCTGGAAAGTAAAACAGGAGCTGGAAGAAGCTAAGAACTTTATTTGAAACACTATTCCTTTATTATTGGCATCCCTACACATTGTATAGTTGTAATTGTGAGGGCAAGCATAGGTTTTGCACACAGACAGACTTTAAAATTGAACTTACTGACTCAGACTTCCCTTAGTTTCGTTCAGGTAGGAAAATCCCATCTTAGCACAGGGCAAGTTAGGCCTTCAACCATCCTGACATTTAAGTTAATAAAACACTTCAGTTTGTATTTTGAATCTGTTGTCTGTGTCTTGCTTCATGATCCCTTCACATATCCAAAAGGTCCAGACTGCATTCTAGACAGGCGGGTTGCTGAGTGTCACCCTCCAGACAATCTTCAACTATATCACTCACAGACTTGGTGGAGTCAGTGTTCTGGGCACTTTGTTGACCTCAGTGATGGTTGGTCCTCTGGGATGCTGATTGGCCCTCAGTGACTATATTTTGGTGGCGTCACTTCCTGGGAGGGTAGGATGGCATTTGCTGGCTGATATACCTCTCATGTCCTTTGGGGTATAGAATAGGAAGGTGCATAGTTGCTCCTCCTGCTGTAGGGGTTTCTTGATTGGTTGTTCCATCTGGGACAAGTCTAATAGGCGTTCCTCCCCCCCTTATCCGACTTGTTTCAGGTACAATTTTCTCCTCCTCTACCGAAGTACTAACGGTAGTATCTTGCTGATGGCCTGCTCTTTGCCACCATAGTCTGACCCCCACCCTCTCTGCTAGTTCTAGCCCTAGAGATATATAGCACATTGCTTGTTCCACATGTTTTATGTGATCTAGTGCCTCTGACTCGCTATGCAAACATATAGTGCCAGTATTTGGCTCAGCAACCTTAATGGGATTTAGTGACCCTGACATGTTTCAGCATTCCATCTCCAACTCTGACCGGTCACTGCCAGCTGCTGCCCCCTGGTGCTCCCCAGGGGTCATGCTTTATCCTGGACTTCCCACCTGCGTACTGGACCATTAAGGTTCCCTGGAACTGGGCCCACCTTGGTCCCTGGCTCTGCTCTTAGGCGAACCTTTTCCTCCATTTCCTCCTGCTCAATCTTACTCCTCTTACTGCTCCTGGTCTTCCTCATTCTCTTGCTCTCTCTCCCTGTGTCTCCTCATCTCTCTCTCTCTTCCTTGCATTATTCATCTCTCTCTGTCTCTCACTCTTTCGCTCTCTCTCTCTCTATATATATATATATCTATCTATCTATATATATATTGTAGCTCACACACACACACACACACACACACACACGCACACACACACTCACACATGCCCACACCAGCTTTCTGGAATGCTGTCCCCTCACCCCCACAAAGCTTTATATTGTTTGTAATACCTGTTTTGATTGGCTGGGTCATTCCTTGCTGGATCTCACTGGACCCATGTGTCCACCATCTCCCCTTGTGGTTAAACCCTTGTCCTCCTTATCTCCAGGCAGGAGGAGTTTTCTGATAGTTTCCTTTGCATCCTGCTCAGGCCCATCCTGTTGAGTTGGGTCAACAGTGTATTGGCTGCTTCCGGCTCTAGTGCTCTGCCTGCCAGAGGAACTGGGTCCCTGGATCCTGCACTCTGGTTGGCAAGTTTACGGGAAGCTAGCATTCTCTATCTGTTTGCTCACAGGGAATTGAAAGCTGGAGTTTGCAGTTGTGCTCAAAGGTTGAGCGCCTGCTTCCTGTTTTTGTCATTTGTTTTTCTTGAAGACCCAGTCCCTGATCCATGGTGAGCTGTGTCACTCGTGCATTCTCCATGATAAGACACCTGCTCATGACTCATGAGGCAGGCTCACCGGCATGTGTTTTTTATGTCAGCATTGTGTTTGTTTGTATACTTGTATACTTGAAGAATGAATTATGAAAAGAGAGATGCTTCAATCAGAAAATATATATATGTATATATAGAGCTGTACTAAATAATATACCAGTAAAGTTTGAAATTGATCAAAGGGAGATAGTTCTGAAGAAATGAATTAGCATTAAGTGCAATTGCAATAAAAATGAATCATAATTGTTATTAAAACTAAATTGTTGGGAACACCATTGTGAATATTTTTGTATTGAACCCTATGTTTCCAACAGGAAGGTTTAACCTCTTGATTTCAAGACACCAATCCACATCCGTCCTGCCATAGCTGAGCCCTACTCACAGAGCTGACACTGTTGTGATATCAATTGATGTGGTTGTATACTAGTGTGCTCTCAGCATTCCATGTGCCACAAGCTAGCGTGCCTTATATTTCTAGATTTGCGTGCCACCAGAATGGCTAAGGCATGCAAGGTCCAGAAGATTAAAATGCCTCCTCTGCCAGAAGGAACTTTGTTTTCCAGCAGCTGCCAGGAGTGCATATGTGCCTTTTGAACCTGTCCTGTACCACTGCAGGGCTTGGACTGTGGGTGTCTCAGCAAAGGGACATGTGTGTGCTATAGTTTTGGCATGGAGTCTTTATGAAAGGGGAGATCTGATTGTCAGATCTCCCTTTCAGAAACGGAATTGCTCACATCATTTTATGTTAATAAATATAAAGTATACTAGTGCTTTCAAACCGATGCAGAAGGCAATCTGCCACAGTCACGTGATCACCAGATTGATCCATTTGTTGTTGTGTGTGAGCAATGGTCTTTCATAATATCCGGAGACACAAAGTTTCCAGACCGCTGTGCTAGACGTTTAACCCCTTGTTGTGCATTATTATCTAACAATCATGTCAGTATTCTATCCATACTCCTCGTTTTGTCAATAGAGTCTTCGTCTTTTGTGTCGTGTTACTGGATTATTCAATAAGCCATCTAGTGAATTTAATGTAACGATGTGTCCTAACATGAAAGGTATTCTACACCTGAAAAACCTCAATTTATGCTGCTTGACATAGTTAATCTTGTCTCACAAAAAACATGCATAATCTTGAATTTCATCAATTCCTTTGGGAAAAAGTCTGCATAAATTGTGTATCCAAAGTCTCTAGAACTGTAACACTTTCCTGTTTCAATCACCACCTCTGGTATGTTTGTTTACCACTTCCAGAATACAAAATCTTGGTCGGATTCTTGTCTTGTCTGCGGGATTTATCTTCTGTTATGCATTCCTTTACCTTTCTCATTATTTTACCAATGTACATGTGTCCACTCTGAGATTTAAAAGTCTATATGACCCATTCTGAAAAACATGCTGTAAAATATTTCAAGCCAAATGTTTTTCTTACAAATGTCTGGGTAATTGTATTCCCCTTAATCACTTTTCATGCTTGTATAAATCCCTTTTTTGGATCTTCACAAAAATAGAGTTTGTATCATAAATCTGTAATGTCTGCTAAAGCTACTAGATAATGAGTATGTGGTTGCCGTTTGATGGTTATTAATCTTTTGATATCAAATTACTTGAAATTTATCAGTTTAAAGAATGGTCCAAAATCTGTTTATAATTCCTCCAATTGCTACTGATTGCAGTCTGTATGATTCTAAAAAAAAAAAAACGCACCTCTCTGTGTTTATCACTTTCTCTAAGGAAGGTGATAGTGATGGCCTGGTACACTCAAACATTTCCTCAATTGCTTCATCAAGTATTTATCTTGGATAACTTCTGTGTTGAAACTTTAATGTCATGTTTGCATCATCAAACACACCATTGAATGTAGTATTGCAACAAATGTGCAGCAATTGAGAGGGAGGCTAGTGGTCATTTCAGCGAATGAGAATGAAAAGCATGATAGTCAGGTAATGTATTTGTTTGCTTGTAAAAAGGGGCCACTTCAAATTGGTGTCTTAAGAAATGTATCGCAGTGTTTCCAAGACTAAACCTAAATTAAATGTTTTCATGTTGCAGATTGAAATCGTTTTAAGTCATTTTCTGTGCCAGAGCAGAAGTATATCCTCTCTATATTGTGCTCACTAGGCTACATTTACAGTTCCAAACATTGTCACAAAGAGGAGTTGTTGTTCAAATCATTGAACATAGATGCTTGTTAGTGCTGGTGCGTATATAGAGCCCACTGATGTCCAATCAGTGGGTTTGTACAAATGTTTACCATACCCCAGAAAAAGTAAAGTGAATAAAAAGTTAGGGAGCACACCTGGTTATGGTTTTTGAGATGGCTTAGTCTGCACAGCTCTTAAACCCTCAGTATAGTCTGAGGTACAAACTGACGATGTAAAAGTGACATGTCACTGGCTTCCATTTGTTTTTCAGATGTTCAATTAAATTGAGAATGCTTGTTGAGACATTTCAAAATTAGTATTCTTTTCAAACAGTTATGGCAATAAGTAATTAATGTAAATTCCAGCTGTTTCCAATAATCAGTTATTTGTGGGCAACAATTAGTCTTCCAGGTGATTAGACATCGTGTTATGAGAGTATGGCAATGTATCAGAATACCAAATGTGAGGATATTAGGGGGATTAACATGTTTAAGTATTTTCATTAATCTAAATCCTTGAAACTGGTTCTTGAAAGTATTCAATTCTGCTTTGGTAAATGTTGGAGGGTCACTAATGGAAGATATGTAATTGGTTTTCATAATTAGTGTACATTTTCGTGATTGTGTGTGAAAATCTTGTACAACAATAGTAACGCCCTTATCTGTGGATTTCATTACCACAGATTGACTTTTATTTTAACTTCTTGATTATTTATTTTGTAAACTTCTGTTATGCTTACTTTTTTTTCGAAAATGCAATTGTGCTAATTTATGCCGTAACCTTTTTTTTTCTGATAATTTTGTGGATTTATTTTGGATGATCGGTTTAAATTTACTTCAACTTTTGAATTTTTCATAAAGACACTGCGGCTTTGTGGGTTCAATTATTGAAAAGAAGTATTTGTGTAATAAAAAAAAATTTCATTCCATTGTGAATAAGAATTAATTGTTGGATATGGCATGTACACATCATAGTAATTTTTTATTGTGATCTGATTGCCGGCTATCCAGGAAAATCTGGACCCTCTGTGTACTAAAACAGGGATGTGCGCTTGCGCCCATCCTATTTAGTCTCTACTTATCTGATTTGGGTATTTCACAAAATAATATTCGCGATTTCCCACCTAAATTTAATGGATTCCTTCACGATGTTGTCTTTTTAAGATCAGACAGAGATTGGTCTGCAACAGAGAATAGTAGCCTTTAATAACTATTTAAATACCAATGGTATGAAAATGAACGTAGGGAAATCCCAAATCCTAATTGTGTCATCTGCCAGAAAAAGGAATAAAACAGCGTTCTCCTGGAGGGTTGGTGATCTGCGCATGGAAGTGGTTGATACCATCAAATATTTAGGCGTGAAAATTAATAGAAGTATGAATGAAAGTGCTAATGTGTCCTGGCTGAAATTGAAACTTAAGTCGCTGACGAATCAAGGAATTGCCATCCACAGACGTTTTTGGGGCCTTTTCCCTGCTACCGATTCTAACTTTTTATCGTCTAAAGATTATACAAATTCTAACCTATGGAGCCGAGACTCTATTAAATATAAGCAAAAGAAATATGGCCACAAATGGAAGGCAAAAAATTCTAAGGCTACCTACGTGCCATGAATTGCATTTAGCATCAATGGCTTCCATTGTTCTATGGAAGGAAATGTCTTTGTTCAGAAAATGTATTACGCAAGACCCCTTAGCCCCCTACTCCATATTATGTTTAGAAAAGGAGCTTAAGGAAAAGCTGCTAGCACATTGGTATGATGAAATGATGGAGAGATCACAGTTCTGGGATGTGGATCTTGCCCTATTAAAGGGCAATCCGATGAAAGTAAAGTCATGTCTGGAAAGAGCTGATTGGATTCAAACATGCAAATCAAGACCAATTACGTTAAATTCATTTAAATGATGGATAGAAAAAAAAAGCTTAAATGAATCGCCATCATATCTATGTAAGTTCCCATCTCCATTCTATAGGGACCTCCTACTTCACTGCCGGATGAACTTATGCAAACGAGAAATTTTGTTTAAACGTCAGCGCTGTGCAGTCATAATATCGAAAAAAAAATCTCGAATTACAATAATGTCGAAACAATAATGTTGAAAACAAAAATGTCGAATTTTTTATTTTTTTATTTACATGTTTTTTTTGGGTTCTGGGGGTAAAACAAAAATAAATACAAAAAA